>NC_057807.1:348164583-348500452 GCF_018294505.1 Triticum aestivum | reverse complement strand
AGGTAAATGATAAAAAAGAATTTTTGATGCGGAGTGATACTTTGGCATAATTTCAATGTAAATCTTCTTAATTGTGATATGAATATTCAGATTCGAAAGATTCAAGACAAAAGTTCATATTGACATAAAAATAATAATACTTCAAGCATACTAATCAAAGCAATCATGTCTTGTCAAAATAGCATGTCAAAAGGAAGTTCATCCCTACAAAATCATATAGTTAGGCTATGCTTCATTTTCGTCACACAAATATGTTCCCCACTTCTATACCCCCGATGACAAGCCAAGCAATTGTTTCATACTTAAATAATCTCAAACTTTTTCAACCTTCACACAATACATGAGCATGAGCCATGTATATAGCACTATGGGTGGAATAGAATATGATGATGGGGATTGTGTGGAGAAGACAAAAAAGGAGAAAGTCTCACGTTGACGAGGCTAATCAACGGGCTATGAGATGCCCATCAATTGATATCAACATGAGGAGTAGGGATTGCCATGCAACGGATGCACTAGAGCTATGAATGCTCAACAAAATAAAACTAGTGGGTGTGCATCCAACTTGCTTGCTCATGAAGACCTAGGGCATTTTGAGGAAGCCCATCGTAGGAATATACAAGCCAAGTTCTATAATGAAAAATTCCCACTAGTATATGAAAATGATAACATATGAGACTCACTACATGAAAAGCATGGTGCTACTTTGAAGCACAATATATGAGACTCACTACATGAAGAACGAGGTGCTACTTTGAAGCACAAGTGTGGAAAAAGAGATAGTAGCATTGCCCTTTTTTTGTGCCTTTCTTTTTTTGGCCTTTCTTTTTTTATTTGGGCAATGCTCTAATAATGATGATCATCACACTTCTATTGATTACAACATGAGGATTACAACTCGAAACTAGAACAAGGTATGATTCTATATGAATGCCTCCGACGGTGTACCGGGATGGTGCAATGAATCAAGAGTGACATGTATGAAAAATAATGCATGGTGGCTTTGCCACAAATACGATGTCAACTACATGATCATGCAATGGCAATATGACAAAACTAATGTATGTCATGATGATGATGATGGAAGTTGCATGGCAATATATCACGGAATGGCTATGGAAATGCCATAATAGGTAGGTATGGTGGCTATTTTGAGGAAGATATAAGGAGGTTTATGTGTGATAGAGCGTATCATATCACGGGGTTTGGATGCACCGGCGAAGTTTGCACCAACTCTCAAGGTGAGAAAGGGCAATGCACGGTACCGAAGAGGCTAGCAACGGCGGAAAGGTAAAACTGCGTATAATCCATGGACTCAACATTAGTCAAAAGAACTCATATACTTATTGCAAAAACTTAGAAGTCATCAAAAATCAAGTACTACGTGCATGCTCCTAGGGGCATAGATTGGTAGGAAAAGACCATCGCTCATCCCCGACCGCCACTCATAAGGATGCACAAGCCAGGTACACTTCATGTTTCAAATTTGTTACACAACTTTAACCATACATGCATGCTACGGGACTTACAAACTTCAACACAAGTATTTCTCAAATTCATAATCACCCAACTAGCATGACTATGATATTATCACCTCCATATCTCAAAACAATTATCAAGCATCAAACTTATCTTAGTATTCAACGCACTCAAAAGAAAGTTTCACATATCTTGAACACCAAGTATATTAACATTAAGCAAATTACCATGCTATTAACGACTCTCAAAATAATCTAAGTGAAGCATGAGAGATCAAGTTTCTTTAAAACAAATCCACCACCATGCTCTAAAAGATCTAATTGAAGTACTAGAGCAAAAATTATCACGCTCAAAAGATAGAAGTGAAGCACTATGAGCAAAACTAGCAAGCTCAAAAGATATAAGGAAGCACATAGAGTATTCTAACAAATTCCAAATCATATATGGATCTCTAAAAAAGGTGTGTATAGCAAGGATGATTGTGGTAAACTGACAAGTAAAGACACAAATAATACAAGACGCTCCAAGCAAAACACATATCATGTTGGTGAATAAAAATATAGCTCCAAGTAAATTACCGATGGAAGTGGACAAAAGAGGGGATGCCTTCCGGGGCATCCCCAAGCTTTGACTTTTTGGTGTACTTGGACTATCTTGGGGGTGCCATGGGAATCCCCAAGATTAGGCTCTTGCCACTCCTTGTTCCATAATCCATCAAAAGAATTCACCCAAAACTTGAAAACTTCACAACACAAAACTCAATATAAATCTCGTGAGCTCCGTTAGAGAAAGAAAACAAAAGACTACTTCAAGGTACTGTAATGAACTCATTATTTATTTATATTGGTGTTAAACCTACTGTATTCCAACTTCTCTATGGTTTATAAACTATTTTACTAGCCATAGATTCATCAAAATAAGCACACAACACACAAAAAACAGAATTTGTCAAAAACAGAACAGTCTGTAGCAATCTGTAACTAACGCAAACTTCTGGAACTCTAAAAATTCTACCAAAATAGGAAGTCCTGGACAATTTGTTTATTGATCAGCAACAAAAAGAATCAACGCAAAAGCACGTTCCTGTGATTTATCATAATTATATTTGTGCGTGCAAAGTTTCTGTTTTTCTGCAGAATCAAATCAACTATCATCGTAGGTTATCCTATAGGTCCTACTTGGCATAAACACTAATTAAAACATAAAATCACATCTAAACAGAAGGTATATGGATTATTTATTCCTAAACAGAAGCAAAAACAAAAAACACAAAATAAAATTGGGTTGCCTCCCAACAAGCGCTATCGTTTAACGCCCCTAGCTAGGCATAAAAGTAAGGATAGATCTAGGTTGTGCCGTAATAATAAGATAGATCTTGAAAGCTCATCTCGTATTCCCTACGTTCGACAGCAAGTTTCCTTTGAGGCAAGCAAAAATAATCAAAAGGGCTAAATTTAGCGGGACAAAAATCCCCAAGATCAATCACGGGAGGAACGGGTTCCTCCCTTAGCCCTTCATAGTGCACAACTATTTCATCACTGAAAGCATTCTTTTGGCAAAATCTTGTGAGCTTATACTCGAGAGATTATCCTAGCTCATTATTTCTAAGGAAAAAATCATTATTAAGCTCGTTAATGCAATCAACTAAGACATTGATAGGGACCTTTTTTCTAAGGTTTTCATTAAAAGCGACATAGTCCGAAGATTGAAAACGTCTAATTTCCTCTTGATCATAGAGGATTGCTTCTATGGGCGGACGACCGGCGTCCACCCTATAGTGCGCATAGATTTCTTTGGCTTCTCTTATGATAAATCTAAATTCATGAGCCAATAAGATAGTAACAGCGCGCTTAATAGAAGAGTTCTCAATATTAGAGAATTCTAAGAAAATTCTCTGTATGCAAGGGTGCATATGCATAAATTGTCTTTCAAGTTCAACCACAAGCATAGCTATAGCATCCGCAAGGCTACTAGTTCTATGAAGGATAGAACAGCCCATGGAAGGTAAAGCACCGGCACAAGTAAAGAAATCTTGAATAACACCTTTGCCAATGATGTTACCACTACCGATTCAAAACTTTTTGGTATGCAAGATAGGAGTTTCATCGGCCAGAGCCTCGGGATTTTCTGTATTATCATTGTTGTCCATATCGACGATAATCTCCCCAATTTCAGACATAGCGGCAAAAAAAGTAAGGCGGAAGAAAGCAAACAAAAGGGAAAGTAGGAGGAGATTGGAAAAGAGAGGGCAAATAAAACGGCAAGGGTGAAGTGGGGGAGAGGAAAACGAGAGGCAAATAATTTAATGCGAGAGATAGGGATTGTGATGGGTACTTGGTATGTTAACTTTTGCGTAGGCATCCCTGGCAACGGCGCCAGAAATCCTTCTTGCTACGTCTTGAGCTTGCGTTGGTTTTCCCCGAAGAGGAGAGGATGATGCATCACAGTAGCGTAAGTATTTCCCTTAGTTTTTGAGAACCAAGGTATCAATCCAGTAGGAGGTCACACGCAAGTCCCTCGTACCTGCACAAAACAATAGCTACTCGCAACCAACATGATTAGGGATTGTCAATCCCTTCACGGTCACTTACGAGAGTGAGATCTAATAGAGATAATATTTTTGGTATTTTTTGTATAAAGATGCAAAGTAAAAAGTAAAAGAAAAGCAAGTAAATAAAGTGATGGAGATTGCTATGATGAGAATAGACCCGGGGGCCATAGGTTTCACTAGTGGCTTCTCTCGAGCATAAGTATTCTACGGTGGGTGAACAAATTACTGTTGAGCAATTGACAGAATTGAGAATAGTTATGAGTATATCTAGGCGATGATCATGTATATAGGCATCACGTCCAAAACAAGTAGATCGAAACGATTCTGCATCTACTACTATTACTCCACTCATCGACCGCTATCCAACATGCATCTAGAGTATTAAGTAAAAACAGAGTAACGCCGTAAGCAAGATGACATGATGTGGAGGGATAAATTCATGCAATATGATAAAAACCCCATCTTGTTATCCTCGATGGCAACAATACAATAGGTGCCTTGCAACTCTTTCTATCACTGAGTAAGGACACCGCAAGATTGAACCCAAAGCTAAGCACTTCTCCCATTACAAGAACTACCAATCTAGTTGGCCAAACCAAATAAGATAATTCGAAGAGACTTGCAAAGATAACTCAATCATACATAAAAGAATTTAGAGAAGAATCAAATATTTTCCATAGATAAGCTGGATCATAAACCCACAATTCATCGGTCTCAACAAACACACCGCAAAAAGAAGATTACATCAAATAGATCTCCATGAGAGAGGGGGAGAACATTGTATTGAGATCCAAAAAGAGAGAAGAAGCCATCTAGCTACTAGCTATGGACCCGAAGGTCTGAAGTAAACTACTCACACTTCATCGGAGGGGCTATGGTGATGATGTAGAAGCCCTCCATGGTGGATGCCCCCTCCGGCGGAGCTCCGGAACAGGCCCCAAGATGGGATCTCGTGGATACAGAAAGTTGCGGCAGTGGAATTAGGTTTTAGGCTCCCCTTCTGATCGTTCGGGGATACGTAGGTATATATAGGAGGAAGGAGTACGTCGGTGGAGCTCCGAGGGGCCCACGAGGTAGGGGGGCGCGCCCAGGGGGGGTGCGCCCTCCACCTTCATGACCGCCTCTGGCGCTTCTTGGAGTAGGGTCCAAGTCTCCTGGGTCACGTTCGGTTGGAAAATCACGATTCCGAAGGTTTCATTCCGTTTGGACTCCGTTTGATATTCTGTTTCTTCGAAATACTGAAAAAGGCAAAAAACAGCAATTCTGGGCTGGGCCTCTGGTTAATAGGTTAGTCCTAAAAATAATATAAAAGTGGAAAATAAAGCGCAATATAGTCCAAAACAGTAGATAAAGTAGCATGGAGCAATAAAAAATTATAGATACGTTGGAGACGTATCACTCGACAGTAATTTGTTCAGCCACCATATTATTTGCCTTCATGAGAGAAGCCTCTAGTCAAACCTATGCCCCCCGGGTCTATTTTCCATCATATTAGTTTCCGATCTACTATTATGCAATCTTTTATTTTTAGTCTATAAACCAAAAAACCCAAAAGTATTTTATCTTTTGTTTAGTTTTATCTATCTCTATTAGATCTCACCTTTGCAAGTGACCATGAAGGGATTGACAACCCCTTTATCGCGTTGGGCGCAAGTGTTTGATTGTTTGTGCAGGTGCATAGATTGGGGACTTGCTTGTACCTCCTACTGGATTGATACCTTGATTCTCTAACTGAGGGAAATACTTATCTCTACTTTGCTGCATCACCCTTTCCTCTTTAAGGGAAAAACCAACGCAAGCTCAAGAAGCAGCAATAAGTTGAGCTCGGTAGCGCCCAAAGAGGCCTAACAACTACAACCATTTCCATGAGGACACTGGCCTAAGACACTTCTGCAAGGTCATCCTTACACCCAAGTAGGAGTGCCTGCCGATGCACCTTGAGTTCACCAAGCACTTGACCACCATCCCAAAGGAACTCATGCTGAGGACGAACACCGGTTGCGCCTAGAGGGTCACAGTCCGGACGATCAACAACAAGCACACCCTTGATAAGGGTTATGCCCCTTCGTCATTGCTCACTAGATCAAGATGGGTACCTCATCGCCTTCAAGCTGGCGACTCCCAACACCTTGAAGTGTTGGGGAACGCAGTAATTTCAAAAAATTTCCTACACACACGCAAGATCTATCATGGTGATGCATAGCAAAAAGAGGGGAGAGTGTAGCCCATGTACCCTTGTAGACAGTAAGCGGAAGTGTTATGACAATGCAGTTGATGTAGTTGTACGTCTTCACGATCCGACCGATCCTAGTACTGAAAGTACAGCACCTCCGCGATCTGCACACGTTCGGGTCGGTGACGTCCCACGAACTCTCGATCCTGCTGAGTGTCGAGGGAGAGCTTCATCAGCACGACGGTGTGATGACGGTGATGATGAAGCTACCGGCGCACGGCTTCGCCTAAGCACTGCAACGATATGACCGAGGTGGAAATCTGTGGAGGGGAGCAGCGCATGATGTCTACTACACAACCTTCTTCTTGTAGACATTGTTGGGCCTCCAAGTGCAGAAGTTTGTAGGACAGTAGCAAATTTCCCTCAAGTTGATGACCTAAGGTTTATCAATCCGTGGGAGGCATAGGATGAAGATGGTCTCTCTCAAACAACCCTGCAACCGAATAGCAAAGAGTCTCTTGTGCCCCCAACACACCCAATACAATGGTAAATTGTATAGGTGCACTAGCTCGGCGAAGAGATGGTGATACAAGTGCAATATGGATGGTAGATATAGGTTTTCGTAATCTGAAAATATAAAAACAGCAAGGTAACTAATGATAAAAGTGAGCGCAAATGGTATTGCAGTGCTAGGAAACAAGACCTAGGGTTCATACTTTCGTTAGTGCAAGTTCTCTCAACAATAATAACATAATTGGATCATATAACTATCCCTCAACATGCAACAAAGAGTCACTCCAAAGTCACTAATAGCGGAGAACAAACGAAGAGATTATTGTAGGGTACGAAAACACCTCAAAGTTATCCTTTCTGATTGATCTATTCAAGAGTCCGTAGTAAAATAACACGAAGCTATTCTTTCCGTTCAATCTATCCTAGAGTTCGTACTAGAATAACACCTTAAGACACAAATCAACCAAAACCCTAATGTCACCTAGATACTCCAATGTCACTTCAAGTATCCGTGGGTATGATTATACGATATGCATCACACAATCTCAGATTCATCTATTCAACCAACACAAAGAACTTCAAAGAGTGCCCCAAAGTTTCTACCGGAGAGTCAAGACGAAAATGTGTGCCAACTCCTATGCATAGATTACCAAGGTCACGGAACCCGCAAGTTGATCACCAAAACATACATCAAGTGAATCAATAGAATACCCAATTGTCACCACGGGTATCCCATGCAAGACATACATTAAGTGTTCTCAAATCCTTAAAGACTCAATCCGATAAGTTACTTCAAAGGGAAAACTCAATCCATTACAAGAGATAGAGGGGGAGAAACATCATAAGATCCAACTATAGTAGAAAAGCTCGCGATACATCAAGATTGTGCCAAATCAAGAACACGAGAGAGAGAGAGAGATCAAGCACATAGCTACTGGTACATACCCTCAGCCCCGAGAGTGAACTACTCCCTCCTCGTCATGGAGAGTGTCGGGATGATGAAGATGGCCACCGGTGAGGGATCCCCCCTTTGGCAGGGTGCCGGAACAGGGCCCCGATTGGTTTTTGGTGGCTACAGAGGCTTGCAGCGGCGGAACTCCCGATCTAGCTTATGTTCTGGAAGTTTGGGTATATATAAGAGGTGTTGGCGTCAGGAACAAGTCAGTGGGGTCCCCAAGGCGGCCACGAGGTAGGGGGCGCGCCATGGGGGGTAGGGTGCGTGTCCCACCCTTGTGAGTGCATCGGGACTCTTCTGGCCCATCTCCAATACTCCATGGGCTTCTTCTGGTCCAAAAAAATCTCCGTGAAATTTCAGGTCAATTGGACTCCGTTTGGTTTTCCTTTTCTGCGATACTCAAAAACAAGAAAAAAATAGAAACTGGCTCTAGGCTCTAGGTTAATAGGTTAGTCCCAAAAATCATATAAAATAGCATATAAATGCATATAAAACATCCTAGATGGATAATATAATAGCATGGAACAATCAAAAATTATAGATACGTTGGAGACGTATCAAGAATCCCCAAGCTTAATTTCTGCTCGTCCTCGAGTAGGTAAATGATAACAACAAATTTTTTTATGTGGAATGCTACCTAACAATTTTCAATGTAATTCTCTTTATTGTGGCATGAGTGTTTACATAAAATAGATTCTAGACAAAGGTTTAATATTGACATAAAAATAGTAATACTTCAAGCATGCTAACCAAGCAATTACATCTTATCAAAATAACATAGCCAAAGAAAGCTTATCCCTACAAAATCATATAGTTTGGCCATGCTTCATTTTCCTCACACAAAATGCTCCCATCATGCACAACCCCGATGACAAGCCGAGCAATTGGTTCATACTTTTTAACGCGCTTCAGCCTTTTCAACCCTCACATAATACATGAGCGCAAGCCATGGATATAGCACTACAGGTGGAATAGCATATGATGATGGGGGTTATGTGAGGAGACAAAAAAGGAGAAAGTCTCACATTGACGCGGCTAATCAACGGGCTATGGAGATGCCCATCAATTGATGTCAATGCAAGGAGTAGGGATTGCCATGCAACGGATGCACTAGAGTTATAAATATATGAAAGCTCATCTAAAGAAACTAAGTGGGTGTGCATCCAACTTGCTTGCTCATAATGAAAAATTCCCACTAGTATATGAAAGTGACAAAATAAGAAACTCGCTATCATGAAGATCATGGTGCTATTTTGAAGCACAAGTGTGGAAAAAGGATAGTAACATTGTCCCTTCTCTCTTTTTCTCTCATTTTTTGTTTGGGCTTCTTTGGCCTCTCTCTTTTTATTTGGGCTTCTTTGGCCTCTTTTTTTTGTCCAGAGTCTCATCCCGACTTCTGGGGGAATCATAGTCTCCATCATCCTTTCCTCACATGGGATAATGCTCTAATAATGATGATAATCACACTTTTGTTTACTCATAACCCAATATTACAACTCGATACCAGAACAAAAATATGAATCTATGTGAATGCCTCCGGCGGTGTACCGGGATATGCAATGAATCAAGAGCGACATGTATGCAATAATTATGAGGGTGGCTTCGCCACAAATATGATGTCAACTACATGATCATGCAAAGCAATATGACAATGATGGAGCGTATCATAATACGGAACGGTGGGAAGTTGCATGGCAATATATCTCAGAATGGCTATGGAAATGCCATAATGGTAGGTATGGTGGCTGTTTTGAGGAAGATATAAGGAGGCTTATGTGTGATAGAGCATATCGTATCACGGGGTTTGGATGCATCGGCGAAGTTTGCACCAACTCTCGAGGCGAGAAAGGGCAATGCACGGTACCGTAGAGGCTAGCAAATTGCGAATAGGTAAGAGTGCGTATAATCCATGGACTCACATTAGTCATAAAGAACTCATATACTTATTGCAAAAGTTTATTAGCCCTCGAAGCAAAGTACTACTACGCATGCCCTAGGGGGATAGATTGGTAGGAAAAGACCATCGCTCGTCCCCGACCGCCACTCATAAGGAAAGCAATCAAAGAACACCCCATGCTTCAAATTTGTGTCACAACGTTTACCATACGTGCATGCTACGGGACTTGCAAGCCTCAACACAAGTATTTCTCAATTCCACAATTACCCAACTAGCATGACTCTAACATTACCACCTTTATATCTCAAAAAACTATCAAGTATCATAGTATTTAATGCACTCTATATGAAAGTTTTTATGATACCCATCTTGGATGCCTATCATATTAGGACTAATCTTATAGCCAAAGCAAATTACCATACTGTTTTAAAAGACTCTCAAAATAATATAAGTGAAGCATGAGAGCAAATGACAAACTACTCCGAAAGATATAAGTGAAGATCAATGAGTAGTCAAATAATTATTTAACTATGTGAAGACTCTCTAACATTTAAGAATTCTAGATCTTGGGATATTATTCAAACATCAAGCAAAACAAAATAAAATGACGCTCCAAGCAAAACACATATCATGTGGTGATAAAAATATAGCTCCAAGTAAAGTTACCAATGAACGAAGACGAAAGAGGGGATGCCTTCCGGGGCATCCCCAAGCTTAGGCTCTTGGTTGTCCTTGAATATTACCTTTGGGTGCCTTGGGAATCCCCAAGCTTAGTCTATTGCCACTCCTTATTCCATATTCCATCAAATCTTTACCCAAAACTTGAAAACTTCACAACACAAAACTCAACAGAAAACTTGTAAGCAACGTTAGTATAAGAAAATAAACCATCACTTTTGGTACTGTTGTGAACTCATTCTAAATTCATATTGGTGTAATATCTACTGTATTCCAACTTCTCTATGGTTCATACCCTCCGATACTACTCATAGATTCATCAAAATAAGCAAACAACACATAGAAAAGAGAAACTGTCAAAAACAGAACAGTCTGTAGTAATCTGTATCATTCGAATAATTCTGTAACTCCAAAATTCTTAAATAAATTGTTGGACCTGAGGAATTTGTCTATTAATCTCTGCAAAAAGAATCAACCTAAAAGTACTCTCCAGTAAAAAAATGGCAGCTAATCTCGTGAGCACAAAAGTTTCTGTTTTTTACAGCAAGATCGCAAAGACTTCACCCAAGTCTTCCCAAAGGTTCTACTTGGCACAAGCACTAATTAAAAGATAAAACCACATCTAACCAGAGGCTAGATAGATTATTTATTACTAAACAGGAGCAAAAATCAAAGAACAAAAATAAAATTGGGTTGCCTCCCAACAAGCGCTAACGTTTAACACCCCTAGCTAGGCATGATGATTTCAATGATGCTCACATAAAAGATAAGAATTGAAACATAAAGAGAGCATCATGAAGAATATGACAAGCACATTTAAGTCTAACCCACTTCCTATGCATAGGGATTTTCTGAGCAAACAACTTATGGGAACAATAATCAACTAGCATAGGAAGGCAAAACAAGCATAACTTCAAAACTTTAGGCACATAGAGAGGAAACTTGATATTATTGCAATTCCTACACACATATGTTCCTCCCTCATAATAATTTTCAGTAGCATCATGAATGAATTCAACAATATAACTATCGCATAAAGCATTCTTTTCATGAGCCACAAGCATAGAATTTTTATTACTCTCCACATAAGCAAATTTCTTCTCATGAATAGTAGTGGGAGCAAACTCAACAAAATAACTATCATGTGAGTCATACTCCAATTGAAAATTAAAATCAAGATGACAAATTTCATGGTTATCATTGTTCTTTATAGCATACATGTCATCACAATAATCATCATAGATAGCAACTTTGTTCCCATAATCAATTGGAACCTCTTCCAAAATAGTGGATTCATCACTAAATAAAGTCATGACCTCTCCAAACCCACTTTCATAATTATCACAATAAGATTCAACACCCTTCAAAATAGTGGGATCATTACTTCCTAAAGTTGACACTCTTCCAAACCCACTTTCATCAATATAATCATCATAAATAGGAGGCATGCTAGCATCATAATAAATTTGCTCATCAAAACTTGGGGGACAAAAATATCATTTTCGTCAAACATAGCATCCCCAAGCTTGTGGCTTTGCATATCATTAGCATCATGGATATTCGAAGAATTCGTACTAACAACATTGCAATCATGCTCATCATTCAAATATTTAGTGCCAAACATTTTAATGCATTCTTCTTCGAACACTTGAGCACAATTTTCCTTTCCATCATTTTCACGAAAGATATTAAAAATATGAAGCATATGAGGCACCCTTAATTCCATTTCTTGTAGTTTTCTTTCATAGACTAAACTAGTGATAAAACAAGAAACAAAAAGATTCGATTGCAAGATCTAAAGATATACCTTCAAGTACTCACCTCCCCAGCAACCGCGCCAGAAATTGCTTGATGTCTACTACACAACCTTCTTCTTGTAGACGTTGTTGGGCCTCCAAGTGCATAGGTTTATAGGACAGTAGCAAATTTCCCTCAAGTGGATGACCTAAGGTTTATCAATCCGTGGGAGGTGTAGGATGAAGATGGTCTCTCTCAAACAACCATGCAACCAAATAACAAAGAGTCTCTTGTGTCCCCAACACACCAAATACAATGGTAAATTGTATAGGTGCACCAGTTCGGCGAAGAGATGGTGATACAAGTGCAATATGGATGGTAGATATAGGTTTTTGTAATCTGAAAATATGAAAACAGCAAGGTGACTAATGATAAAAGTGAGCACAAACAGTATTGCAATGCTAGGAAACAAGGCCTAGGGTTCATACTTCTGCTAGTGCAAGTTCTCTCAACAATAATAACATAATTGGATCATACAACTATCCCTCAACATGCAACAAAGAGTCACTCCAAAGTCACTAATAGTGGAGAACAAACGAAGAGATTATTGTAGGGTACGAAACCACCTCAAAGTTATCCTTTCTGATCGATCTATTCAAGAGTCCGTTGTAAAATAACACGAAGCTATTCTTTCCGTTCGATCTATCCTAGAGTTCGTACTAGAATAACACGTTAAGACATAGATCAACCAAAACCCTAGTGTCACCTAGATACTCCAATGTCACTTCAAGTATCCGTGGGTTTGATTATACGATATGCATCACATAATCTCAGATTCATCTATTCAACCACCACAAAGAACTTCAAAGAGTGCCCCAAAGTTTCTACCGGAGAGTCAAGACGAAAACATGTGCCAACCCCTATGCATAGATTCCCAAGGTCACGAAACCCGCAAGTTGATCACCAAAACATACATCAAGTGAATCAATAGAATACCCCATTGTCACCACGGGTATCCCGCGCAAGACATACATCAAGTGTTCTCAAATCCTTAAAGACTCAATCCGATAAGATAACTTCAAAGGGAAAACTCAATCCATTACAAGAGATAGAGGGGGAGAAACATCATAAGATCCAAGTACAGTAGCAAAGCTCGCGATACATCAAGATCGTGCCAAATCAAGAACATGAGAGAGAGAGAGAGAGATCAAACACATAGCTACTGGTACATACCCTCAGCCCCGAGGATGAACTACTCCCTCCTCGTCATGGAGAGCACCGTGATACGTCTCCAACGTATCTATAATTTTTGATTGTTTCATGCTATTATATTACCCATCTAGGATGTTTTATATGAATTTATATTCTATTTTATATGATTTTTGGGACTAACCTATTAACCTAGAGCCTAGTGCCAGTTTTTGTTTTTTCCTTGTTTTTGAGTATCGCAGAAAAGGAAAACCAAACGGAGTCCAATTGACCTAAAAATTGATGGAGATTATTTTTCGACCAGAAGAAGCCCACAGAGCATCGGAGATGGGCCAGAAGAGTCCCGAGGCACCCACGAGGGTGGGGGGTGCGCCCTACCCCCTGGGCGTGCCCCCCTGACTTGTTCCCGATGCCAAAACATCTTATATATACAAAAACCTCCAAAAATAACCTAGATCGGGAGTTCTGCCACCGTAAGACTTTGTAGCCACCAAAAACCAATCGGGACCCTGCTTCGGCACCCAGCCAGAGGGGTGAATTCCTCTCCGGTGGCCATCTTTATCATCCCGCTCTCCATGACAAGGAGGGAGTCACTACAAAAAAAGACACATCCGTGAGATTTTGGGCCGAATGAATTTTTTTCTGTCATACATATGACACATCTATGACGATAATTGTGACAAAACCCGGTATCATCATAGATGTGGTGGGCTCCTACTTCTATGACAAAAAATCATGACAGAAAATGGGCTTTTCGTCCTGGGCGGGCCGGAGACGCAGCTGCATGACATTCTTTGGGCCGTCCATGACGGAAAAAGCCGTGGTAGAAGCGAGGGGGAGGAAAATTTCGGGGAGTTGCCGGTTACGGTGGGAGGCCGAGGGCAGAGCGACGCACGTTTCTCTCGTACGTACGCGCGTGTGTGCGAGGCGTTGGCTCTAACTGAAGCCGAGCGAGGCGTTGGGCTCTAACTGAACCCGAGCGATCGCACTGCAGGCTACGCGTTACTAAACCCGAGCGATCGATCGATGGCTGTTAACTGAACCCGATGGAGCGATTCCTTCGCTACTGCTGCTAACTAAAGCCGATCGATTGGATGAACAGTGAGCGTTGTGGGGGGTTTGGATGAACAGTGAGCGGTGGCGTTGCCTCTGGATGAACAGGAACCCGTGGTGTGGAGGGCTGGATGAACAGTAGATGGTGGAGGGGTGGCCGTGGAGGGGTGGTTGAACAGGATCCCGTGGTGTGGAGGGCTGGATGAACAGTAGACGGTGGAGGGGTGCCCGTGGAGGGGTGGTTGAACAGTAGCCGGTGGAGTAGCGCGCGGTGGAGGCTGGATGAATAGGAGCCTGTGGAGGCTAGAGGAGGTCGACGATAGCCCATGGAGGCTGGAGGAGGTCGACGGTGGAGATGAACACTATCCCGTGGAGTCCCGTTTTGCGGTACGCCACACCCCTCCCGATGAACAGGACCCCAGTTTCGACCGTAGGTGGTCCGTTTCGTCCGTTTTGCGGTACGCCACACCCCTCCTGATGAACAGGACCCCCGTTTCGACCGTAGCGCTCCAACATAAGTCCTTTTCGTCTGTTTTGCGGTACGCCACACCCCTCCCGATCAACAGGACCCCTGTTTCGACCATAGGAGGTCTGTTTCCTCCATTTTTCGGTACGCCAGGCCCGTCCCGATTAACAGGACCCCATTTCGAACGTGGCCGGTCGAACACAAGGCCGTTTGCTCCATTGTGTGGTACGCCAGGCCTCGTTTCCATCGCCTGTTCCATCCAAGCCCTCCCGATGAACACGACCACGCATTCCGTTCTGACCCAGCCGGTTGGCTCCCCATGAACACGACGACGATGCTGTTTCTCCGTTCCGACCCAGCCATGTACGTTTGCGTGAGTAGGCGTTCGAGACCCTGCCCGTATATACGTATGTGGCCGTATTATCTTTCTTGCACCCTCGCCACTGTACGTACGTGTACATGCTATGTGCGCGCCTCTACTGCGACACGTGCGCGCCTCTACATCTACGACACATGCGCCCCTCTACATCGACTAGTATGTACATACACGTTCGCGACCAGAATGACAATGCTACATACGCTTCGACCAGGTGGGTCCCGACTGTCAGGCACTTCCTTGCGTGCGAAGATGTAGCTGGTGGGTCCCAGCAGTCAGGGGGGCGAATCGTTTTTTTGCCCGGACGCACTTCCTTGCGTGCGAAGGTGTAGCTGGTGGTCCCAGCAGTTAGGGGGGAAACATTTTTTTGTGAAATATGGTGGCCCGTCCGGTGGATCCCCGCTGTCAGGTGGAGGAATAATTATTTTGCGCGTAATAAGGAGGCACTTCCTTGCTGCGGCCGTGGACCCAGCTGTCAGCCTCTCCACGTACAGTCCACGTCCGATGGAAGTCATTCCTTGAGGACGTTGACCACGCCGCGCTGAGAGCACCAGGGCGGTGGACGACGGCGAGGCCTAGGAAGGGGACGACGCGGAGCCGGGGAAGATGCGGCAGTGGATGCCCACGCGTAGAGGAGTACGAGGGTTCACTGGTTCGCTGCGGTGTGAGGCTGCCGTTGCCGCAGAATAACAGGGGGTGTGGGTGAGTAGAGGGATGGCCTGGGCCAGCGGTGGGAGTAGTAGGGGGTGGTGAGGCCTCCGCCGCATCGCAGCCGGCCACGGGAGGTAGGAGCACGAGGCACGACCTGTGCTGGTTTGGGCGGCTGGTGCAAGAAGACCAGAGGTTGAAGAAGCACTACGACCGTTGGATGGACATCGTACGATCATTTTTTGTGCGTAATAAGGAGGTACTTCCTTGCGTGCGAAGATATAGCTGGTGGGTCCGAGCTATCAGCGGCGGTAACGTTTTTTTTGCGAAATACTGAGGCCCTTTCGGTGGGTCCCTGATGTCAGGTGGAGGAATCATTATTTTGCGCGTAATAAGGAGGCATTTCCTTGCATACGGCCGTTGAACCAGCTGTCGGTCTCTCCATGTACAGTCCACTTCAGATGCATGTCGGTCGTTGACCACGTTGACCAGGCCGTGCCGAGAGCACCAGGGCGGTGGACAACGGCGAGGCCTAGGAAGGGAACGACACGGAGGCAGGGAAGACTCCGCAGTTGTTTCCCACGCGGAGGGGAGTACGACTGAACAAGGGTTTACTGTTAGTCTGCCGTCGCCGGAGAATAACAGCAGGTGTGGGTGAGTAGAGGGATGGCTAGGCCAGCGATGGGAGTACGATGGGGCGGTGAGGCCTGCGCGGTAGCACAGCCGACCATGGGGAGGAGGGAGCAGGCAGTCCCGCCGGCGCTTGTTTGAGCAGCTGGAGCAGGAAGAGCAGAGATTGAAGAAGCACGACGGCCGTTGGATGGCCATCCAACAGTCACTTCTTGTGCATCAACCATTTTTTAGGAAAGCCTCAAATCTGTGGAAAACAACATACAACCCATCTGCCATTATTTCTAATAATTTACAGCCCATTTGCTAATTCTTAAGGTTTTGTTTGGAGCCCATATTCTTTTTGTCAGCATTACAACCCATATTGTGGCCACGGTTAAAAAAATATACGAAATTTTGCATATTTCGGTGCGGTCCGAACTGTTTTTAATCCCGAAATTTCGACTCACATTCAAACTGATTTTAAAAATAAATGTATATCAATATAAAATCCAACAAATTCTCCATGCATAAAAATTAATGTAATTTAAAATATCGAAATGAAAAAAAGATATTTGAAACTAATTGCCGGTTTGATGTGTTTTAAAAATGTACAACCCATTTCTCATTACTGATAGGCCATTTTCTCGGCCAGCTGAATGAAGCTCTCCTCGTCTTGAAAGATTTGCAGCCCAACAGGCCTGACAAAGCGACTTACTTGGCAAATCACAAAAAAACTGGGCTGTGGCCTTGGACCCAGCTGTCAAGCTCTCCACGTACAATACTCTTCCGATGGAAGTCGGTCGTTGACCACATTGACCACACCGCGCCGAGAGCACCAAGGCGGTGGACGACGGTGAGGCCTAGGAAGGGGACGAAGAGGAGCCGGGGAAGACGCGACAGTGGATGCCCACGCGGAGAGGAGTACGAGGGTTCACTGGTTCGGCTGCAGCGTGAGGCTGCTGTCGCCACAGAATAACAGGGGGTGTGGGTGAGTAGAGGGATACCCTGGGCCAGCGGTGGGAGTAGTGGGGGGGGGGTGAGGCCTCCGCGGCATCACAGCCGGCCAAGAGAGGCAGGAGCAAGCGACACGACCGGCGCTGCTTTGGGCGGCTGGAGCAAGAAGACCAGAGGTTGAAGAAGCACTATGGCCGTTGGATGGACATCATACGGTCACTGGAGCTAGAATCGTTCATATTGACTAAGTTGACAAAGCCCTCCGTCCTCGTCAACTTAGTAGGCCCACAAGTCAGCCAACCACTATGGTGGGTCCCAGCTTGCAGGGGGTATTCATTTTTTGGTGCGCAATAAGGAGGCACTTCCTTGCGTGTGAAGATATAGCTGGTGGGTCTGACCTGTCAGCGGGGGGGGGGATTTTTTTCGCAAAATACAGAAGCCCTTCCCACGTACAGTGCGTAATAAGGAGGAACTTTCCTTGTGTGCGACCATGAACCTCGTGGGTCCCAGCCATCAGGCTCTCCATGTACAGTCCTCTTTCGATGACTCTCGTATGTTGACCACACCGCGCCGAGCGCACCAAGGTGATGGACGACGGCAAGGCCCCATACTGGAACGACCTGGAGATGTGGAAGACGCGGCAGTGGGTCGCAGACGGAGAGGAGTGGGAAACTTGACTGGTTTGGGTGCGGGGTGGGCCTACACTCGACAGAGAATAACAGGAGGTGCGGAGTGGAGGGATGGCCTGGCCGTCGGCGGGGTAGCGTTTCGCTGAGGAGCGCAAAACAACATCGCTGGATGCCGAAGGCTGGAGCAGGCAGTTCCGGTAGCGCTGGGGGAAGAAGACGAGAGATAGAAGAAGAATGCCGGCCGTTGGATGTAAATCCAACACCTTCTTAGGCTTCGACCTACTGGCCCACATGTCAGCCAGTCCATTTGTTTTTTAGTCCATTTGGTGGGCTGGGTGAAACAATGATGTAGCATCTATGCAGCCCGTTTAAATCCCATTTGCATTTTTCTCGAAATCGCGGACTTGCTGGGCTGGGTGAAAATATCATGTTGGGCTAGACGAAGAAATGTTATAAAAACATAAACACATGATTGCACGTCAGTAAAATCTTTGCGAGCTTATGTACGCAATCACTAGGAGTTAACTTGGCAAGTTATATATAAACAATTATTATTATTATTTTGTAAGAACTTTCAACTTACAAAATAAAATATCATTTTAATTTGATGAGTTAATAGTACGTGGGGTATTATTATTTTTTAGGCTAGACGTGGGACAGTTGAGTTGGTTCTAGGAGAAAGTAGTGGGAGAAAACTCAGTTTACATCAAAAAAGAAAGTGGGAGAAAATTCAGAGACCTGCTGGGTCCACCTGAGGAGAGGAATATGTTGGAAGGAAGGAGATTCAAAGCACGGCAGCCGAGTGAACTAGTTTTTTTACGGACAAGTGAACTAGTTTACATACATTAGCAAATAGCCACTAAAAAAACCAATCAGGTTAATGGGTTCTTAAAAGAATTATTTCGGACAAAACAGATAATTACGACACATAGGCTAATGCATGAAACACTCAGATGATAAAGGTGCTTATAAACAGATAAAGTACAACATCTAGACCTTCCTGGCACGCTTGATCATGACGCTGCGGTTGTCCGTGTACTCGTCGGTTACGGGAAGCAAACACGCCCTCATGTCCAAGATCTGCCTGTAGATGTCGTAGCATGCGTATGCGTCCTTGGCCGCATAGGTTATGTAGGCTAGATTCAGAGGTACCTCCCACATGTTCAGGTCGTCTTCTTTCATATTGGCGTATCAGGGGTCGATGATGGTCTCAGCAAGGTCAACCACGGAGTCCTTCTCCTGCCCGTTGCTGATAATCTTGTATTGCTTCTGGATGTCGACAAGCTTGTTGCACCAGATGGATGAATCATCGCGTTCTTCCTTCTCTCCACCGTAGTGAAGGTGCTGTCGGCACTGCCGATGAAACAGGCGAATGCTCTAGAACCTGGTGCAGCCATAGGACTGAGGCGAGGCAGAGCTTCACCGAGTCCGTATCATTGGTGTACATCACATTCAACTTGGTGCAGCCATAGGACTGAACAGCGAACTAACTCCTTGCTGAAGTCCATATCCAGCAGGCTCACCCCTCGGATCGCCATTGGAGTCTCTTCGAGTGAACGAGTGTGTAGGCGGCGGGAGCAGTTCGTTTTTCAGCTCTTGGGGAACTGGATTCAACAGTAAGTTGAGTGTGTACAGGCGACAACAGTTACTACCCCTCCCTCTTCCGCTGCATGCCCGACAGAAGATGCACCCTCGGCGCATTCAAACGCCTCCATTAAGAAACCTACTCCGGCCACACGTCGGTTCACGAGCGGGTCTGTATTGGTACTGTAATAACATGAGTTAGTGGTCACTTTACTTAAATTTAATTAGCTTTAATAGAAATTTATACTTAAAACAAGCAACGCATTGGCTCGTTCTATCAGTGCCACGGGATCAACATGCACAACAATTAGAATTATTATTCTAAGGAGGCACACGATCAACACATTTGTTGCACTTTCACAAAGATAATACTACCAAGTTTGAATTGTTTGTTATGGTTGATGTCCTCTGCATCATCATGCCGTGTTTCCCAGCTTGCAAGATTCAGAACCAACAAATAAGATCCAAATAATAAGTACAACAAAGATGCCTACACATCTCATTGATTCCCAGCTTGCAAGATTCAGAACCAACAAATAAGATCCAAATAATAAGTACAACAAAGATGCCTACACGTCTCATTGATTCCTAGCTTGCAAGATTCAGAACCAACAAATAAGATTCAAATAATAAGTACAACAAAGATGCCTACACATCTCACTGATTCCCAGCTTGCAAGATTCAGAACCAACCGATTAGAGCCTTTTGATAAAGTGAATATCGGGATTAAATCCATCTTGTCCAGCCATGTCATACAATCGAAGAACTTGGCGAATGCTCTTGACCGTCACAACATCTGTAGTAGAGTATTCCTGTTTGCACAACATGTTTGCATAGCACAAACAAGGAGACATGAGAGCATGATTTCGCTTTAGTTGAACCATTTTGTGCAATTCCACCAAAATTGAGAGATGTTGCTCTTGACCGTCACAACATCTGTAGTAGAGTATTCCTGTTTGCACAGCATGTTTGCATAGCACAAACAAGGAGACAAGAGAGCATGATTTCACTTTAGTTTAACCATTTTGTGCAGTTCCACCAAAATTGAGAGATGTTGCCCACGTGACATTTTAGTTGAACTGCACAAGACACTCATTCCAAAAAAAGTGTTTTGTGCAGTTCACCAAAAGGTCACAATAGCAACAAGGTGAAATGGATATCCCTATCTGCACAAAATGATAAAAAGTAAACAGTTGCTAGTCAATAAGAATATACGAAACATATACAGAATGAAAAGAAGCATCTTAAGTATGTTCATGGCAATCACGCAAGGACAGTAGAAATTTTAAAACGTCAGCAATGCTTCATGTTACCAGAAGCATAACGATCAACAATGAGATTCCTCAGATATGGGATTACTTTAATGGTGGCATTGCTTGTTTACCAGACACAGTAAATCAACAACAGCTAAAGAGTTGGTGTAAGGGCATGGGACCGTGGGGACACCAGGACACTCAGCAGCGTAAAGGAGCAACTTACTTATCATACTGGGGAAAACAACAGGAGTGCCATTTGTAACACAGTTTAATTGCATCTTATCACTGGAGGCATTAGATTAACAATAACACTGGTTAGACATGTCCCTAAGGTAACAGTGTGATTGCTTCATTTTACATGCGCCCTTACAACAAAAGGTTGGTTTACCCGCAAAAAAAACAGCAAAAGGTTGGTATAAGGACATGCGACAGTGGACGCATCAGCACAATGTACCTACAAGGAGGCATAAAGTGGTGATGCCGAGCTTGTTCATGCTATGTAAGGGCAGCAAACCTAATCCTGGAGACCTTTTACTATGTGAGGGCAACAAATCTAATCCTGGAGGCCTTTTACTATGTGAGGGCAGCAAATCTAATCCTGAGACCTTTTACTATGTGAGGGCAGCAACTCTAATCCTGAGACCTTTTACTATGCGAGGGCAACAACTCTAATCCTAAGACCTTTTACTATGTGAGGGCAGCAAATCTAATCCTGGAGACCTTTTACTATGTGATGGCAGCAAATCTAATCCTGGACATACTCTGTTGACTTGTCCACCAGCCGCCACTTTCTATCCTTTTTTCAACCAATAATAGATCTGTTCCTTATCTAGTTTGTACTATGTTTTCCCATTATTTCCCTTTTCAACCAAGAAATCGGTTGGGTATCCGGTCTCTACTACTTTCACCATATTATTTTCTCTTTGAATCAAGTCCTAGATTCGTGCTACGACTTTCCTCCCTTTCTTCGTTGTTTGAACAAAGCCCTAGATTTGAATGCATGAAGTAGCTTTACCTCTAATAATACTAAAAATTTAGGTGGCTTTGGAAGAGCTGATGGGAGTAGAAAAAGATGCACATGCAGACACATGGGGAGCTGGGGCAGTAGAGCAAGGCCGCTTTCGAAGAACTTATACCCGAGGGTCGCCGGGATGTCGGCGGTGGCAGGTCGGATCTGCGGACAATACGGCAGGGAGGAAGAAGGGTCGGAGGACCTCCTGAGCCGGCGCTGTGTCGGAGAGAACGGCACAGGCAGAGGATCGGGCCCCTCCGGCAGCTGTGGGTTTCCTCCCTCGGCGGTGATGACCGCGTGAACGATGCACTTTTTGTCCTCTACACACACCGGCCAAAGGGATCCGGCCGGATCTGTGACCAGCGGTGAGCAGAGAGAAAATGTCGCTACCGCTGTCTTGTTTATATCTGGAGAGGATGAGAGAATGAAGAGAGCAACCCTAGTAAAGCGAGCGCTCAGGCCCCTGCGTCCATATATAGTGGAGTGATTATCTTTTTTCTCTCCACAACAAGCGTTTCAATTTGTGTACGTGGCATTAAAGAAAAGAAACTCTCTATTTAAGGTGACTACTCTACGACTCCTACTTACTACTACTACAGTACTACCTCCATCCTGGTTTATAGGTCCCTTTTATAGTTTGTGCCAAATTTTGACTAAAGATTTAACTAACAAAATGTTAATGCATGTCAAGAAAAATTATCTCATTGGATTCGTATTTGAACATAGTTTTGAAAAATATAATGTTTGGTGACATGCGTGAACATTTTCTTAGTTTAATCTATGGTCAAAATTTGGCACGAAATACAATGGGGACCAGTAAACCCAGACAGAGGTAGTATTGTTCACTTGTGCTCCCCGCCCCTCCATTCATTGAACAACCCCATGGGTGAATAAACATACATTAAGTACTGTATTTATATATAACGAACAAGCTCGAACTATTTTCGCGTAGTTAAAAGTTGAGGGCGGGGCTTTTCCCGGGCAGTACGCGCGACAGTTTTCGGGTAGGCGGTTTGAGAGAGAGGCGAGGAGGGTGAGCAAGTGGGGTTGTGCGATTTGACGGCGCGTTACTGCTGGAAAGACTTGTGATATGACCACTCACTATAGTCATGAATTGCTGGCGCTCCGACCGGGTGCGTGACACATCTGAGTAGTAAGAAGGAGCAAAGAATGATGTGGTATATACTAGTATTATACTACTCCCTCCGTTCCTAAATATAAGTCTTTGGAGAGATTTCACTATGGACCACATACGGAGAAAAATGAGGGAATCTACACATAAAATGCATCTATATACATCTGTATGTGGTCCACAGTGAAATATCTACGAAGACTTATATTTAGGAACGGAGGGAGTACTACTCAGGTCGGAGGAGTGCGAACCACGGCAGCCTAGTGAACCAGCCGCATGAGCCACGATAGCCCAATGAACCAGCAGTAGAAAACAATAATGTGGTGATATGGCCATAAAAAACAATGTGCTACGGTCCACACTGTAGCATGTATAGTAACACTCCTCTTTGTTTGGATCCCTGAGTTAGAGCTAGTTTGGGTTGAAATAGCCTCAAATTATCGAAACAAGAGGGGTTAGTTTGAGCTAGTTTGCTCTAACCCAGCTAAAAAAACTAGCCCGGTGGAGAGGTTCTAATTGGGTTAGTTATCCTGGGCCCACTAAAAGAACTAAAAAAATCTCACATGCACGCACCACATTGCTCCCCTAAAAAAATCTCACCTGCCCGCACCAGATCGCTCCCCCCCTCTCGCACGACACCTCTCTGTTCCCCATAGGGCCACCCGCCCAAGCGCCACTCGTCCTCTCTCTCCTCTGGCCGCCCTCTCCTTCCGGCCTCCGCTGCCCTACTCCGGCCGCCCTCTCCCTCCGACCTTCAAAGGTCGCCCCGCTCCCCCTTCACCAGTCGTTTTTCTCCCTCTACAGTGCGCGGCGGAAGCGCATCTACCAGGGAGGTCACGAGAGGTGTGAGTTTGTTTGTTCCTTCTCTGTCTCACGTCCATATCATTGATCTTGCTTGCTCTAGCGCTAATTCTTATTTGGAAAAGTAGATCCTGATCAAACTTGCTATAGATTTGTGGTGCACGCATGGAATTGTTTGATGCTGCTTGAGGAGGTAATAAATCTTTCTAGAGGCCCAAAGATTCAGGTCACCTTTCTAGGTATTTCAATTTCAGGCTTGCATTATTTGTAGAGGCCCAAGTTCACCTTTCTTGGTATTTCAATTTCAGGCTTGCATTGTTTCTAGAGGCCCAAAGATTCAGTTCACCTTTCTAGGTATTTGAGTTTCAGGCTTGCATTATTTCTAGAGGCCCAAAGACTCAGTTCACCTTTCTAGGTATTTCATTTTTAGGCTTGCATTATTTCTAGAGGCCCAAAGATTCAGTTCACCTTTCTAGGTATTTCAGTTTCAGGCTTGCATTATTTCTAGAGGCCCAAAGATTCAGTTCACCTTTCTAGGTATTTAAGTTTCAGGCTTGCATTATTTCTAGAGGCCCAAAGATTCAGTTCACCTTTCTAGGTATTTCCGTTTCAGGCTTGCATTATTTCTAGAGGCCCAAAGATTCAGTTCACCTTTCTAGGTATTTTACTTACAAGCTTGCATTATTTATAGAGGCCCAAAGATTAAGTTCCTAGTCGGCGGCAAGCGGCCCTACTACCCATGCCGGTGTCGACCTCAACTCGCAAGGGCCGACGTCGGAGGGGTTCCCGGGGCTTGGGCTCTATAGAGCCTTCCTCCAGAGCGACGATGGCGAGCTCCTCCCTCGGTGCGTGAGGGCCTCCGGGCTCCCTCCCTATCGTGAACAACTTCCGTGATGAGTTAGCTCATTCTTTGTCTCATGAAGTGTTTTTTTATTTTGTGAAGCTTGATTGACGACTTGTATGTTTAAGTGGGATATCTCATTTGTATGGACAAAGTAAAAAATTATCATGTTTTGCATGCTTGATTGTATAGATGGTTCGTTTATGTCAATTGTAAGCGGGAGGAGGCCACAGAAGAGCCAACCACACCAAGAGGGTGCTTGGATCCAAGGGACTTATTTTAGTCTGACTAAAAATAGGGTCCAAAGTAGTCAAATGATTGAGATAGAGCATTTATTGTCAATCTAACCCTGCCATCCATACACCTCTTTGGTTTAGAGTTAGTTCAGGGTTAGAATCTAACTCTAACCTCTAACTGAGTTAGAGTTCTCCTTGTCTCGGTTCATCGCCATCATACTTTCCCCATTCCTGTGTTTTCAGTATCCTGCGAATCAAAGAGGCCCTTTTTTCGGGAAAAATTAAAGAGGCCCTTAGACTGGTTTAGGTCCGGTCATTTTTTATAAATGTGTTATGTCCAAAATTTAATGAACGTGCTCCGGTTTCCACAAAAATAATCCGGTTTCATGTAGTAATTCATTGATTTATTTATTCTTCTGTGGGGGGTTTGCATGTAATTCGTGAGGTCTGAAATGTAAAGTACCCCGGCATATGCTCCGAGTCATGCATGCACTATGACCCAGATGCTCTATGTCCCACATGTCGGCGAATGGGAGCACGTGGAAATAGCCTAGGAGTACATATAGGAGGATAAATGCGTGAAAAATATGTACTGTGAAGCGTAGCCGCGGTTCAAAAAGTAGACCTAAAGTGATGACAGCTATAGGTCACACGCACCCAACTAGTGGTACTAGACATACGACTAATTTTTCCCTCAAAAAAAGAGGCACGAGTGCTCAGTACTCCTATTCTATAAACACGAGTCCCATCTGACAAAAGCGTCCGTGCTACAGCTAGCCCTCCTCCCTTGTTTCTCTCTTCTACTCTCTAAGAGCATGGTTAATAATATAGCCAGCTGCTGGCTATATGATGTTGCCATGTCACATATAGTCAAGTTTATAGCCAACAAGTACAATAGCTAGATATAAATATGCACATATAGCTAGAATTCGTCGACATGCATTTATTTACTTGCTGGAATCTTTAGAAAGACTTATATTTGGGAACAGAGGGAGTACTATACTAATAAAACATTAAGGCCACGAGGCGATGCAGTGCTGGTTACAGGAGGCAAGAAGAAGAGATGCATCCATCGACGATGTCCACCTCCTCGACTCAGGGCGCCGGCCCACCGAACGGCGCCTAAGTAGCAGCGGCTTTCGTGGCTAGGTCGACGTGCTTCTAAACAATGGCGTCCAAAGATTCCAGCTGCTGGAAGAAGGCCAACATCTTTCTGTCCTCGCTTGCCTTGTAGTGTCCTATGTAGACGATTTCCTCGTAGACGTGGATGTGCAGGTCGATGGTTTCTTGCATGGCGAGGCGCTGGGCGGCCAGCGCGGCCTCGAGGTGCACATTCTTTGCCGCGACCTCCGGCACCTGCAGGGCCACCAGGGCTTGAAAGAGTTCGTCACCATCTAGGCCGATGAGGGTGGCAGGCAATGAGGAGCCTAGGCGCGCGGACTGGAGCAATACGGCAAGGTCATCCGCGCTCTTCTTGACGGCGGTGAACTTGCGGATGGAGTTGACCATCATGTCGTCCATGCGAGAGGCGAAGCCGGCGTCGGTGAGGGCTACGATGCCTGCGGTCGCCAGCACCGTCTGGAAGCGCTGCGCGGTGCGGGGCCGCAGGCCGGCGCCTTGGATGATTTGGCACAGCTGACTGCCACTCGCGTCCATCGCCTCCATAAGTGCTTGTGGCTTCTGGTCACTTGGTCTTGGATTGGAGTGAGCAGTGTTGCGCAAAGACTCGGGAGTAGATGGATTGGAGTGGTGGGGCGCCTTTATTATATGAGAGTCCAAACTCTGTTGCATTCACATCGTGCTGGCTCTAGTCTGCTTCTCCAATTAATTCCCTCTGCATGTAATTGAGGATGCATCATTGACCGTTCAACGTCTCGGGAACCGCTACCCTCTTCCTCCTTGGCATTCTAGCACCTATGGACCCGTCGAGGACGAGGTGACTATGGTGACTTCGTAAATTTCAAGATGATACTTAGTGCCGTGCGTGTGTGCATTCATAGGGGTGAGTGTATGCGCGTGTATATGAGCGCTTGCGTCTGTACTGTGTCAAAAAGACAACAACGTAAATGCGTGTCAAAAAGAGACTAGTCAATATACTCAATATTGTGCACCTCGGAGAGGAAAACGATAGAACTAGTACATATTTATTTATGGTGCAGATTCACTCATTTTGCTCCATATGTACTCCGTCTCGGTGTAGTCTAGTCACTTGTTGAAATCTCTAGAAGGGCAAATACTCCTTTCTGGTTTACAGGGCTATACTAGCAAGTAGTTGTACGTACTAATACAATAGTGGGCTCACATAGCAATTTTGTCTCATGCAAGAGCCTGGCTATATGCGTGCTCCAATGTTCGCAACTGCAACGTTCGGTTTGCGCTTGGCTCTTCGCCTCTTCGAGAAGACGAACAATGATGTTACTACTACTTCTATAGTGTCGAATCCACTGCTGCATGTTCGTCCACCGCGAGCGGGATAGATAGCTTGTTGTAGAAGTACTACTAAGCAAAAGCCTGTCCTCATTTGCGAGCAACATCGTGCATGGGCGAGGGAGAAGGCGTGTAGTAAAATCAAGCTTCTCCTCGTTCTACGAGTTGATGCGACACATCATAGCACTGGCCCCACATGCTTGCCTCTAAACTTGGCTGAAAGACCTGCAGTGTACATTATATTTGCTGCAACCTCTAACATTTACCCACCACAAATTAAAATATATGTGGCCGTATGCATCATTCTGATGCAGAGGCCGGGGAGTCCCCCCTTTAAAAAAAACAAATTAAAAAATATATATTCCTGTCTTGACCAGATGAGCGTGCAAACTACAATCACCAGGGTGACAGGTAGGGCCATAAGACTATTTTAATTTTAAAAAAAACTTTGAGACGGCCACATAGCATGGAGCCGACCCCAACGATTTTAAGCTTACAGGCACGGTACACGCTATCTAGACTACTCTACACATGAAACTGCCACGCGAGCGTCCGGGCTGCGCTTGGCTCTTCGCCTCTTCGGGAAGACGAACAATGATGGTGTACTACTGCACTGGAGGAGTACTACAGTACCCTTCTGGCCATCTGACACCGATTGAACTGCTGCATGTCCACCGCGTGCATGAGGGAGAGCATGTAGCGAAAGCTTCTCCTAGTCTTGCCAGCCACCACGCTCATGGGCGAGGGAGGGACGCTCCTGTCTTTGCGTGTATGACAGGTGGGCCCGACAGGTGTGTGGCCAACCTATCATACAGCCAAAGGCAGGTGCAGTTAAGTCCGCGAGGGAGGAGGATAATCAAACTTCTCGTTGATGTATGAGTTGACGCGACACATCAAAGCACTGCACTCGATATATTTCAATAATTTAGGGTTACCGATGCATTAATTACAATGCATGCATGCATGCTGTGACTCTCCTTTTGAAACTTGCATGTGTTGATTTAATGCACCTTGAAGTAGTACTCCCTCCGATTCCTTTTACTTTGCGTATAACTTTTTCTTGTTTTTCTCATATTAGTCTACGCGTCCGCGTTGGTTTCCATCTATGCCCCCGCTCGATTAGACTAGCCACAGTGGGAGTAACTTCAGCAGTAACATCGAGTCCAACTCAGCAAATTTGCTTATGTGGCTGTGAGTTAATGAGGAGAGAGGTAGTTATAGTAACTTAGCTAGTTACTGTAACATCACATGTCCCAATGCAATATGAGTCTATAACCTAATAAATGAAGCTTTGCATGTTACCATACTTATGTTACTACCCACTATCAAGGTAGTAACATAGTCTAGGGATATGTGTATGTTACTAGTGTATGTTACTCACCATTGTGGCTAGTCTTAGTTTTGCCCCCATTAATCGCGCCAGTTTCCAATGCAGAAAATGGCTACAGACAAACGCATGCAGCGCCGGATGCGGCTTGAACGCCTGGGGAAGCCAACTCAAGCGAAAAGGAAGGAGGACCAGCCAACCATTGCATGCGCATTTACTGTCGATATTTATGCAGCTTACTCATGCGCAGGGGCAAATTTGTCCAGAAAACTCAAACTACTGCCTTCCTTGGTATGCAGGAGGACAGTTATGCACAGAGTATAAAATATGTGACGGTAAAGCTTTGTAATGCCCCGGCCCAAGCGAGAGATGGTTGTGCACAAGGAGGACGAGATCATGGAGACGGAACAGGAACCAGCGAGGGAGCTCACTAAGGTCTCGATGGACCTCACCGTGCTCCACTGCCCCTTGTGCCTCCGCCCCTTGACACCTCCAGTGTATGAGGTTCGAATACACCTTGTCCATTCGGCTGATTGAGCAAGGTGTAGGTTTCTTGATTGATGTGTTGTTCGATTGATTTCTACAGTGCAAGGGAGGGCACCTGGCCTGCGCGGACTACCGCGTCGAGCGCCCCGGGAACCAGCGGCAGTGCCAGAAGTGCGAGCGCGGTGGTGGCTTCAACGTGCAGAACACGGCGGTGGACGCCGTCGTTTCGTCGCTGAGGGTGGAGTGCCCGCACGAAGGCTATGGGCTCTACGTCACTTACCACAAGCTCGCCGATCACCAGAGCGTGTGTCCGCTCGTGCCCTGCAGATGCCCCGTGCTTGTCTGCGGCTACGAAGGCCCGCCGTCAGCGCTCTACCACCACATCAGCAACGCGCATCCCATGCCCGTGCACAGGATCCAGTACGGCAAGGTGCTCCAGCTGCAAGTGCCACTATCGGAGCCACGGCTCTTGCTGTTTGTGGAGGAGGACCGCCGCGCATTTTTCTTGGTCAGCGGCGTGCTCGACATCGACGCGCCTATCACCGTGTCGGTTGTCTGCATCAGAGCGGGGGCGTCCCCACTACCGCACTACTGGGCCAAGCTGTGGGTGAACGGCCCGCCGGGGGAGCCCAAAGGCACGACCGACGCCGTCGAGGTGGAAATGGAGGTGACAAGTAGCAAGGATCCCAGCGACATCGACGTGTAGGATCTGACCTTCTTGACAGTTCCGCCCAAGCTGCTGGCCGGGGCTAAGCTTGTGTCCCTCCACATTCAGATTGACAAGCTCACGTCCTAAATGTTTTGACAGTGCCTTCTGTTTATCTTAGTAATATGCTAATATAGGGATTACCTTGGTCTACTTTAGCTTAAGAAATGGTGGGTTTTGGTGGCGACGCAGCAATTACTTCGACATCAAATCAGTAATTTCCAACAGTCGAACGGATATTTTGTGCCTGTTGGATATAAAGTTCCTTCGGGTAAGAAGTACTACTTGTCATCAAAATGGATAAAAGGAGATGTATGTAGACGTATTTTAGTTCTAGATACGTCCCTTTTTATCCATTTTGATGACAAGCACTCCCTCCATTCCACAATACATGCCTTCCATTTGTCAAAATATAGATGTATCTAGACATGTTTTAGTATTTAAGTACATCCATGATAGAGCCAATCATATGGTTGAGAACACTATAATTCGTAGCTACAGATGCGTGTGTGACTCCCAGATGCAGAGGCCCGGGGTCATCATCCTCCTTTCAGAGAAAAAACAGACGCGTGTGTGAGAGGACAAGTGCGTGCGTGCACCTCTTCTCTTCCTGTATAATGTACTACTAAACTCAGAGTACAAGTTTTTGTGGGTGGCACAATGGTGCGTGCGAGAAGTCCCGAGAGATAGGTTTAATGCGTCTGAAAAAAGGGCTAGACTAGAGCTCGCCACGCGGGTATTTATAAATTTTGAGCTTGCGTCTCATCACATTCCAAATTACTCCACGCTATACTGCAGACTTGTTCACACCGATCACAACCTAAATGGTTTCCCACTTAGGAGCGTATTAGTACCACGCTATATTGAATTCCAAACCTGTTCACACCGATCACAACCTAAACGGTTTCCCACTTAGGAGCGTACTAGTACTCGGTTATAAATACTAGTATGCCAAGATGACTGCACATTCCTCCTCAACTCCTCATCCACAAAAACAAACAAGTCATTCAGCATCCTTCCCTTGCGTCTGCCATGGCCAGCGTGAGTTCTGGGTCGAGAGATTGCCACCATTGAGAGGCGAGCATGGAAGCGGAAGCACAAGGGATGTCCCGCCTCGCTGCGAGAGCAGCCGACATGTCCTGCCATGCGGAAGTAGCAGCACAGAGGTCCCGCCGCGCCACTGAAGCAGCACGGAGGTCCCGCCGCGCCGTCGATGCAGCAGACTGGTCCGGCCGCGCCGTGGAAGCAGCAGAGATGTCCCGCCGCGCCGCGGCGGCCTGGGAAAATTTCTTGCGGGCAGGTGACGACTGTTACAGGCGCATGCATGCGATCGTCCATAGCCAGATGGATCAGATCTTCGGCTTGGCGAGGTTGCAGGACGACGTGAAAGCCTAGTTTGAACAGGCTACCAGCGTCATCCGGCAACTAAGGGAGGGTAATGAGAGGCTCCGGGCCAAGCGCGATCTGCTGAGGGAGAAGATCGTTCGAAGTGCAGACTAGCAGGAGGTGACTAGTGCCTTGTTGAAGAGGACCGGCGTCATCGTCAAGAAACTTATGGACGAGAGTGACATGCTCCGCAACGAGTGCCAAAGGCTGGTGGAGGAATCCGTGGATGTTCTCAAGCAGCGTCTCGAGGACACGAAAGAGCTCATCACCGCTCGCCGCAGAGACTAGTTCCCACGGCCTGCAGTAACGCATCAAGAAAGTAGAGATCAGCGAGCCAGATCCTTGTCTTCCTTCTTCTTGGTGGGCGAAGTGCCCCCCCTCTCCTGCATTTCCAGATTGTATTCCAGAGGAAGATAACTGTTCAGATGGAGATTCAGAAGGAGCCGACCATGCCTGTTTACCACCTAAGGTGTTTGCTCTAACCTCGCATGCTGATGTTGGTCATATCATGCATATGGCGCCTTGCATTGCTTACATTATACATCTTATATGTCATCAGCTTAGTTTAGATTTGCTTTGTGTGAATGCCACCTGTTTGGTTTCTATATCATACTCCCACCATTCCTAAATATTTGTCTTTTTAGAGATTTCAACAAGTGACTACATACGGAACAAAATGAGTTAATCTACACTCTAAAATATGTCTATATACATCCGTATGTGGTAGTGCATTTGAAATCTCTAAAAAGACAAATATTTAGGAACGGAGGGAGTATATGGGAATTATGCAATGCCATCTTCTTTAGCCAGGCATCATATACGTGAATCACGCAATGCCATCCTGTTTAGCCAGTCATCGTATATGTGAATTGTATCGTGCCATATTTTTTCCATAATGTGTTCCATTTGTCAGCAATGTTTATACATTCATCTACTCTTCCTATGCATCAACCATTTGAGTAGGTCATGAGAAAATCTGGAGTGAAAACAAGGTCTTCTGAGCAGTCAGTGCTACCTGTCGATGCAGATTTCTTGCTGGTTACAGATAGCTCCTCAGAGGAGGATTCAGAGAGAGATGACCAGTCGTATTCCCCCCGAGGTGCATGCTCTAACTTGGCTGGGTTATATTGCTCATATCATGCATATGGTGTCTTGCATTGCCATGCCATGTACTTAGATTAGACATGCTTTGTGTGAATGCCTCCTATTTGCTTTCTATATTAGATATGTGAATTATGCAATGCCATGTTTTCAGCCAGTTATCATATATGTGAATTATGCACCGCCATGGAGCCAGGCATCATATATGTGAATTATCTCATGCCATCTTATTTTTCATTACGTATTCCATTTGTCGACAATCTGTGTATATTGAACTACTCTTCATGTGTATCAGCCATTTGAGCCGGTTATGGAAAATCTGGAGTGAAAACAAGGCCTTCAGAGCAGGCAATGGTACCTGTTGAAGCATATATCTCGATGGTTACAGGGAGCTCCTCAGAGGAGGATTCAGAGATAGATGACCAGTCCTATATCCTACCTGAGGTGTATGCTCTAAGTTGCAATGCTTATATTTCTCATATGATGCATATGGTGTCTTGCATTGCTTAGTTTAGACATCATATGCACAATATTGAATTCTATCTGCTTAGTTTAGAGATCATACATGCGAGTGCCAGCTGCTTAGTATATGAATCAATTATGTCAATTATATCATGCCATCATGTATACTTAGACAACATGTACACTACTAGGAAAATGGCTATAGATGGGATTGACACTAATGGCGCACCAGAAAGATGGTGCGCCATTAGTATATACTAATGGCGCACCACAATCTGATGCGCCATTAGAGTTTAAACAACTAATGGCGCACCATGCTACGGGTGCGCCATTAGTATCAAATTTTTTTTAACTAGTGCGCCTGTCCAAACATACTAATGGCGCATCCCGGCAAAGTGCGCCATTAGTAGTTGTAACTACTAATGGCGCACTGGGCAGCAGGTGCGCCATTAGTATAGAAACTTTTTTTTTGAACTAGTGCGCCTATCCAAACATACTAATGGCGCATCCGGCCTAAGTGCGCCATTAGTAGTTGTAACTACTAATGGCGCACCTGGCAGTGGGTGCGCCATTAGTATAGTTTTTTTTTGAACTAGTGCGCCTATCCAAACATACTAATGGCGTATCCTGCCCAAGTGCGCCATTAGTAGTTGTAAGTACTAATGGCGCACCATGCAAGAGGTGCGCCATTAGTAAGTGGGCAGCAACAAGATATTTGGGACAGCCTCTCCTACCCACACACTCACTTTCTCCCCACTTCATTCTCTCCACCTCCTCCTTGTCTCGGGTGCCTCCTCTTTTTCACCTCATTTCCACCATAGATTCATTCAAATTAAGTGGTTAAATTACCTTGTTTTAATAGGTAAGTAAGGGGGGAAGCTATATTTAGGTTGTTCTCCTTACAACAATGTGCACATGCACTTTTTACGGCCTAGCTAGATCTATGTATGTTCGTGGTGTTGCATATGTTTGTGGTGTTGCATATGTGTTTGTGTTTGGAGGTGTACCGGTATTTGATATGCGATAGTTGCCAATATTTTGCCGGAATGTTGATTCATTTCCGTTTCAGCGAGAATTTTGGCATTAAGCATTCTTTTTGGTCCTATTTTTAGGGAAGGTCATGCCAAATTTTTGTTTGGTTCTAAAATATCGTTTTGCTCTACCCCGCAGGCGACCATGGTCCGCACGATGACCGAAGGCATCGTGAATAGGTTTTTGAGGTCCGCGAAGGCCGAGATGCTTCAAAAGAACGAGACGGAGATAAGATGTCCGTGTCGAAGATGCAAGCTGAAGAGCCTTATTGCGGACCCGGATTCTGGGCAGGTGCGGGACCACCTGCTGTTGCGTGGTTTCATGGATGGCTATCGGTGGCAAGGTGATGAAGATGACTACGAAGTCGTCCATGCGGGCCGGGCAAGAAATGAGGAAGGGCAGCAAGACAACCACCGCGGCTCGGGCGGGCGAGAAGACGAAGAATCCCCAGGAGATGATCACGACTGTGATGCTGTACACAGTCATCATGTAGAAGATGCAGGACATGATGATGAGGAAGATGCCGGAGCAGGCGACGGGCATGATCATGAAGATGATGATGCCGGCGGAGCAGACGACGCTGGACCATCGATGGGCTGGGTGCAGGACCCTCATATTCAAGAGCTGCTTCTCAAGCAGACGGATAACGCAAGAGCTGCCGCCCGAGAGAAAGCCAAGATGGATCAACTTGAGTTAGACGCGGTTACTCCATTGTATGAAGGATGCAGGCCCGAGGATACCCGCCCGAAAGTAACGCTCATGGCCCTAGAGATGAAGGTAAAACACAAAATGACCGACGCATGCTTCGACGAGAACATGTCATTCTGGCACGAACGTCTTCCCAAGGGGAACAAGTGCCCGACCAGTTTGGAGGAGGCGAAGAAAATCGTGTGTCCTCTGGATTTACCGCACGTGAAATACCATGTGTGCATGAACAATTGCATCATTTATCGGGACGAGCACGCGGAGTCTACAATATGTCCGGTGTGCGGTGTCACTCGATACAAGAAGAGGAAGAAAGCTCCTCGAAAAGTGGTGTGGTACTTTCCGATCACTCCTCGTCTGCAGCGGTATTTCGCGGATCCTAAGGTAGCAAAGCTCCTACGTTGGCACGCGGATAGGGAGGAGAAGAAGCGAGAAGATGACGCAAATGATCCGGAGATAGATAAAAAAGACAAGATGCTGAGTCACCCTAAGGATGCGAGCCAGTGGCAAGCATTGAACTTCGAATACCCAGAATTTGGGAACGATCCAAGGAACATCGTGCTGGGCGCGAGCACCGATGGAGTCAATCCGTTTGGCAGCCAGAGAAGCACACATAGCACCTGGCCTGTGTTTGTGTGGATGTACAACCTTCCCCCCTGGTTGTGCATGAAGAGGAAGTACATTCACATGAGTATGCTAATTGAAGGGCCGAAACAACCAGGGAACGACATCAATCTGTATCTGGGGCTGCTGAAAGAGGAGCTTGACACGCTGTGGAAAACGCCAGCCAATACGTGGGACGCCGCAGAGAAAGAGTATTTCCCTATGAGAGCCGCACTGCTCACGACGGTGCACGACTATCTCGGTTACGGATATCTTGCGGGGCAGGTAGTCCACGGATTTTCTGGATGCGTAAGGTGCATGGATGACACAACGTATCGCCAGCTAGATAGAGATCCCGGGTCTTCGAAAACCGTGTTCATGGGACATCGAAGGTGGCTTCGCGACGATGACCCGTGGAGGAAACGCAAGGATCTGTTCGATGGTGAAACAGAACCCCGAAAACGCCCGTGTACGAGGAGCGGCGAGGAAATAGACAAGCTGTTGAAAAATTGGAAAGACTGCCCACTGCCGGGAAAGAAGCAAAAGGCGCCAGAGCCGGGAAAGAAGCGAAAGGCGCCAGAGCCGCTGCTGAAGGTATGGAAAACGAGGTCTGTTTTCTGGGACTTGCCGTACTGGAAGATCCACCGTGTGCCTCACAGCCTTGATGTCATGCATATCACGAAGAACGTGTGCGAGAGTCTGCTTGGTACCCTGCTCAACATGCCAGAGAGGACCAAAGATGGGCTGAAAGCAAGGGCAGACTTGAAATCAATGGGCATCAGGCAGGAGCTTCACGCTATATATGATGATGATGATGATGATGATGATGATGATGATGATGATGATGATGATGAGGCGAAGCAGGACACAGAAAGTCGTCGCAAAGGCAAAAAGGCCAAGAAGACCGGAAATGACTACCCTCCCGCGTGCTTCACTCTAAGTCAGGAGGAGATCGAGCAGTTTTTCACCTGCCTCCTAGGAGTAAAACTTCCTTACGGTTACGCGGGGAAGATAAGCAGATACCTAGACCCAGCGAAGCAGAAGTTCAGCGGGATGAAGTCTCACGACTGTCACGTGCTGATGACGCAGATACTTCCAGTTGCAATCCGTGGGATCATGGACGCGCACGTCCGTGAAACGCTATTTGGCCTATGCAACTTCTTCGACGTCATCTCTCGGAAGTCGATTGGCGTGAGGCAACTCAGAAGGCTACAGGAAGAGATCGTGGTGATACTATGCGAGCTTGAGATGTACTTCCCGCCCGCATTCTTCGACGTTATGGTGCATCTGCTGGTCCATATAGTGGAGGATATCATCCAACTCGGGCCGATGTTCCTGCACAGCATGATGCCGTTCGAAAGGATGAATGGTGTCATCAAAGGATACGTTCGCAACATGTCACGTCCAGAAGGAAGCATAGCCAGGGGCTTTCTGACCGAAGAGTGCATCTCCTACTGCACGAATTATCTAGGCATCGAGAACCCCGTTGGTCTGCCCGTCAACAGGCACCTCGGCAGGCTCGCTGGATGGGGTCACCGTGAGGGTCGCCGCGAAATGCATGTCGACTTCGAGGGTCGACTCGCCGACTTTGAAAGAGCAAACCTAGTCGCGCTACAACACATAGACGTGGTCGATCCTTGGTTGGTAGAGCACAAAACCTTTATTAAAAAGACGTACAATGACCGAGGCCAACAGAGGACGGACGGAGATATACTCAAAGAGCACAACTCATGTTTCACGCGTTGGTTCAAGCATAAGCTTCTGTCGTACCCTTTACATGAGGATTCTTCCGCGGAAGAACAACTCATATTCGCCTTGTCACAGGGCGCCGAGCACAACCTGATGACCTATGAGGCGTACGATATCAACGGCTACACATTCTACACCGAGGCCAAGGACATGAAGAGCGATGGTTATCAGAACTCCGGGGTAACGATGGAATCCTACACCGGTAACGACAAGGACAGATACTACGGAAGGATCGAGGAGATCTGGGAGCTGAGCTACGCTGGAGAGAAGGTCCCGATGTTCCGTGTCAGATGGGCCAAGAACGTCATAAAAGAAGACCGGTATTTCACCACCATGGTTATACCCGAAGCCAAATCCAAGACCGCGGGCGCAAACGTCACCGCGAAAAATGAGCCATGGGTACTGGCTTCCCAAGTGGACCAATGCTTCTTCATTACCGACCCGCCAAAGCCCAGTCGTGTTGTCGTGAGGAGAGGCAAAAGGAAGATCATCGGAATGGATGGAGTAGCCAATGAGCAAGACTTCGACAAGTACGGCGACCCGAGGATCGAACATGACGACGATGATGAAGTAGCAGCATACACCACAAGAAGAAGCAGGACCACCCTACCTAAAGGACGTCCGTTCCACAGAAGAACTCCATTTGCGAAAAAGAAGGGCAAGAAGATTGTGAACAGATAGCTAGCTAAGATCGATTGTATTTAAATCGTAGCCTTCATTTCTCGATTGTATTTCATGGGTACTTTTTGAACTATCATGAATATTTTTAAATTTCATGGACACTCGATCTCGATCCCCCTCCATCTCGATCGCTATCCCACCTTGCCAGATCCGGCCCCCCTCGCCGCCGAGCACCCCCCAGTCCACCGGCCGCCGCCGCCGACCCCCCGCACCCTCGATTCCCCTACCCAACCGCCGCCGCCGACCCCCCGCACCCCGCGCACCGTCTTATAAAAAAATTAGTATCAAACAGCTTTTTAAATGCTACTGTCTTATAAAAAAATATTACTGTTATTATTTAAACAAGTTTGAACATATTTAAACACAAATAAGTATCAAACAGCTTTTTAAATGATAAAAAAATTTTGTGGAGCCTGGGATTCGAACCCAGGACCTCCTGGTGTGAGAACTGGCTACTGACCAGTCGAGCTAGTAGAGGGGACTTGGTGTGGATCAGGTCAGGTGGGAGATAACCTGTTGGCTCGAGCAGAAATAAAAAAAAAGTACTAATGGCGCACCAGGGTGAGGTGCGCCATTAGTGTGGATATACTTATGGCGCACCGGGGGGTGGTGCGCCATTAGTATTGTGCCCCCATCCATATTTTTCCTCCCCGGCCCTCGATCCCCTTCTCGCCCTCGCCCTCGATCTCCCCTTCCCCTCCCCTCTCCTCTCCTCTCCCGACGCCGCTGCCCCGCCGCCTCGACGCTGCCCCGACGCCGCGACGCTGCCCCGACGCCGTGAGACGCCACGACGCCGCCCTCTCCTCTCCCGACGCCGCCGCCCCGCCGCTTTCCCCACGGAGAAGGAGGAGGAAGAGGGGGCGCTCGCCGTTGACCTCGCCCGGCCGACTCCGGTGGCCAGGCCGACTCGCCATCGCCCCGCCGCCCTCGTCGTCGGTGGCCCGGACGCCGCCCCGTCCACACCACCGTCGCCGGAGCACCCACACCACCACCCGGACCTCGTCGCCCCCGTGAGCTCCCCCTCCTCCTCTCCCCTATCCCCCTCGCATCCCCCGTGAGCCCATTCTGGAGTTTAATGGAGTGTAGGGCAAGTTTTACCTGTATCCAAATTGTTTGTTTATTACACCATCGAATTGTTCGCTTGTTTCATGTCATGGAAGAAACCGGTCTGCTGCTTGATAACTTTATATTAGTTTCACAATGCACCATGTGTAATATTTTGGTTTATCATGAGATTTTGCAGTAATCAATTGTCACATACCTTTTTTCCTTTTTGCGGGGGCTTTTCACATTTGTTATGTCTCATCAGTCATCTTGAGAATGATATTTGCAAGTGACTAAGTCGACTACCTTGCATCAAGATATACCTACAGCTGCACAAAATGTTATGTGTAGTTTAGTTTCTGGAGTAGGTTTCAACTCCATTCAAACATTCAGAAGCACCTAAAAGAACCCCACACCATGGAAACTCACAATTAGTAGCGTCGATGTTATCTGCTAGTTTTCAAATAATTAGAATTTCTTATTGCAAGATGCCCACCGCTAGAGAACAACCATTGATGTTATCACCTACTGTTTCGTTTATTCTTAAGAGGTTTGGTTATATAACTCACCACACTGGAGTATTTTATTTCTGTGGGGAGAGGGAGAGAAGCCAGTGCAGGGTGTGGGAAGCACCTCTTCATGTGATTTTTTTTTGCTTTATTGTGTAATTTTTTTTCTTGAGGTCCTGACCGTAGAACAACCGTTCTATGGTATTTTTTTCAATTATGTACAAACAGTTACAAGGTTGGAAAAGGAAAAGGTCTATAAAACTTCAGTTTTTGCTAACATTAGGAGATTAAAGGTCCCTTGTGATGTATTTATGTAAATTGTGTTAAAGGGGGACTAAAATGCAAAGCTTCTGACTTGAAGATCCAACTATTCTGGCTATGAACAAGAATAAATTTTAGAGAGATTCCATGAAAGGATTATAAGTTGTTGTTGATCCAAGTGTTGAAGGGATCTACTTTCCTTTGCTTTGATATGTATGCCGGACAGCCTCTTTACAGGTAGAGATACCCTGTTCAAGGACAGGGGGGCGGGGGTGTGAACTTTGTGAAATCCTGTCCTATTGATGACTTTGCAAACTTAAGTAAGGGTGGTTGTCCATGGTACTGAGCGCTGCTGTTTCTATGCCAAGTCTTAAATATTTCCATTGTTTATTGTTAAAAAGCTTTCCTCATTTTGGTGACTTTACAGAATAAGTAAATCTTAACTAGCAGTGGTTAATAATTAAGTCTTCTTCTTTTTCCTTTGCAGCTCACATCCCACTGTACCTGTAGCAGTAAGACAGAAAAAGATGATCCACAATACTCTAGTTTATATGCAGAGAAATTACTTAAGAATACTCTAGTTTTAATAAGAATACTCTAGTTTTAATAACACAATATTTAGTGCTAACCAAACAGGTCACAGTAAATAAAACTATGATATTTGAAAAAACTGCAGTATTCTTAGAATACTTAGAAAATACTTTACTATCAAACAGGGCCTGATTGATTTGGTTTAATGGCTGCTGGCGTCTGAATGTTGTCTCCTAGTTTAATGGGTACCATAATTGTTTCCGTTGATTTGGTTGTCACTCTCCTCTGGATGAGATGAGATTGAGTTTGAGATTGAGATTGAGATGCTGTCTGACTTGCAGTTAGCACAGCATTTTCTTAAGCTATGATGAATCTGGAGATTAAACTGGTACCTCAAACTCAAACTACCATCACCAATCAGGCTGGAAACTGAAACCACCAAACCAAACTATCTCAAATTAATGGTTAAGATGCTAGATTTTTTCGCTGGTATTAGACTTGTGTTTTACTCATAAGTTCCAGCTAACTATCTCAAATAAAGGAAGATGGACCTAATTAGTCTGATGTAAATTTTCTACTGCACTGGAACATAATATTGCAAGGCTGCTTTGATTGATGTGTCTGGTCAAATATGTATATATGATTAAGGTCAGTGCTGTGTTTCTCAGGTTTCACACTGCAATGACCAATGTTCTTTCCTAGAAACAGATAACTGGATTTACTTGGGCAAGGTCGCTACAGCTTTATGCCTATTTCAGTGATTATTAACTTTATAAGAATGCAAATATATGATTTAAAACTTAGCATCTCTTGTTCTGCAAGATACTGCTGTCCAATAAATAGTAGCAGCGACAATCAGTTCTTGGTACAGTGTGTAGTCCTGCAGAATACTAAGGTGTGGTACAGGCGCACCTTAGTCGGGCTTAATGTTCAGATGCCCCGGGCTCCACAAGCTTTTATGAAAATGTATCATGTCACTGTCCGTGACTCTCTCTTTTTTGCATGTTGTGATGAAGGCCTTTTTTGCCTTGTCCACCCGAGAGGCCCTTGAGTTTGCTGGAATGTCGATTAACTTCCGTTCCAGCAAATTCGGGTACTCCATATGTCCTATTTTCAGCAAAGGTCATGCTGAAATTTTCCGTGAATTTTAGCATGACTTTGCTAAAAATAGGACATATGGGGTACTTGTGACTAATGCATGGGCCGGGGTATCTTAGTAGTTAATTAAGTAGGATCAAGTGCCCCGGCGTACTTGTGACTAATGCATGGCTTTTAGGGTGCCTCGGTGTCGATAAAAACCGAAATGATGAAAAGTTAGGCTTTTAGGGTGCCTTGGCGTCGAAAAACCCTCAATGATAAAAGCTTAGATTTTAGGATGCCTCGGTGTCGACAAACCCTAAATGATGAGACCATGATCTTGTTCCTTGACAATAACCAACTTTTTGACCAAACTTTGTTTCTATTTAGAGAGAAACATGGCCCACAACGATGAGGCCGGGGGTTCGGGCGGCAAGGCATTCTGGGAGCTGTCCCAGGAGATGGAGGAACAACCTCACTTGTATGAGGCCGCCGCCTTCCCCACCGATCCTGAGACCACGGATGGTGCCGCCGAGGATGACCACACTGATGCCACCACTGATGGTGCCGCCGAGGATGCCACCACTGATGATGGCGGCGCACGCACAGATAGCAGCCAGCCGAAGAGGCAACGGAAGGACCGGCGCCCGATCGTGCTCCGCACCCTCAAGGAGGAAGTTACTGAAGTGGACTCCAACGGGAATCCAACGGCGCCCGAACGAATAGTCAAGGGGTACTCGCTTCAGCTCGGGTGCATTGTCCGGAGCACCGTCTCGATCAACACCGAGAACCTGAGGCATCCTGACCGGGGGAATTTGCGCCACCTCCTCTTCACGAAGCTGCACGAACGATACAAGTTCCCCGCTGAATTCGAAAACACAAGCCTCAAAGGGAATAAAGTGAACAATGCTGCCCTCACGAAGATGAGCAAGGCCCTGTCTACTTGGAAAAGCAATGTGAAGAGAATGATCGAGAAAGGTGAGAGTTATGAGAAGATCAAGGAGAAAAATCCTTCCATCACCGAAGATGACTACAACGACTTCAAGATCAATTGCTCGAGCACCGCAAGCTCCCAATCAAGTGAGTGGGGGAAACAAATGCGGGAGCTGAACATAGGGGAACACACACTCGGTCCCGGCGGTTACAGAGTGGCGGAGCCTATATGGGACAAGGAGGAGGCGGACCGTGCCGAGCAAGGCCTACCGCCCCTCTTCGATAAATACGGTGACAAGCAGACCAGGAACTTTGTCAGGGCCCGGTACAAGAAGGACCCGAAAACAAAGGAGCTTACCACGGATCCGAAGACCAGGCAGCTTGAGCTTGTTCTGGTAAGGAATACACCCCCGCGTAATTAGCTCCATATGGTTGCATTCTAATTAATGAAGCCGAATTTCTAAATGGTTCACATTCCTTCCGCAGGCGACTGAAAGCAGTAGCGCGGGGTCGACTCAGAGCAACCCTTGGGACACCACTCTAAATAGGGGGTTGAATATAATGAAGAACAAGGATAAGCTCAGTAAGCCGACGTCAGCTGGTCGTGTGGCCGGCAAAGGCTTGTCGACAAAATGGGGGTCATACTATACCGCTGGTGTGCGGAAGGAGAAAAAGACCAGCTCGGAAAGCCAGGCGCGAGAGGTTCAAGAACTCAAGGCACAGGTGGCGCGGATTCCGGAGATTGTCCAAGAGCAAGTGGAACAACGACTCGGAGAGACGATCACCGCCCTTGTGCCTACCTTGATCTCGGGGTTGAGTGCGTGGATTGCGGGCGGCCAACAGGGGCCGCCCCCGATTCCTAGCTTCACGGCCAGCAACTCGCATAATGCGATGGCGGGGCCATTGGTGCCTCCGGCGGAGGCGGCATTGGTGTCTCCGACGCCGGCACGGGAGCTTAATGCACCCGGGTGTACGCCGGCCGGCACCTCTTCAGCAAGCGGCCGCTCCGTCAACTGCACGCCCGCCGTTGGCGGTGCCTCGACATTAGCCGAGCTCGACGCCATCATCACGGTAACTAATTAAGCCTCTCTCGGCCGAGGACTTCATCTCCTTGCCTTTGACTGGGCATCCCTGACGCCCTACATGTTTTCGCAGGGCGCCGCCGACGTTCCGTGCACTCTCCTCCACTTCGTGAACAACGAGTTGGTCGATGTCGCCAAGGGCAAAATCGTTCAACCGGGCAACCCCTTGTTCCACGGTACCCAGATGCCACCCAACTTGTTTAGGGTTCAACTGGTTCGGGTGCTGCCAGGCTGCGACGACTTGTTACCTCCGATTCGACCCGTCGGGGCCGACGATGATGACGTGATGACCCTCAGCGCCTGCCTGAGCTGGCCCCTGCTTTGGCCGAAGAGCCAGATTCGTTTGGGGGCGGGGGACACCACCCCAAAGACAACACCGCCAGTCGTGCCGGCGCCAAGTCGGCCCCATGGCAAGACCGTCGTAACAGTGCCGGACATCCCTATGCCACTGGATCCAAACATGCATATGGCACAGGATCAGAACGACGACGACGACGACGATACATTTGGCAACGTCGATCAGTACTTTGCCGAGCATGGGTACGATGGCGACTTCATGGGGCCTCCTTCTCAAGAACCAAACCCAACAAAAGACGTGTGCGATCTAGCTCGTACCGCGGAGAAGCCAAGTTGCAACAGGCGCCGTCTGGCGTTCAGCTCTCAGGAGACGCCTCCAGCTGCCGACTTCACCGAGCCTCAGATAGGCGAGGTGCGAAATATTATCAGCCCCAACACACTCAAGAAGGCGGTCTGTGAGCAGAACTCGGTCCCATTACAGGAGAAGAAGAAGGCACGCAAAAGAAAGACTAAGAAGGGTGCGAGCCAGCCGGCACCGAGTACGATCCGTGCTCAGGACGGGCCACCTTCACCGCAGGATATCTCGAGGAGGGTGCATGTGGCGGGTAGGGCGATGCTACCACCAAATATGCTCAATGCTGCAACCGGTGCTATGCGGAGTCTGCACGACAGTGTTCTTTCTTTGGAGAAGCGGCGTCTCAGAGAGAAGGATGTGGCATACCCGGTTTTCGTGGCCAAGGTGCCAGAGGGCAAGGGCTTTGTGGATGGCGACATCGGGGGTACGATCGTCCTGCGGTTTGATGACATCTTTGCTATGTTTAACCTTCATCCGCTGCACTACACCTTCGTTCGGCTATTTTCGCTGAGTATGGAGATGCGGATCATTCGCGACAAGACCCCGGACATCGTGATAGTCGACCCCTTCTACATGCGTGCCAAGATCTTGGGCAGCGCTGGGGACCGGCAAGTCGCGAGTTCTTACCTCGAAGGCGTCATTCTGGCAAACCAAGATAAGGATAACTTCCTCGTGCCTTACTTTCCCGAGTAAGTCCTCCCCTCAACCGGCCCGTAACATATGAATTCTTACTTTTCGATCGTTTTTCTTTTAACATTCCGTGTTTTCTGCAGTGACACACGTTGCACGCTCATCCTCCTAAGCCCCAAATATTCCATGGCCACGTATTTCGACCCGGACCGTCAGTCGAACGTAGACTACACAAATGTCAAGAAGGTTCTTGATGATGTTCTCCCTGGCTACGCCCAATCTGGAGGCACCTTCACCAGGCCTATTCGTAAGTACGGCAAGCACGTGTTCTCCCACAATACGACGTTCTGCTGCGTCAAGCAGCCGCCTGGCGGTCAGAAGGGTGCCTACTACGCCATCCATCACATGCGGGCGATCGTACGGGACCATCATCAACTTCTGCTACCGAGTAAACTCCAAGATTGGGCCGCGAGCGTGTCGGCAATCCAGGACGCGGACCTCCGACAAGAATTCTTTCGCATCCAGTCGGAGTTTGCGGAAATCATCCATCAAGATGTCCTTCGTACCTCGGGGCAGTTCTACCTCAGAAATCAACCGTCCAACAGTGACATCGACACAATGCTACAAATGCAGGATGACAACGCCCGTTCTTTCATGACTCCCACGATAGACGGCGGCTTCATCCACGCTCCGGTCCCTTGAGTCGAGTTGTCTAGTTCTGAAACATCGATTGGCTCATGTTGTAATTAAACTTTAATGAACTTGTAGTATGTCTCTTTGGTTTTGAGAGTCGTTCAACTTAGATGTAATCGATGCTATTAATGTCTTGCTTTTCTCTTCCGATCGTTCTGTTGCATAATTATATATTGCTTATGTATTGTCTGTGAATTGGTACTAACGTTTCATTTGGCTAGTGCATAGTGATGCCGACGTATGTCGTATACAAGGGTAAGGTTCCCGGAGTCTACGATGACTGGGAGGAGTGTCGGAGACAGGTTCACCGATTCAGCGGTAACAGTTACAAAGGGTACACCACTAGGGCCGAGGCCGAATCTAGATACGCCCGCTATCTAGCGGGAGAGGGGAGGGAGCGTTGGAGGAACCGGATGAAGACGAGTTTCATCGTGATGATGCTCATCGTGATGACCGCAGCTCTCTTCTATGTGATGGTAGTTTAGATGATCGATATCGACTTGTAATGCAAAGACAAACTCGCTAGTCGCGGTCTCGAGACTTGTAGTATAATGTTCTATCTTTGTTCGGTCTTTTTAATTCGGAGACTAATATGATGAATTGTATTCGGAGAGTAATATGATGAATTGTATTCAAAGACTAATCTTCTATTGTATTTGATGAATCTATTGTTGATGTGTGCTGTCTATATTTTGTCAAATTATACATTTTGTAACCTGTGCAAAAAACAGAAAATAAAAAAATAAAAAAAACCTAATATTCATACTAATGGCGCATCACACGACAGTGCGCCATTAGTATGACAGTGCATACTAATGGCGCATCACCGGGTAGTGCGCCATTAGTATGCTGCGGTTACTAATGGCGCATCCAGAGGTGGTGCGCCATTAGTATGCCAAAGCACCTGGGTGTACATGCCAACTGGGAGGCATACTAATGGCGCACCCTCGCATATACTAATGGCGCACCAGGTGGTGCGCCATTAGTATACCAGATACTAATGGCGCACCAGCTGGTGCGCCATTAGTAAAAATTACTAATGGCGTGCTGTCAGTGGCGCACCAGTGATGCGCCATTAATGGCCATAATAGGTGCGCCATTAGTAGTGGTATTTCTAGTAGTGGTATGTGAATTATTTCATCCCAACCTATTTTAGAAAGACATCATATAGTTTTGTCATGTCATCCTGTTTAGGTACTCATCATATGTTGAATTATGCCATTATATCATGTTAAGTTATCCATCATATATCTGAAACTGTGTCATGCTATCATGTTTAGTTAGGCATCATATATGTGAAATTGTGTCATGCTGTCCTGTTTGGTTAGACAACATATATGTGAATTACCACATCTGTCTATCATACAATGTCTGTACGTTCAATTTTTTTCTTCCTTATCAGCCATTTGAATTGGAGGGGGTGATGGCAGTATCTAAGGGAGCAAAAACCCGTTCTTCACAATAGACAGTGCTACCCGTCGATGCAGATAGAACCATGGTTGTACTGGCCCACAAACTAGCCCCACCACACATAATTGAGACTCTTCCAGATTGCACACTTACACCGTTGGGCAGAGAACCAGCTACAACCCATCTAACCGCAACCCCAGCGGATAGTAACCCACTTATAGTTGACAAAGCACCATGTCCACCACAGAGTACCCCCACACAAGCAGTTTGTAAAGCTGCTGCAGTGTCCAAAGCACGAAGACCACCACAGCTAACCCAAACTCCATGTTTAAAGCAGAAGAGCAACTGTTCTCAGGTCAGATTCCGTAGCTATGGTCCATACTCCTTTGCTGTTGCATCACTGTATTTACTCATACCAACTACTTTCTAATTTGAAGGATCCAATTGAAACTCCAATGGCGCAACAGGTATGTTTTAAACATATTTCTTTAACTGGATTGTTGTTCTAACTTCTTGCTCTATGTTGATTTCAGTTTAAGTTGTATGAACAATTATGTTCTCATGTGATGCACATTACAAGTGCTGTCAATGCTGTGTAGTTTCTCACACTTATATTCTGTCTATGCTGCTGTGTCTTAAAAATATATGAGTTGAACTGTGTCTCTATCTTGATTAGGGAACATAAACTAGAATGATATGGACAATACAGTGACCATAGTACATAGATATATGTTTGTTTCATGCTGTTATCCTGTCCACCTTACTACTGAACCGGTTTACCAAAATGAGTTTGGTATACTACAAGCTAAACCTGTGATGTGTCTGCTTGTTTCTCTTGTAGTATGCAAACAGAATATTGGAGAAGAGCACCCCACTATGCAATGGTAGAGAAAGTAATACATATAAGGTTCAAGATAGTGAGACAACCCTGTTGGTCTCCAAGAAAGGTGATAAAAACGATCTTGTAGACAGTGAGAAAACCCCACAGTCCTGCGTTGATGTAGTGTTCGAGTTACTGGCCAGTACCGCTGGCACAAGCTCTTCGAACTCGCTGCCTGAATCACTTCGGCTTCTTCAGTCTCAGCTACAAGCTGAAAGGCATCAGTCATCTGTGCTGCGGAAAGAAGCTGAAGGACTGAGGAAGTCCGTGCAGAATTCAGATGCATACTTTCTTGTGCAACAACAAGCGCTGGAGGATTTAAGCGTCAAACAAGAGAAAGTTAATAAGCTTGCTAAGCATCTTGCCAGCATTATGGGTACCCAGGATATTGTTTCTTAAACTCTTCTGAAGTGGTTTCAGTTCTGGACTTGTTTTGCTGCGGTGTTTATATGCTGCTGTGTTCCCTATATTTGCACTGGTGGTGAACTTTGATGCCCAGTGGATGTAATATGTGTAATAGCCGTGATAGCCTAGCATAAGTTGCTTGCTTATTTATTTACTTGTTGTCTTGTTTATTTGTTTGCTTGTAATCAGTGCAGTTCTTTTTCCGCGGTTTGCTAGTGGCTGCAATAACCTATTTTTAAAAACTAGGCCACAACCATGGGCTAATATTTACTGTAGTGACACTGGGCCTCCTACGGGCCGTAGAAACAGTGGGCCTTCTACGGGCCGTAGAAACAGTAGGCCTTCTACGGGCCGTAGAAACATTGGGCCTTCTACGGGCCGTAGAAACAATGAGCCTTCTACGGGCCCTATCATCAATGGGCCTAATACGGGCTGTATGATCAATTGGCCAAACATGGGCCAATAACAGGCCGCATTATGGCCGTGAACGGGCTAGAGTTGGAATCTTCTGTTCATGGGCCGACCATAACGGGCCATCGTTAATAGGTTGTATTTGATGACGCTATGAAAACGGCCCAATGTATTAACGGACCACAAACGTGCCGCTGTAACCACGGGCTGAATTTGGCCCACAAGCAGAAAATTATAGTAACGGGCCGTAAGTAAACGAATGCTCGAAATGAGCCCAAGAATAAATGGGCTCTGAGAAGGCTGAAAGATAACATGGGCTGGAAATGGCCCAACTGAATAATGGACCATTAATGAGTATAAAGTGATACACTGTTCATTACGGACCAGTTTCACCACGGGCCGTTAATGGGTCTAAAGTGATACACTGTTCATTGCGGGCCAGTTTCACCACGGCTATTAATGGGTCTAAAGTGATACACTGTTCATTGCGGGCCAGTTTCACCACGGGCCGTTAATAGGCCAAGAGTTACATAGGGCCTCATATGGGCCGAAAGACGTAATGGGCCATACATGGGCCAGAAGTGAAAACGGGCTGGAATCATATTGGATGGCCCAGATGACGCTACTGGGCCTAATTCGGGTAGGGCGTAACGGGCCTTGGGTTAGCGGGCTGTAAACGGGCTATATGCGAACAGGCCGTTAACAGGCTTTCCATGGGCCAACTCGTCACCTTTTGACCAAGTCAAACAGGCCGGCCTTTTCACAGGAATGGGCCTCTGTTGGGCCGGGCCACGTGTCGACGTATCATAGGCGCCTTCTGTCCAATGAGTGGATGACATCTATCCCAACAATGAGCCGACACGTGTTTCCTCCAGCCAATGACGATTTTACACGTGGAAAATCCCCACTGGTCGGGGCTGTTAACGGGTTATCGGATCCAAAACCCGACCCGGTAGCTTAATGGCGTTCCGTTACGGTGGATGCCACGTGTCGGTCACCCTTTACGAAAGCACTTCTGTGACGCGCGATTTATCGTCATGGAAGTGGACACTTCCGTGATGATAATTTTGGTAATGTCATGGAACACTTCTATGACAGCACAGGTATGACTATCTTGATTCTGTCATAAATTTTTCATGGATGTACATGCATGACAAAAAACGCGACCTACTGTGACAAACACGTATCAACACGGAAGTGTATTTTTTTGTAGTGAGTAGTTCACCCTCGGGGCTGAGGGTATGTACCAGTAGCTATGTGTTTGATCTCTCTCTCTGTCGGTGTCAAAACCGGCGGATCTCGGGTAGGGGGTCCCAAACTGTGCGTCTAGGCGGATGGTAACAGGAGACAAGGGAAATGATGTTTTACCCAGGTTCGGGCCCTCTTGATGGAGGTAAAACCCTACGTCCTGCTTGATTGATATTGATGATGTGGGTATTACAAGAGTAGATCTACCACGAGATCAAGGAGGCTAAACCCTAGAAGCTAGCCTATGGTATGATTGTTGTTATGTCCTACGGACTAAAACCATCCGGTTTATATAGACACCGGAGAGGGCTAGGGTTACACAGAGTCGGTTACAATGGTAGGAGATCTACATATCCGTAGAGCCAAGCTTGCCCTCCACGCCAAGGAAAGTCCCATCCGGACACGGGATGAAGTCTTCAATCTTGCATCTTCATAGTCTCGGAGTCTGGCCGATGATGATAGTTCGGCTATCCGGACACCCCCTAGTCCAGGACTCCCTCAGTAGCCCCTGAACCAGGCTTCAATGACGACGAGTCCGGCGCGCATATTGTCTTCGGCATTGCAAGGCGGGTTCCTTCTCCGAATAATTTATAGAAGATTGTGAACACCAGGATAGTGTCCGGCTCTGCAAAATAAATTACACATTCCACCGTAGGGAGAATAATATTTACACAAGTTCAATCTGCTGACGTATTCCGTGGCGTGACATCACTCCACAACCAAGCCTTTACTTGAATTGTTTTTATTATTCCACCTCAGCGCGTTTAGCGAAGCGGTTTCCTTGGCACGTCTTGTCGAAGCAGAGATCGTGTTCCCCTTATCCCGGGATTCTCATCAATACGGACGTGGGTAACCCAACCGCGCCCGTTGCCACGCCCCCTCCATCAAAGTCGAGTTCCAAACGGTCACGGGGACGGCTCTTGGTATTCTCCCTCTTTATAAGGAGACCAAGGCCCATTCCTTTTCTTCAATCCTCAATCAAATCCGCCCCTCGCCCCGAGTTCCAACACCCAGGGCTCCAGATTCGGGCACTTCGGACCTTCGACAATGTCCGGCTCTGACCTACAGGGCCGGTGGATGCCCTCCTCTGTCATGGAAGAGGACGTGCTAAAGCTGAGAGACGCCAGGTACCTAACCTACGAGATTTCGCATAGGTTGCCTGCCCAAGGGCAAGTCATTCCTACTCCTGAGCCTGGCGAGAGTGTCGTGTTCGTGTCTCACCTCCGTCGGGGTTTAGGCTTCCCAATGGATCCCTTCATGAGGGGGCTCCTGTTTTACTATGGGATGGAATTCCACGACTTGGCTCCGGAGTCTATCCTCCACATCTCATCATTTATTGTCGTCTGCGAAGCCTTCCTCCGCACTACCCCTCACCTTGATTTGTGGCTCAAAACCTTCAATGTGGAGCCGAAGATGATTGAGGGGCGTCAGGCAGAGTGCGGAGGGGCGGTTATAAGCAAGAGGGCCGATGCTCCATGGCCCGAGGGCTCTTTTCAGGAGGAGCTCGGCTTGTGGCAACATGAGTGGTTCTATATCACCGCTCCCAGGGGCAGCAGGCAGAGGCCGCCGCCCGCCTTTCGCTCGGGCCCTCCACAACGGCTGACATCGTGGGTCAACAAAGGGTTCGACTGGGGGCCGTCCAAGGAGGTACCCCTATTGCAGGGTCGGATTCGAGACCTCCAAGAGAGGGAGATCAATCTGGTCGTAGTGATGCAGGTTATGCTGATTCTGCGTCTTCTGCCCTGCAAACGTCGGCCCCTCCGCCTGTGGGAATTCAATTCGGAGGGACCACGAGCTCTCCAACACTTCATGGGTACCAAACCCATGGAGATGTTCAAACTGTTCTTTGGATCACAAGAAGTGTGTCCGGACTTGATCGAGGATGCTGGCCCAAGCTGCAATCGCCCGGATACTCAAGTAAGTAGCCCTGTGACCGGACATATCATCCATTTATTTGTCATGGATTTGCCTTTTAACCGGCTATCCTTTGAACAGGAGTCGATAGCGCAAGCAAAACTGATATGGTGACCGGCCCCCTCCCTGAGACCACACCGGATCCCGTGTTAATCAAAATGTTGGAGGTAGCGCCTTCGGAGGAGGGCGAAGGGGAGAATAGGGAAACTACCACCTCTGTTAAGGAGGCTCTCAGTAAGGGGGGAATCAAGAATCCCTCCCTCCAGGGGGAGAAGAGGACCGCTTCCGAAAACCCGGAGGCCAAAGCCTTGAAGCGGGGAAAGAAATCTGCACCGGAAGGTCCTATGCCGGGAGGAGTCCCGGCCGCACAGTCTCCCCAAAGGAACCAGCCCTCCAGCGAGCCGTAAGTAGAAAAAAGGGAAGTTTTATAATAAGGGACATCCCTATTTTATTTCTAAGGATAACCGAAGTTTTTACCTTGTAGTTCGGATCTCAGCCCTTCTCAGTAGAGCTCATCCTCGGGGGACCTTCGTCTGGAGATGATGGAGAGCGAAATGCCTCCATTTGCCGCCCCATCAGGCGGGGCGGACGACCCTGAGGTGTCGTCACGGAGGGTCTCCCCAAGTCCGGCGGGGCCTGGGAGTTCGACACCCACTGGAATACGGCCGGTGGAGCTGCAGGGTTTGCTCGAGAGGGCATCTCTCTCAGAAGATCACCGCGCATTAATGAGTGCGGTGATTGAAAGGATCTCATCCGCCGAGAGCGGGTTGCATGAGGCCGTCGGAAGTTTACTGACGGGGTTTGAGGTACGCAAAAAATGACATACCTTTTGACAGTTTTGCACATAGAGTGCGCCCTGTATAGATAGTAGCCCCTAAGACTCGGTATGTTGTCGAAAGCGACAGCGTGCCGAGGATCATAATCTCAGTTATGAAATGTCGCCTTTCCTATGCAGGTGGCGGAGCGTTCAGTGGCCAGCTGGACTGATAGAGTTGCCGAACTGAAGCGGCAACTCGACGTTGCGGATGCGGACATCGCGTTGGTCAATAAACGACTTGACGAGTCGCAAGGTAGGTGGTGTTTCCGCGGTCACCTGGTAAGGGAGCTGACGCCCACTCCTTACAACATGTATGCTTGATGCAGATGGTGCTGCTGCTGTGGAATACCTTCGGGCGGAGCTTGCTCGAGCCAAGGATGATGAGGACATGACTACCTTGGATATGACCAAAAATATTGCATATATGCATATTTGTCAGGTGATTTCTAGTGCAAACTATTCAATAATCTATTTATGTTATCCAGAACAAAAATACTTCACACACTTTTGTGTTTTGTCTAATTGCAGGTGTATGGGACATTTGTACAATCCACATATGAAGATAAGGAAGAAAGAGATGTTTATTTGTTGTTTCAAAAGTTCTCTCACGTCACTTTTGGCCCAAGAGAAGATAGAGTCCAAGTCTCTCACGTTCTGGATTCAGATTCGGACTGCACAGATATACCTGACTCAAAACGCCAACAACTTTTTCATACGGACTCCAAATTGGGTGATTCTTTTTTTGTTGGAAACTAGATTTCATGCACTTTCGAACACAATTGGATTCACCTTAAAATTCGTCCGGAGCGTTGCGTTATGGACGAAATAATCTGATGCTGCAGGAGAATCCGAGTCAAACTACAAGTCCAAAGGTGTTACGTCACCTCCACTTGGGCCCATGAGCCTTATACGACTTAGGGTTGGTTTTAGGCTGCCTTGGGACGTTCTCCCACCTCCTTTGCTGCCACCCCTTGCTCCTATATAAGTAGATCCATCTAGTAGCTTTTCCTGGGGATTTGTTTAGTTAGAAGTTAGCCATTGCAACTTCGTGTACTTCGTTTGTGTCCAAAGACCAGACCAAGACCGCTTACGGATCCCCACCTTTATCAGTACTTCATATATATTCGCAATATTCAGATTGCTTTATCATATTCTTGCTTGTTCTTCGATTGCTTGCAAGAATAGACCTTCGTGGTCAGGCTGATCATGCTCCGGCGTGGTCAATAACCTTTCGGAGTTGGTTTAGCGATTGCTAAGGCGCAACATCGTGCATGTTTGTAGTCGGATCATCAAAGTCGTCTCCACCAAATCGATAGTTATCATCATCGAAAGATCGGGACACCCCACCTCTATCAAGTGGTATCAGTTTTCAGGTTGCTCGGTGAGATTTTCCAGTTATCCCTAGATTCGATTTATTTTCTTACCTATTGTCCAAGAAAAGCCACAAAAAAAGTTAGATCTATTCATCATTTGTCCTAGCCAGTCCAGGCCTTTGCTATTTTCTTTTCATTGTTTGCATTATTGAATTATCAGTTGCATCGTCGTGTCGAGTTGCTGGTCTTAGTGTCTAGTTCCTTTAGAGTTTTGAGTTCTGTTCACATTAGTCACGCCGCCGCTGCATCATTATCCCTTCCGCTGTCCACCATCTCATCCATCAATTTCCACCATGTGCTACGCACTGTTCATTGTCATAATCATAGTTGAGGTCATTCATATCTTCGCCTGATCCAATCTGCATCTTATCTAGTTTGTCTTGGAAAGAGGGAGAAAAAAAGATAGAGAAAAAAAAGAAAAAAAGGAAATAAGAAAAAGAAAAAGAGAGAGAAGAAAAAGAAAAAAAGTGTGAGAAAAAAAGAGAGAAGAAAATTTTTTCGGATCTATCTAGAATCAATCTCGTACCCGAATTCGGATTGGAATCTGTTTTGCGCACTGTTCAGTAAAACAGGTGTATCTTCCTCATACAAAGTCCGTTTTGGCTCTGTGAGTACTCAAATTGAAGCTAGCAATGAGCCGCATCTAAATAGTTGCAGAAGCTATTTCAATATTTTACACCTCAAAATCGGCTTCTAAATAGGTCTTTTTGCCCTCCGAAGTTCGTGAACACAACTTGTTCCAATTTTTCAGGTCAGTTTTAGAATTCTTTGACTCCTCATATCAACTCAGAATTGAGTGATTCTTTTTGCATTGGAAATCTTGAGTTAGTAGCATTCTTTGCAAAAATTTATCAGAAAATTGGCTCAAACTTTTCAAGAGGAAAGTTGGAGAGAGAGAGTTGTTGTATATCCTGCTTGGCAGTTGTTTTTCATCATTATCTTCACTTATATCTTGCTGTCAAGAGCTAGTTATGCTACGCCGTGACCTCATTAGTGTTCTAGGCTCGCGTCTCTAGTCCGGTCTAGCCTAGGACCAGCACAGTACCGTCATTGAGCGTTTATTCAACATTGCATCTTTGAATTGATTATTGCTAATCTTTTGCTACCATATATAGCCAACCCAGCTCCACATATTTCTACACCGTGTATACGTACGCTCCCCTGGCAATCTCTTTACTCAATATTCGGAGTTACTTGACACCGTTGGTTGCCGATCACCGCCTGCTGCATGGTAAGAACTTGTAAGACATTGATATTTGCTTTACTGTGAGCGTTTTACCACCACATCCTAGTAGTTATAGGAACATTATTTTTGGATTTTGTTTCTTGTTCTACTAATCATGACAGGATCCAGAGTCAATTCATGGGCTTTGTCGATCATGGGAGACATGCCACCACCTATGCAAATACCACAACCGTCACGAGAGGTGCACAAACATCCAAATGCACATGATCAGGTTCATGTTTCTATACCACCATTTAATGGCCGTTTTAGACCTGCTTTATATATTGAATGGGAGTTAGACATAAATAATATATTTGCTTCCCATAATTTTGATGAACGTAAAAAAGTTACGGTTGCGGTTGGTTCTTTCACTAGTTATGCTCTAGTTTGGTGGAGTGAATATTGTCGGTTACACCCTGATTATGTACCTAATACTTGGGATGATTTAAAACATGTCATGGGAGATAGATTCATCGATGTTTATTATACTCGTGGCATGATTAAAAAACTGGAACATTTAAAACAAGGTAGTGACACCATAACAAAATATTATGATGATTTACAAACTACCTTGTTGCACTCATGTTTAGAAGGAAGTGAAGAAGATTTTATGGATAGATTTTGGGGAGGATTAAACCATAATATTCAGGAGATACTAATTCATGAAGAGTGTTATCCTATGTACCATTTGTTTCGTCTTGCTTGCAAAGCTGAACAGGAAATAAAACGACGTGTTGCCCACAAGGAGAACAGGCGCACGATGCACATTCTAACTGTTGATACAGATGTTTATTCAACTACTAGGCGTACTATGACAACCACATCCGTTGTTGCGAGGACTACATCATCTCCACCATGTGACACATCACCATCGAGAGTGCCTGCATCATCTGAGTTGACTATAAGAGGTAATGACAAAGGTACAGATTTTCCACTTTCACATGAGAATGATGCATGCCTAGTTAACTTTAATACATAATTTGTTGAGCTACCCACTACTTTGATCACACCACCTATTTTAGAGAATTATGTTGATAATTTGACTTTGCCATATGATCAAACAACTGAAATACCAACAATTTTGAGTGCATCCATTGAATTAACTATTGATGCAAAAGAACCAATGTTTAATCATTTTGATATGACCTCTAATCTTGGTGATGATTCTGTGTTGAATGACTTATTGCATGTTTGCTTATTTAAGCATGTTGTAGCATGTAAATTTGATGCAAGTAAGGTTTATTCACCAATGTTGGGATGGTTTAATGATAAACATTGTCAATCTTTTGAAATGAATAAGAGCTTCACTTATATGTGCAAACTGAGTTGCAATATTTTCATGCCTTCTACTTCTTGTGCTAATTTTTTGGCTTTAGGTTTTATGAACTATGCAAGTTACTCATCTATTCACGTGTCATATATGCAAAAATCAAGGGAAGTAAAAATGGATGACATATACATATACAACATGTACACCTTGTCTTTTTTGTTAGCCACATTTCAGATTAAGCAACGCCGAGGACGGTTGTATTTTCAAGAAGGGGAGGATGATGAGGACATGACTTACCTTGGATATGACCAAAAATATTGCATATATGCATATTTGTCTGGTGATTTCTAGTGCAAACTATTCAATAATCTATTTATGTTATCCAGAACAAAAATACTTCACACACTTTTGTGTTTTGTCTAATTGCAGGTGTATGGGACATTTGTACAATCCACATATGAAGATAAGGAATAAAGATATGTTTATTTGCTGTTTCAAAAGTTCTCTCACGTCACTTTTGGCACAAGAGAAGATAGAGTCCAAGTCTCTCACGTTCTGGATTCAGATTCGGACTGCACAGCTATACCTGACTCAAAACGCCAACAACTTTTTCATAAGGACTCCGAATTGGGTGATTCTTTTTTTTGTTGGAAACTAGATTTCGTGCACTTTCCAACACAATTTTATTCACCTTCAAATTCGTCCGGAGCGTTGAGTTATGGACGAAACAATCTGATGCTGCAGCAGAATCCGAGTCAAACTACAAGTCCAATGGTGTTACGTCACCTCCACTTGGGCCCATGAGCCTTATACGACCTAGGTTTGGTTTTAGGCTGCCTTGGGACGTTCTCCCACCTCCTTTGCTGCCACCCCTTGCTCCTATATAAGTAGATCCAAGTAGTAGCTTTTTCCTGGTGATTTGTTTAGTTAAAAGTTAGCCATTGCAACTTCGTGTACTTCGTTTGTGTCCAAAGACCAGACCAAGACCGCTTACGGATCCCCACCTTTATCAGTACTTCATATATATTCGCAATATTCAGATTGATTTATCATATTCTTGCTTTTTCTTCGATTGCATGCAAGAATAGACCTTCGTGGTCAGTTTGATCATGCTCCGGCATGGTCAATAACCTTTCGGAGTTGGTTTAGCGATTGCTAAGGTGCAACGTCGTGCACGTTTGTAGTTGGATCGTCAAAGTCATCTCCACCAAATCGATAGTTATCATCATCGAAAGATCGGGACACCCCACCTCTATCAAATGACCAAGCCAGAAAAAGTGATGCAGCTGCCTTGAATGCAGCGGAGGAGCTAAAAGCCGAAAAGGCTGCTCACTGCCGAGGCAGGGAGGAAATGGCCGTAATGGCCGTGAAATTAAAAGATGCTACCGACCGTTATGAGGTTCTTGAAAGAGAGCGCCAAGTGGAGCAGGAGGGCCTGAAGAAGGCCACCGCCGAAGCCAAGGATGCTCGTTCTGCATTGCGGGCTATAAAGGAGGAACTTCGTCAGGCCGGAGACATTGCGGTTGGAAAGCCCGTTCTGTTGCGGAGGAAGTTCACGGATCCGAAGTATGCTCAGTTGAGCCAGTTGTGAAGTGTGGAAGATACTTATCTGGATTTGGCGGCAAGTGCGACGGACGCAGTTGTGCATTTCCAAAGTCAGAAGGATCATGAAATGGAAGAGCTTTTTTGGTCTCAATTCCATAGTCCGGAGCGTCCACTTCCGTTGACCGATCGGTTGGCTGAGTGGGATGAGCTAAATAGATTGTCCGGACTTGCCATGACGGATGTGGTGGCTCATCTGTGGCCGGAAAGGCCCAAGCGGAAGAGTTATTTTGGCTTATTGCAGCAATTCCTTGGGGCGGTGCCGCATATCAAGGAGATGATGCGGTCGGCATGCATAGAGGGTGCACAGATGGCTCTTGCCCGTGTTAAGACATACTGGGCGGAGATGAATGCCACCGATGTTGCGTCCCGGGGTTCGGACGAGAGCCGATTACCCACCGAGCACTATTTTGAGGAAGTCCTGCAGGGCGCTAGTTTAATAGAGTCGCAGTGCTGGAAAAATGTCGTGTTCAAATGACATGTATGATTTGTGAGATCATATTTATAATGCAACGACTTTTTATACTTGTGCGTTCAAGTATTGAAATATCTCCTGTGCGGCCGTTAATGTATATGTATTTATAACCTGAAAGATGGCAGTCTTTGGCTTCAGCCCCCACGCACATGGTGCGGGGGTGTTTGCAAAAAAAAGTGCATTTTCACACTTAATCCAACATCTTGGTCCTTTGAAGGAGGTGATAGCATAGCAAACTAGGCAACCAGACTATAATGCTTTATAACTTTCACTTAGCCATAGGAGCTCGATGTTGGGGCTACGATATAGCCCCTAGAGGTACCGCACTCTTCGAACTCGGGGCGCGTGTGTGCCTGATCGGGAAGCGGTCCTTCGTCAAAGCGGAGGAATTCTAAACATTCCGATAGTCGATCGAGTGGTTGACCAGTCTCTCGCTATATCATGACAGTCAGTTTTCGGCTTTCTCTACTGAGGTGCTCGCCCGGCCGAACCGGGGCACAATCGCAGTAGTTCTCCTGGTGCCGCGTTAGCCGATGGAGCGGAACGTAAGGCAGCAAAACACAGGAGCCGGGCAAACCCAACATTTGACCAAAGACATGATTCGGAGCTGATGCATATAAGGCCTAACTCGAGACGCCGAACACTCCCTAAGGTATTCGGACTTTATGATAACGGGCAGAACAATGCCCTAAGCCCCTAGTGTCCAGGTACAGGCGAGAACTTCTGACGCGGCCGATGCCAAAACGCCAGCCTCCTCCTCGGTTATGGTAGGAAACCGGGGGATGAGTATCAACAAGAGACAGTAAGAAAGGTTTACGCAGGGTCTTAATCTGAAAAGAATCCTTGCAATGGGTCCCTGCTGCACGTCTGCGCCTGTGTCTCCGTTGTGCTGTATCCTGGACGGGTGTAGCACGTGGTTCATCTGTAAAAGAGAAGAACTTAGTTTGGAAAAAATATCGTGCAAAAATGTATTTAAAACAGAGTATGATTTGGAAGATGAATAAAATTGAGCTTTATTGGCTCTCATTGTTTATACGTGCAGCCCCTTGTAAGGAGGTATGCGGCTGGGAAGCCCCTTGTTTATTTATGCCGGACTCGCCTAACCGTGTTCGAGGTCTAAATGACCTGTTTTTAGGGGCTTTGATCAGCAAGGTTGGATTAATGTGTGGCTGTCAAGGCAGTCTCACGTTTTCCGTGGTCGAGGAACACTCGGAGTTTCCCTTTAATGAGATTATGCCGCGTGGACCGGGCATTTTGAGTGTAAGAGACGCGTAATGCGGTATTGCGTTAAAGCGGGCGAAAGCTTCGCGTCCCAGTAGTGCTTGATGGCCACTTTTGAATGGGGCGATATGGAAGATTAGCTTTTCGCGACGGAAGTTGTCGGGTGAACCGAACACAACCTTTAGTAGTACGGAGCCTGTACACTTGGCATAAAGGCCTGGCGTCACTCCTTTGAAGGAAGTGTTGCTATGGCGAATTTTGGTAGGGTCTATCCCCATTCTGCGGATGGTGTCCTGGTATAGCAGGTTTATTTCGCTTCCGCCATCCATTAGGACTTGTGTGAATTGTAGTCCGTCGATTATGGGATCCAATATCAAAGCAGTCCCTCCTGCGTTTCGAATACTTCTGGAGTAATCCTGATGGTCGAAAGTAATTGGGTTTGACATCCAATTTCGGGGCTCCGCTTGGGTGGATCGTGCGGCGCGTGTTTTAGTAGTTGCCGCACTATTTATCACATGAAGTGAGTTCACTGTTTTGACTTCTAGTGGGAAAGTCTTCTGTTTTCCGGCCTGCTGCTTGTGGGATTCGTCATCGTCTTCACTTGGTGTGTCGAGCCCCTTGTGTTCGGCGTTAAGTCGGACGGACTGCTTGAAGACCCAACAATCTCTGTGGGTATGGTTTGCAGGCTTCCCGGGGGTACTGTGGATTTGACATATCCTATCCAAGATTTTGTTTAGGTTGGATAGCTCGTCACTGTTGTCCTTAAGGGTCAGTGTTTTGTTATTCGGCCGAGAGCTTTTGAATCCGGCGTTGACCGCCGTGCTATTTGGGCCGTTTTCCTTATTCCGGCGCTGATCTTTTCTGCGTCGTGATTTCCCATTTCCATCCCTGACCTCGGATGTACTCGGGTCGCTAGTGCTGCATCTTGCTAGCCAGCTATCTTCCCCCGTGCAAAAGCGGGTCATGAGGCTTGTTAGCACGGCCATTGTTCTTGGTTTTTCTTGGCCGAGGTGTCTGGCGAGCCATTCGTCTCGGACGTTATGTTTAAAGGCTGCTAAGGCTTCGGCGTCTGGACAGTCGACTATTTGGTTCTTTTTGGTGAGGAACCTGTTCCAGAATTTGTGTGCTGACTCCCCGGGCTGTTGTTATGTGACTTAAATCGTCTGCATCTGAAGGGCGGACATAAGTTCCCTGAAAATTTGCTCGAAACGCATCCTCAAGCTCTTCCCAACTTCTGATGGTATTCTCTGGGAGGCTTTTGAGCCAATGCCGAGATGGCCCTTTGAGCTTGAGGGGTAGGTATTTTATGGCGTGGAGATCATCTCCTCTAGCCATATGTATGTGTAGGATATAATCCTCAATCCAGACTCCGGGGTCTGTTGTTCCATCATACGCCTCTATGTTTACGGGCTTGAATCCCGCTGGAAATTCATGATCCAGTACCTCGTCGATGAAACATAGTGGGTGTGCAGCGCCCCTGTATTTAGGTGTGCTGTTATCTTCGAACACTCGACGGGTTGTGTTGCTTCCTGGAGCCTTCTTTTTTGGCCCATAGATGGACCTGACCGGGCCATCCTTTTTGCGAGGATCCTTATTTGGATCGTGTGCCGGATTATGTGCGGCGCCGCTTGCCGCTCTTAGACTGTTATTGGTCGTCTATCTGGCCAGGCGGCCTCTTTCTTTTTTGACTGTGGGGGCTCTACGGCCTCGTCGTCAAATTCGGGCAACAGCTTGCGCTTCGGGTAGCTCTTTGCTTGGTGACTATCGCCGTATTTATCTGCGGTCTTGAGTACTTTGCTCCATCTCATTCTGAGTACGTCTTCCGCCGTTTTGAGCTTCCGCTTTTGCTTCTTCAAACTCCTTGCAGTGGCGACGAGCCTTCTATGAAGGTTCTTATGCTCCGGTGATGTGTCCGGCGTGAGATCGTCTGGACTATTGTTTTCGCCGGGAATGGGTTGCTCGTCCACTGGTTCACCCTGCTCTACGGTTGGGTCAGTATGGGTGCCGTTGTTATCGAGGCGGGACTTCGAGCGGCGCTTGCGTCACCGTTTTTGTTGTTTTTTGGGGGAATTATCCTTCGCCGCGTCCCGTTGTTCCTCGTTATCGCTTCCTTTTGGTGTATCCACCATGTATACGTCGTGAGTTGAGGTGGCTTTCCAGTGCCCAGTAGGCGCTGGTTCTTGGTCATCTCCGGCATCATCGTCCATACCGTCGATGTCTTCGGAGTCGAAGTCTAGCATGTCGGTTAAATCATCGAAAGTGGCTACTAAGTGGGTGGTGGGTGGGCCTTGAATTTCTTCATCGTCCGCATCCCAACCGTCCTGACCGTAGTCTGGCCAGGGCTCTCCTGATAACGAGAGATACTTTAGCGAACTCAGGATGTCGCCAAAAGGTGAGTGTTGAAAGATGTCCGCAGCGGTGAACTCCATGATCGGCGCCCAATCGGATTCGATTGAAGGGGGCGTGGGAGGTTCGGAGTCCGGCGAGGAGTCCGGTATCTCGGAGTCACGAGCTTCACAAGGGACACGGTCAGTATTCGGCTCTATCGCCGTAGAGGTTGCAGCCCCCGAGGCGGTGTCTAACCACCCGTCCTTGATCTGCATAACCGGCTCCGAATCGAGGGTCAGAGCGGACTCGTGTGCGACCTCCAGGGCACTGTCCGGCAGCAGGGCTAGATCATGCCCATCGTGACAGTGCGACGCGCTCGGCTGTGGCTCGAATCCATCGAAGATCAAGTCTCCGCGGATGTCAGTCGTGAAGTTCAGACTTCCAGATCTGACCTGATGGCCAGGGGCGTAGCTTTCGATCTGCTCCAGATGGCCAAACGAATTGGCCCACAGTGCAAAGCCTCCGAATACGAAGATCTGTCCAGGGAGAAAAGTCTCACCCTGGACCGCGTCGTTGTTGATGATCGAAGGAGCCATCGAGCCTATCGATGACGACACAGAGGAACTCTCAATGAAAGCACCAATGTCAGTGTCAAAACCGGCGGATCTCGGGTAGGGGGTCCCGAACTGTGCGTCTAGGCGGATGGTAACAGGAGACAAGGGACACGATGTTTTACCCATGTTCGGGCCCTCTTGATGGAGGTAAAACCCTACGTCCTGCTTGATTGATATTGATGATGTGGGTATTACAAGAGTAGATCTAGCACGAGATCAAGGAGGCTAAACCCTAGCAGCTAGCCTATGGTATGATTGTTGTTATGTCCTACGGACTAAAACCATCCGGTTTATATAGACACCGGAGAGGGCTAGGGTTACACAGAGTCAGTTACAATGGTAGGAGATCTACATATCCGTAGAGCCAAGCTTGCCCTCCACGCCAAGGAAAGTCCCATCCAGACATGGGACAAAGTCTTCAATCTTGTATCTTCATAGTCTTGGAGTCCGGCCGATGATGATAGTTCGGCTATCCGGACACCCCCTAGTCCAGGACTCCCTCTCTCTCTCTCTCTCTCTCTCTCTCTCTCTCTCGTGTTCTTGAGGTGGTACGATCTTGATGTATCATGAGCTTTGCTATTATAGTTGGATCTTATGATGTTTCTCCCCCTCTACTCTCTTGTGATGGATTAAGTTTTTCCTTTGAAGTTATCTTATCGGATTGAGTCTTTAAGGATTTGAGAACACTAGATGTATGTCTTGCATGTGCTTATCTGTGGTGACAATGGGATATCATGTGATTCTGTTGATGTATGTTTTGGTGATCAACTTGCGAGTTATGTAACTTCGTGAACTTATGCGTAGGGGTTGGCACAAGTTTTCATCTTGACTCTCTGGTAGAAACTTTGGGGCACTCTTTGAAGTACCTTGTGTTGGTTTGAATAGTTGAATCTAAGATTGTGTGATGCATATCGTATAATCATACCCATGGATACTTGATGTGACATTGGAGTATCTAAGTGACATTAGGGTTTTGGTTGATTTGTGTCTTAAGGTGTTATTCTAGTATGAACTCTATGATAGATCGAACGGAAAGAATAGCTTCATGTTATTTTATTACGGATTCTTGAATAGATCGATCAGAAATGATAACTTTGAGGTGGTTTCGTACCCTACCATAATCTCTTCGTTTGTTCTCCGCTATTAGTGACTTTGGAGTGACTCTTTGTTGCATGTTGAGGGATAGTTATATGATCCAATTATGTTATTATTGTTGAGAGAACTTGCACTAGTGAAAGTATGAACCCTAGGCCTTGTTTCCTAGCATTGCAATACCGTTTACGCTCACTTTTACCACTTGCTACCTTGCTGCTTTTATATTTTTAGATTACAAAACCTATATCTACCATCCATATTGCACTTGTATCACCATCTCTTCACGGAACTAGTGCACCTATACAATTTACCATTGTATTGGGTGTGTTGGGGACACAAGAGACTCTTTGTTATTTGGTTGCAGGGTTGCTTGAGAGAGACCATCTTCATCCTACGCCTCCCACGGATTGATAAACCTTAGGTCATCCACTTGAGGGAAATTTTCTACTGTTCTACAAACCTCTGCACTTGGAGGCCCAACAACGTCTACAAGAAGAAGCTTGTGTAGTAGACATCAAGCAGTTTCTGGCGCCGTTGCCGGGGAGGTTAGTGCTTGAAGGTATATCTTTAGATCTTGCAATTGAATCTTTTTGTTTCTTGTTTTATCACTAGTTTAGTCTATAAAACAAAACAAAAAAATATATGGAATTGAGAGTGCCTCATATGCTTCATCTTTTTAATGTCTTCCGTGAAAATGATGGAAAGTAAAATTGTGCTCAAGTACTAGAAGAAGACTTACATAGAATGCTTGGCACAAAATATGTGAATGATGAGCATGATTGCAATGTTGTTAGTATGAATTCCTTGAATATCCATGATGCTAATGATATGCAAAGCCACAAGCTTGAGGAAGCTATGTTTGATGAAGATGATATTTTTAGTCCCCCAAGTTTTGATGAGAAAATTTATTATGATGATAGCATGCCTCCTATTTATGATGATTATATTGATGAAAGTGGGTTTGGAAGAGTATCAACTTTAGGAAGTAATGATCCCACTATTTTGGAGGGTGTTGAATCTTATTGTGGTAATTATGAAAGTGGATTTGGAGAGGTCATGACTTTATTTAGTGATGAATCAACTATTTTGGACGAGGTTCCAATTGATTATGAGAATAAAGTTGATATCTATGATGATTATTGTGATGACATGTATGCGATAAAGAATAATTATAACCATGAAACTTGTCATCATGATTTTAGTTTTCAATTGGATTATGCCTCACATGATAATTATTCTGTTGAGTTTGCTCCCACTATTATTCATGAGAAGAATTTTTCTTATGTGGGGAGTAGTAAATTTTCTATGCTTGTAGATCATGAAAAGAATGCTTTATGTGATGGTTATATTGTTGAATTCATTCATGATGCTACTGAAAATTATTATGAGGGAGGAACATATGCTTGTAGGAATTGCAATAATATCATGTTTCCTCTCTATGTGCTTAAAGTTTTGAGGTTATGCTTGTTTTGCCTTCCTATGATAGATTGTTCCCATAAGTTGTTTGCTTAGAAAATCCCTATGCATAGGAAGTGGGTTAGACTTAAATGTGCTAGTCATATTCTTCATGATGCCCCCCTTAGGTTTCAATTCTTATCTTTTATGTGAGCATCATTGAAATCATCATGCCTAGCTAGGGGCGTTAAACGTTAGCACTTGTTGGGAGGCAACCCAATTTTATTTCTGTTCCTATTTAGTAATAGATAATTCATCTAGCTTCTGTTTAGATGTGGTTTTATGTTTTAATTAGTGTTTGTGCCAAGTAGAACCTTTGGGAAGACTTGGGTGAAGTCTATGCGATCTTGCTGTAAAAAACATAAACCTTTGCGCTCATGAGATTAGCTGCCATTCTTTTTACTGGAGAGTGATTTTAGGTTGATTCTTTTTGAAAATGATTGATAGACAAATTCCTCAGGTCCACCAATTTATTTAAGAATTTTTGGAGTTACATAAGTGGTGATTTATTTTGTTATACTAAAGGAGCTTACAAGTTTTCTGTTGAGTTTTGTGTTGTGAAGTTTTCAAGTTTTGGCTAAAGATTCGACGGACTATGGAATAAGGAGTGGAAATAGCCTAAGATTGGTGATGCCCAAGGCACCCCAAGTTAATATTCAAGGACAACCAAGAGCCTAATCTTGGGGATGCCTCGGATGGCATCCCCTCTTTCGTCTTCGTTCATCGGTAACTTTACTTGGAGCTATATTTTTATTCACCACATGATAGGTGTTCTGCTTGGGGCGTCATTTTATTTTCTTTTGTTTTGCTTGCTGTTTGAATAAAATACTAAGATCTGAAATTCTTAAATGTTAGAGAGTCTTCACATAGTTACATAATTAATCAACTAGTCATTGATCTTCACTTATATCTTTTGGAGTAGTTTGTCATTTGCTCTAGTGCTTCACTTATATCCTTTTAGAGCACGAGGGTGGTTTTATTTTTAAGAAATAGATGAACTCTCATGCTTCACTTATATTATTTTGAGAGTCTTAAACAACATGGAAATTTGCTTTGGTTATGAATTTAGTCCTAATATGATGGGCATCCAAGAGGGATATAATAAAAACTTTCATATAAAGTGCATTGAATACTATGAGAAGTTTGATTCCTTATGATTGTTTTGAGATATGTTGATGGTGATATTAGAGTCATGCTAGTGAGTAGTTGTGAATTTGGGAGATACTTGTGTTAAAGTTTGTGGTTCCCGTAGCATGCACGTATGGTGAACCGTTATGTGATGAAGTTGGAGCATGATTTATTTATTGATTGTCTTTCTTATGAGCGGTGGTCGGGGACGAGCGATGGTCTTTTCCTACCAATCTATCCCCCTAGGAGCATGCGCGTAGTACTTCATTCCGATAACTAATAGATTTTTGCAATATGTGAGTTTGCTACCTCTTGAGCATTGCGTTGGATTTCCCCGAAGAGGAGAGGATGATGCAGCAAAGTAGCACAAGTATTTTCCTCAGTTTTTGAGAAGGTATCAATCCAGTAGGAGACCACGCACAAGTCCCTCGTACCTACACAAAACGATAGCTACTCGCAACCAACGCGATTAGGGGTTGTCAATCCCTTGACGGTCACTTACGAGAGTGAGATCTGATAGAGATGATAAATAATATTTTTGGTATTTTTGATAGATAGATGCAAAGTGAAAAGTAAAAGGCAAAGTAAAAACAAAGCAAGTAATAAAGCGATAGAGATTGATATGATGAGAATAGACTCGGGGGCCATAGGTTTCACTAGTGGCTTCTCTCAAGAGCATAAGTATTCTACGGTGGGTGAACAAATTACTATTGAGCAATTGACAGAATTGAGCATAGTTATGAGCATATCTAGGTAATGATCATATATATAGGCATCACATCCGAGACAAGTAGATCGAAACGATTCTGCATCTACTACTATTACTCCACTCATCGACCGCTATCCAACATGCATCTAGAGTATTAAGTTAAAAACAGAGTAACGCCTTAAGCAAGATGACATGATGTAGGGGGATAAATTCATGCAATATGATAAAAACCACATCTTGTTATCCTCGATGGCAACAATACAATACGTGCCTTGCTGCCCCTTCTGTCACTGGGAAAGGACACCTCAAGATTGAACCCAAAGCACTTCTCCCATTGCAAGAACTACCAATCTAGTTGGCCAAACCAAACGGATAATTCGAAGAGACTTGCAAAGATAACTCAATCATACATAAAAGAATTCAGAGAAGATTCAAATATTGTTCATAGATAAGCTGGATCATAAACCCACAATTCATCGGTCTCAACAAACACACCGCAAAAAGAAGATTACATCGAATAGATCTCCACGAGAGAGGGGGAGAACATTGTATTGAGATCCAAAAAGAGAGAAGAAGCCATCTAGCTACTAGCTATGGACCCGAAGGTCTGAAGTAAACTACTCACACTTCATCGGAGGGGCTATGGTGTTGATGTAGAAGCCCTCAGTGGTGGATGCCCCCTCCGGCGGAGCTCCGAAACAGGCCCCAAGATGGGATCTCATGGATACAGAAGGTTGCGGCGGTGGAATTAGGTTTTTGGCTCCTGTTGTTCTGATCGTTGTTCTGATCGTTGTTCTGATCATTGTTCTGATCGTTTGGGGATACATAGGTATATATAGGAGGAAGGAGTACATCGGTGGAGCAACAGGGGGGCCACGAGGCAGGGGGGCGCACCCTAGGGGGGGCGGGCGCCCCCACCCTCGTGACCGCCTCTGTTACATCTTGGAGTAGGGTCCAAGTCTCCTGGATCACGTTCGGTGAGAAAATCACGTTCCCGAAGGTTTCATTCCGTTTGGACTCCATTTGATATTCCGTTTCTTCAAAACACTAAAATAGGCAAAAAAACAGCAATTCTGGGTTGGGCCTCCGGTTAATAGGTTCGTCCCAAAAATAATATAAAAGTGGAAAATAAAGCCCAATATAGTCCAAAACAGTAGATAAAGTAGCATGGAGCAATAAAAAAATTATAGATACGTTGGAGACGTATCAGGCATCCCAGGCTTAATTCCTGCTCGTCCTCGAGTAGGTAAATGATAAAAAGAGAATTTTTGATGCAGAGTGATACTTTGGCATAATTTCAATGTAAATCTTCTTAATTGTGGCATGAACATTCAGATCCGAAAGATTCAAAAAAAAGTTCATATTGACATAAAAATAATAATACTTCAAGCATACTAATCAAAGCAATCATGTCTTCTCAAAATAACATGGCAAAAGAAAGTTCATCCCTACAAAATCATATAGTTAGGCTATGCTTCATTTTCGTCACACAAAGATGTTCCCAACTTCTATACCCCCGGTGACAAGCCAAGCAATTGTTTCATACTTAAATAATCTCAAACTCTTTCAACTTTCACGCAATACATGAGCGTGAGCCATGGATATAGCACTATGGGTGGAATAGAATATGATGATGGGGATTGTGTGGAGAAGACAAAAAGGAGAAAGTCTCACATTGACGAGGATAATCAACGGGTTATGGAGATGCCCATTAATTGATGTCAACATGAGGAGTAGGGATTGCCATGCAACGGATGCACTAGAGCTATGAATGCTCAAAAGAAAACTAGTGGGTGTGCATCCAACTCGATTGCTCATGAAGACCTAGGGCATTTGAGGAAGCCCATTGTAGGAATATACAAGCCAAGTTCTATAATGAAAAATTCCCACTAGTATAAAAAGACAACTTATGAGACTCACTACATGAAGAACAAGGTGCTACTTTGAAGCACAATATATGAGACTCACTACATGAAGAACAAGGTGCTACTTTGAAGCACAAGTGTGGAAAAGGGATAGTAGCATTGCCCCTTTTTTTCTCTTTTTTTCTCTTTTTTCTTTTTTGGGCCTTTATTTTTTTTCTTTTGGCCTTTCTTTTTTTTCTTTTTGGGCAATGCTCTAATAATGATGATCATCACACTTCTATTGATTACAACATAAGGATACAACTCGAAACTTAGAACAAGATATGATTCTATATGAATGCCTCCGGCAGTGTACCGGGATGGTGCAATGAATCAAGAGTGACATGTATGAAAAATAATGCATGGTGGCTTTGCCACAAATACGATGTCAACTACATGATCATGCAATGGCAATATGACAAAAGTAATGTATGTCATGATAATGATGATGGAAGTTGCATGGCAATATATCTCGGAATGGCTATGGAAATGCCATGATAGGTAGGTATGGTGGCTGTTTTGAGGAAGATATAAGGAGGTTTATGTGTGATAGAGTGTATCGTATCACGGGGTTTGGATGCACCGGCAAAATTTGCACCAACTCTCAAGGTGAGAAAGGGCAATGCACGGTACCGAAGAGGCTAGCAAAGGCGGAAACGGGAGAGTGCGTATAATCCATGGACTCAACATTAGTCAAAAGAACTCATATACTTATTGCAAAAATTTAGAAGTCATCAAAAATCAAGTACTACGTGCATGCTCCTAGGGGGATAGATTGGTAGGAAAATGCCATCGCTCGTCCCCGACCGCCGCTCATAAGGATGCACAAGCCAGGTACACTTCATGTTTCAAATTTGTTACACAACTTTAACCATACGTGCATGCTATGGGACTTGCAAACTTCAACACAAGAATTCTTTGAATTCATAATCACCCAACTAGCACGACTTTGATATTATCACCTCCATATCTCAAAACAATTATCAAGCATCAAACTTATCTTAGTATTCAATTCACTCAAAAGAAAGTTTCACATATCTTGAATACCAAGTACATTAATATTAAGCAAATTACCATGCTATTAACGACTCTCAAAATAATCTAAGTGAAGCATGAGAGATCAATAGTTTCTTTAAAACAAATCCACCACCGTGCTCTAAAAGATCTAAGTGAAGTACTAGAGCAAAAATTATCACGCTCAAAAGATATAACTGAAGCACTATGAGCAAAACTATCAAGCTCAAAAGATATAAGTGAAGCACATAGAGTATTCTAACAAATTCCAATTCATGTATGGCTCTCTCAAAAGGTGTGTACAGCAAGGATGATTGTGGTAAACTAACAAGCAAAGAAGCAAATGATACAAGACGCTCCAAGCAAAACACATATCATGTGGTGAATAAAAATATAACTCCAAGTAAATTACCGATGGAAGTGGACGAAAGAGGGGATGCCTTCCGGGGCATCCCCAAGCTTTCACTTTTTGGTGTCCTTGGATTATCTTGGGGGTGCCATGGGCATCCCCAAGCTTAGGCTCTTGCCACTCCTTGTTCCATAATCCATCAAAAGAATTCACCCAAAACTTGAAAACTTCACAACACAAAACTCAATAGAAATCTCGTGAGCTCCTATAGAGAAAGAAAACAAAAGACTACTTCAAGGTACTGTAATGAACTCATTCTTTATTTATATTGGTGTTAAACCTACTGTGTTCCAACTTCTCTATGGATTATAAACTATTTTACTAGCCATAGATTCATCAAAATAAGCAAACAACACACGCAAAGCAGAATCTGTCAAAAACAGAACAGTCTGTAGCAATCTGTAACTAACGCAAACTTCTGGAACTCTAAAAATCCTACCAAAATAGGAAGTCCTGGAAAATTTGTCTATTGAACAGCATAAAAAAGAATCAACGCAAAAGCACGTTTCTGTGATTTAACAAAATTATATTCGTGCGTGCAAAGTTTCTGTTTTTCAGCAGAATCAAATCAACTTTCATCGTAGGTTATCCAATAGGTTCTACTTGGCACAAACACTAATTAAAACATAAAACCACATCCAAACAGAAGCTAGATGGATTATTTATTCCTAAACAGAAGCAAAAACAAAAAACACAAAATAAAATTGGGTTGCCTCCCAACTAGCGCTATCGTTTAACGCCCCTAGCTAGGCATAAAAGCAAGGATATATCTAGGTATTGCCATCTTTAATTTTCAGTTTTTTAGCTGAGTCATGCTCAAATCCGGGGGGTTCTTCCCGCTTCCCTTCATATTCGGAAATTTTTAGATCTAAAGAATCCAACCGCTTATTACAAAGAGTAATCAACATATTCATACGGTGAAGATTTCCGCTGCCATTTTTAAGAGGCTCAAGAGACTTTTGTAAAATTTTTGTTACTTCACAAATCTTCTCAAACACCTGGGTTTCTTCCTGGGTAGGATGAGATCCTCCCTTTTGGGGTAGTGTTCCCTCTATTCCCTCTATACGCGTTGTTTCCAAAACTATTCCTACCAACAAAATTCACATCCATAGATTCATTATTATTCTCAATCAAAGTAGACAAAGGCATATCATTGGGATCAAGAGAAGTATTTTTAGTAGAAAACATCTTCATAAGTTCATCCATCTTTTCACTCAAAACATTGATTTCTTCTATAGCATGCACTTTTTTACTAGAAGATCTTTCGGTGTGCCATTGAGAATAATTAGCCATAATATTATCAAGCAATTTGGTAGCATCTCCTAACGTAATTTCCATAAGCGTGCCTCCCGCGGCTGAATCTAAAAGATTTCTAGAAGCAAAATTCAATCCGGCATAAAAATTTGTATGATCATCCATAAATTCAAACCATGAGTAGGGCAATTGTGAAGCATCAATTTCATTCTTTCCCAAGATTGGGCAACATGCTCATGATCAAGTTGTTTAAAATTCATAATATTGTTCCTAAGAGTGTTGATCTTAGCGGGAGGAAAATACTTAGAGATAAAAGCATCTTTGCACTTGTTCCAAGAATCAATACTATTTTTAGGCAAAGACGAAAACCAAACTTTAGCACGATCTCTAAGTGAAAACGGAAATAACTTCAATTTGACAATATTATTATCCGTATCTTTCTTCTTTTGCATATCACACAAATCAACAAAATTGTTTAGATGAGTAGCGGCATCTTCACTAGGAAGGCTGGTGAATTGATCTTTCATAACAAGATTCAGCAAAGCGGTATTGATTTCACAAGACTCATCATTATTAAGAGGAGCAATCGGAGTACTAAGGAAATCATTATTATTGGTATTCGAGAAATCACACAATTGGGAATTATCTTGCGCCATGGCAACAAGTAATCCAACACACAAGCAAACAGAAAGGCAACGGAAAAAGGCAAGCGGGAAAGAGAGGAGGAGATTGGGAAAGAGAGGGCGAATAAAACGGCAAGGGTGAAGTGGGGGAGAGGAAAGCGAGAGGCAAATGGCAATTAATGTAATGCGAGAGATAGGGATTGTGATGGGTACTTGGTATGGTTGACTTGCTTGCGTGAGCCTCCCCGGCAACGGCGCTAGAAATTCTTCTTGCTACCTCTTGAGCACTGCGTTGGATTTCCACGAAGAGGAGAGGATGATGTAGCAAAGTAGCGTAAGTATTACCCTCAGTTTTTGAGAACCAAGGTATCAATCCAGTAGGAAACCACACACAAGTCCCTCGTACCTACACAAAACGATAGCTACTCGCAACCAAAGCGATTAGGGGTTCTCAATCCCTTCACGGTCACTTACGAGTGTGAGATCTGATAGAGATGATAAATAATATTTTTGGTATTTTTGATAGATAGATGCAAAGTGAAAAGTAAAAGGCAAAGTAAAAACAAAGCAAATAATAAAGCGATAGAGATTGATATGATGAGAATAGACCCGGGGGCCATAGGTTTCACTAGTGGCTTCTCTCAAGAGCATAAGTATTCTACGGTGGGTGAACAAATTACTGTTGAGCAATTGATAGAATTGAGCATAGTTATGAGCATATCTAGGTAATGATCATGTATATAGGCATCACATCCGAGACAAGTAGATCGAAACGATTCTGCATCTACTACTATTACTCCACTCATCGACCGCTATCCAGCATGCATCTAGAGTATTAAGTTAAAAACGGAGTAACGCCTTAAGCAAGATGACATGATGTAGAGGGATAAATTCATGCAATATGATAAAAACCCATCTTGTTATCCTCGATGGCAACAATACAATACGTGCCTTGCTGCCCTTTCTGTCACTGGGAAAGGACACCGCAAGATTGAACCCAAAGCTAAGCACTTCTCCCATTGCAAGAACTACCAATCTAGTTGGCCAAACCAAACGGATAATTCGAAGAGACTTGCAAAGATAAATCAATCATACATAAAAGAATTCAGAGAAGATTCACATATTGTTCATAGATAAGCTGGATTATAAACCCACAATTCATCGGTCTCAACAAACACACCGCAAAAAGAAGATTACATCGAATAGATCTCCACGAGAGAGGGGGAGAACATTGTATTGAGATCCAAAAAGAGAGAAGAAGCCATCTAGCTACTAGCTATGGACCCGAAGGTCTGAAGTAAACTACTCACACTTCATCAGAGGGGCTATGGTGTTGATGTAGAAGCTCTCGGTGGTGGATGCCCCCTCCGACGGAGCTCCGTAACAGGCCCCAAGATGGGATCTCGTGGATACAGAAGGTTGCGGCGGTGGAATTAGGTTTTTGGCTCCTGTTCTGATCGTTTGGGGATACGCAGGTATATATAGGAGGAAGGAGTACGTCGATGGAGTAACATGGGGGCCATGAGGCAGGGGGGCGAGCCCTGGGGGGGCGCCCCCACCTTTGTGACCGCCTCTGTTACGTCTTGGAGTAGGGTCCAAGTCTGCTGGATCACGTTCGGTGAGAAAATCACGTTCCCAAAGGTTTCATTTCGTTTGGACTCCGTTTGATATTCCGTTTCTTCAAAACACTGAAATAGGCAAAAGACTACAATTCTGTGCTGGGCCTCCGTTTAATAGGTTAGTCCCAAAAATAATATAAAAGTGGAAAATAAAGCCCAATATAGTCCAAAACAGTAGATAAAGTAGCATGGAGCAATCAAAAATTATAGATACGTTGGAGACGTATCAGAGTTCTTTATGACTAATGTTGAGTCCATGGATTATACGCACTCTCACCCTTCCACCATTGCTAGCCTCTTGTGCCATGCAACTTTCGCCGGTACCATACACCCACCATTACCTTCCTCAAAACAGCCACCATACCTACCTATTATGGCATTTCCATAGCCATTCCGAGATATATTTCCATGCAACTTTCCACCGTTCTGTTTATTATGACACGCTCCATCATTGTCATATTGCTTTGCATGATCATGTAGTTGACATCGTATTTGTGGCAAAGCCACCGTTCATAATTCTTTCATACATGTCACTCTTGATTCATTGCACATCCCGATACACCGCCAGAGGCATTCACATAGAGTCATATTTTGTTCTAAGTATCAAGTTGTAAGTAAATAAATGTGGGATGGTCATCATTATTAGATCATTGTCCCATGTGAGGAAAGGATGATGGAGACTATGATTCCCCCACAAATTAGGATGAGACTCCGGACAAAAAAAAGAGAAAAAAGAGGCCATAAAAAAGGAGAGAAGACCCAAAAAAAATGAGAGAAAAAGAGAGAAGGGGCAATGCTACTATCCTTTTTCCACACTTGTGCTTCAAAGTAGCACCATGATCTTTATGATAGAGAGTCTCTTATGTTGTCACTTTCATATACTAGTGGGAATCTTTCATTATAGAACTTGGCTTGCATATTCCAATGATGGGCTTCCTCAAAATACCCTAGGTCTTCGTGAGCAAGCAAGTTGGATGCACACCCACTTAGTTTCTTCTGTTGAGCTTTCATACAGTTATAGCTCTAGTGCATCCGTTGCATGGCAATGCCTACTCACTTACATTGATATCTATTGATGGGCATCACCATAGTCCGTTAATACGCCTAGTTGATGTGAGGCTATCTTCTCCTTTTTGTCTTCTCCACAACCACCATTCTATTCCACCTATAGTGCTATGTCCATGGCTCGCGCTCATGTATTGCGTGAAAATTGAAAAAGTTTGAGAACATCAAAAGTATGAAACAATTGCTTGGCTTGTCATCGGGGTTGTGCATGATTTAAATATTTTGTGTGATGAAGATAGAGCATAGCCAAACTATATGATTTTGTAGGGATAGCTTGCTTTGGCCATGTTATTTTGAGAAGACATGATTGCATTCTTAGTATGCTTGAAGTATTATTGTTTTCATGTCAATTTTAAACTTTTATCTTGACTCTTATGGATCTAAATATTCTTGCCACAATAAAGAAGATTACATTGATAAATATGTTAGGTAGCATTCCACATCAAAAATTCTGTTTTTATCATTTACCTACTCGAGGACGAGCAGGAATTAAGCTTGGGGATGCTTGATACGGCTCCGACGTATCTATAATTTTTGATTGTTCCATGCTATTATATTATCCATCAAGGAAGTTTTATATGCATTTATATGCTATTTTATATGATTTTTGGGACTAACCTATTAACCTAGAGCCTAGTCCCAGTTTCTGTTTTTTTCCTTGTTTTTGAGTATCGCATAAAAGGAAAACCAAACGGAGTCTAATTGACCTGAAATTTGACGGAGATTATTTTTGGACCAGAAGAAGCCGATGGAGCATCGGAGATGGGTCAGAAGAGTCGCGAGGCACCCACGAGGGTGGGGGGCGCGACCCCCTACCTCGTGGCCGCCTCGGAGACCCCCCCTGACTTGTTCCTGACACCAAAACCTCTTATGTATAAAGAAACCTCCAGAAAATAACCTAAATCGAGAGTTCCGCCGCCGCAAGCCTCTGTAGCCACCAAAAACCAATCGGAACCCTGTTCCGGCACCCTGCCGGAGGGGGAAATCCCTCTCCGATGGCCATCTTCATCATCTCGCTCTCCATGATGAGGAGGGAGTAGTTCACCCTCGGGGCTGAGGGTATGTACAGTAGCTATGTGTTTGATCTCTCTCTCTCTCTCGTGTTCTTGAGGTGGTATGATCTTGACGTATCGCGAGCTTTGCTATTATAGTTGGATCTTATGATGTTTCTCCCCCTCTACTCTCTTATGATGGATTGAGTTTTCCCTTTGAAGTTATCTTATCAAATTGAGTCTTTAAGGATTTGAGAACACTTGATGTATGTCTTGCATGTGCTTATCTGTGGTGACAATGGGATATCACGTGATTCACTTGATGTATGTTTTGGTGATCAACTTGCGAGTTCCATAACTTCGTGAACTTAGGCATAGGGGTTGCACTACAAAAAAATACACTTCCGTGATGATACATGTTTGCCACAGTAGGTCGCGATTTTTGTCATGCATGTACATCCATGACGATTTTATGACAGAATCAAGATAGTCATACCTGTGCTGTCGTAGAAGTGTTCCATGACATTAACAAAATTATCATCATGGAAGTGTCCACTTCCATGATGATAAATCGCGTGTCACAGAAGTGCTTTCGTCAAGGGTGACCGACACGTGGAATCAACCGTAACGGAACGCCGTTAAGCTACCGGGTCCGGTTTTGGATCCGATAACCCATTAACAGCCCTGACCAATGGGGATTTTCCACGTGTAAAATCATCATTGGCTGGAGGAAACACGTGTCGGCTCATTGTTGGGACAGATGTCATCCACTCATTGCACCCAAGGCGCCTATGATACGTCGACACGTGGCACGACCCACAGAGGCCCATTCTTGTTAAAAGGCCGACCCTTTTGACTTGGTAAAAAGGTGGCGGGCCGGCCCACAGAAAGCCTGTTAATGGCATGTTCTCATATAGCCCATTTACAGCCCGCTAACTCACGGCCCGTTACGGCCTAACGGTATTAGGCTTAGTAGCATCATCTGCGACGTCCAATATGATTCCAGCCCATTGTAACTTCCGGCCCATGTATGGCACATGACTTCTTTTGGCCCATATGAGTCCCTTTGTAACTCTTGGCCCATTAACGGCCCGTGGACAAACCGGCCCGTAACAAACAGTGTACCACTTTATACCCATTAGCAGCCCATTATTCCATTGGGTCGTTTCCAACCCATGTTACCTTTCGGCCTTCTCAGGGCCCATCTATTATTGGGCTCATTTCCAGCATTAGGTTACTTACGGCCAGTTACTGGCCTTTTCTGCTTGTGGGCGAAATTCAGCCCATGGATACAGTCGGCCCATTTGTGGCCCGTTAATCTGTTGGGCCATTTTCATAGCATCATCAAATACGGCCTATTAACGGCCCGTTATGGTCAGCCCATAAAACATACGTTTTGCACTCTAGCCCGTTTATGGCCCATTATACGACCCGTACAAGGCCCATAGATGAGACGGCCCATAGAAGGCCCATGGATCCTACGGGACGTAGAAGGCCCATTGATCCGACGACCCATTGAAGGCCCATAGATGAGACGGCCCATAGAAGGCCCATGGATCCTATGGGACATAGAAGGCCCATTGATCCGACGGCCCATTGAAGGCCCATGGATCCGACAGCCCATAGAAGGCCCATGGATTCGACAGCCCATAGAAGGCCATGGATCATTCGTCCCGTAGATGGCCCATGGAACGTACGGCCCGTGGAGGGCCATGGTCACTACAACGTTTGGGCGAGTTGGCCCCCGTTTGAACGATATAGCATATTCAAAGAATTATCCTACTCTATACTATCACCTTTAGAAGACATACACTATACAACAAACAGACCAAGGGATAGAAACGTAGAATAATCCTACACTCTACAATAAAGAAATTACAGCCGATTATACCCACTGGGCATTATGGTTCAGCACCGGCGATAATAAAGCATACACAAATAGCAAATTACATACACTGGGCAAATAAAGCTCATACATCATGGATGCGCATCAACTTAACTCCATTTGAACTATAATCTCTTCAGAAAATAGGATTGGTAAGATTCAGATAGCACAAATTTCAGTCTGCAAAATCTCCAATTCCTTCATGGTTACCTCAATGTCTTGTTTCATTTTTTTGACTCCTGCATCTAATACCTGCATGTCCAGTCTCAACTTGTTGATTGTACGTTGAGAATCATGTACACGTTGTCTTGCCACCTATAGTTGATGCTCGAGAACATCAGCACATTCCAATTCCAATCCATAATCATTTGGTAATGGCCAGGCCGCACTGCTCGCAGATCTTTGTGTTGATGTCACTTCATCCTGAAATGTTTTTGTAAGTACACATGACTAGGGAAAAAATATAGTTAAAATAGTGAAGCGACCAAGACAGACTATTTTGTAGTCCATGGCAAAACAGGACTAACAATAATGTTACACGCCATGAAGCATAAGTAGGTGATATTTTAAAAATTATAAAAATGGTAGTCTGTGCAGCCTGCATACAGAAATCTCTCTTAGCTCACCAGAGGAGCATGATGTTGGGGCACAATCCAAAACACAGACAAGTTACAAATTTAGACAGCATGTTGCGTATAAGTAAGCAAGCAGTTGGCCATTCTATAGCTCAATTAAAGTCTTAGGGAGCATAATGAACAGCAGAGGGTTTCATACAAACATACTATAGCAAGCAAAACTATGCAATCATTAGCCTATTATAAACTAGATTGTGAGCCTCATGCAATAATAGTTGGTTCATAGACTTCAAAGTTCAGCCACACTTCGGTGGAGTAATTAAATGGAAAGGCCTTTAATTATGTCAACTAATAGTTATGCAAGTACCCAACATCAGGCATCATTCTTTGGGCATCTCATTAACTGAGGACAAATAAAGCAACTGAAAAGAGCAAATTAACTATGCCTGAAACAAACAAGGAATTGAACTATTGAGTTGGATACAGTGACTTACCTTAACAGGTTGAAGAGGCTCAGAGCAGCTCCTACTTCTCTTGCAAGGCTCCTTCCTAACATCTCGTACTTGCAAATTCTCAATCTTATCTTCATTGCACCCCCTCTGCAAGGTGACACAAACTAGTTACTCGTCTCCTTGGAAGATAAATATGCATACTTTCCAGTCTGTGAACACAAAAGGATGAGATTATAACAAAACAACACCACATAATGAAACATGCCGCATCTCTTGCACTTGCACACAATGAAATGAGCATTTACTATGTCTGCACTATGTAAAAACTAGGCATACCTTCGAACTGGATCTCCAGGTACTCTTGGAGAGCTTACTTTAGTGTACAACCAAACCTTTATGTCACCTATGAGTTAGACAAGGCCCCACTACAACAGCCCTTAGTGTTTAAATCGTTGACAAGCTCTGTTAGAGTGTTAGGTCGAGAACAACAAGTAATCAAAGCAAACAGTCCTAGTATGGCTGGCTGATGCAAACAAGCAATTGAACAGACGTGTGAGCAAATCTTACATATCAAGAAAAGAAGCAAAGAAGGAGGCTTAAAGACCATCACTTGACTGACCAGATTTAAGGGCATTTAAACATCATGTGCAACATAAGAACTAACATAAACAGTACATATTCCATATTCTACAATGGAATGCACATGTATTAGGTTATGCTATGTATGATGATGCCTAAATGTACACTATACCAGGCAGGAGTGATTCATCATTGCACGCACAATTGAATTGCAGATTAAGGGCCAGTTCAATTCTGCCTTTTCAGGGCTTATTGTCAAAATAAGCCATAAATGTAAAGAAGTCATTTTTGAGTTATGGGCTTGGGCTTAACTAATTTCGCTTTGGAGGGGGGTGTTTCGGGTAGAACCTCACTAAAAATTGAAGAGAAGGGGAATAGTGAAATGACTTTGCTGTGTGCCTATATTACACTCAAAATGCAACTGCTGACGCTCGTGTCACACCTAACCCTCAAGTAAAAACAAACAGACAAGCATTCATTGCCCTGCCCGCTTGCATCTCCTCTCCCCTTTCCCTCTACCTCGATCCCCTACTTGCAGCACTAGAGTTCCTCCAGCGAGCCGTCGCCACTGGTCCCATCTGGCTTGGTCCTCGACGATGCTCTATCCAGCTAGGCTACATGGCCGGCGGGTAGGGGAAAATCTCCCTGGCTGCTCCTCCCTCTGGCGCCGCCCCTCATTCTCATGGTCTCTAGCAGCTGCTCCACTGTGGTTCGTCCAACGCACTACTCCGACGGGTGCTACACAACTACGGCTGATGCCACACTACGGCAGAAGGCACCTTATTCCCCCTCCCCTCCTCCCAGGACGTGGCCTTGAGGTGCTGTTGAAGAATGAGCTCATCCAACAAGGTGAGGATCTCCTCTGATTTTTTGCCAAATTTTCATTCTAATCCACTATACGATGAATTGCTATGAGCTGCTTCTGCTACTGCTATATGATGCATTGCTATGAGCTGCTCCTGCTGTTGCTATATGATGAATTGCTATGAGCAGCTGCTGCTATATGATGAATTGCTATGAGCTTCTGCTGCTGCTATATGATGAATTGCTATGAGCTGTTGTTGCTGCTATATGATGAGTTCCTATAAGCTGCTCCTGCTGATGCTATATGATGAATTGCTATGAGCTGCTCCTGCTACTGCTATATGATGAATTGCTATGAGCTTCTCTTGCTGCTGCTATATGATGAATTGCTATGAGCTGCTGGTGGTATATGATGAATTGCAGACTGCTGCTGCTGTATGATGAGTTGCTATGAGCTGCTGCTGCTATATGATGCTTTCAGGTGGTGCTGCTATATGATAATAACCAGGCACTTGGACCATCGAATTTCAACAAATAATTGTTCTTCATTTAAATGTGGGTCATCCGTTCTTTGTTTAAATTAGGCAATGGGATCTCTATGGAAAACATTGACCAAGTAGATTGTGCCAAGTAGATGGTATCTTTGTATTTGCATTTTGAGCAAATAGTGATGGTCTGTTTTCCTATCATATTAATTACTGCACTGGGTTCAATTTGTGATGTTTGCAAGTCAAATTAATTTCCATATGTGCAGCAAAATGAAAAAAAATATAATGCAATCTAGACTTTCCACTGATCATACCAAAGATAAGCTGAAAACGCAATGAAAAGAACTGGTTGGCATATTACATGGAGCTTATATTCACAGGTGCTTATTTTCTTAGGATAACTCGTAATAATTGTCCCTAAGAAACTTGGGCAATGGAACTGACATACAAATAACATGTCACGATGATTGCAATGAAGGAGTGACGTACCATAGCACACTGTATAGGCTCACCGCTACCTCTCCTTTTTTGCGATGTTCCATGAAATTGCCACATACATCTTGTACTTTTTCATTGTGTAACCCTATCTGCAAGTTGACACGGCTAATTTCAGACATCTCTACATGATAATACATTGCATATCCCTTGTGCATATTTAAACCACCAATTAATGACTGTGTGCGTAGCATAAACTAGCCATGACTCTGTGTGCTGGACTAGCAGGCACTCTAAGGGAGCCTAATGTAGTGCACTAGAATTCCTACATGCCACCTACGATTTTGTGTAATGTACTGCCTCTATTCCTAAATATATATCTTTGTAGAGATTCCACTATGGACCACATACAAATGTATATAGATGCATTTTCGAGTGTAGATTCACTCATTTTGCTCCGTATGTAGCCTATAGTGGAATCTCTAGAAAGACTTATATTTAGGAACGGAGGTACGAGGTAGTATCATGTATGACATCTACATATCTAATTTAGCAGCCAGTAGTAGAAATCATTGTCTGCACAAAGGGATTACTGGTCGAAAATCCTAGCAAAGCACACTGGCAGGCACAGAACAATACAAGAGAGAGAGAGAGAGACGCACTTACAAGATCATAGCAATGCCTCAGTCCAGGATCTTGGTTGGCCAAGCTGTTAGATCCAGAAGAAACATCGTCCGTGTAGTTTTTGCCAGCTGCATAACAGGTAACAGCGACCTGTTAGTATATTTGAAGTACATCGGGCAGGTGATGCTGGACGGGTTTAAAGGTGACAAGTACCTATGCCGTGGCGGGTGCTTGGCATCTTGCCAGACAGTGGGAATCAGGTTAGAAACATCAAGCATGTGACGCTGCACTGGCTATCGAGCTCCGGTAAGGAGATCTAGAACCGTCGAGTAGGGTGTTTGTGGAGCGGCTCCGGTAGGGTGGACTATGGTGTGGGCGAAGCGGATCTGTGGCCGTGGACGAGTGCGTAGGTGAAGTTGCTCCGATGGTTGGGTTAAGGATGGTGTCGACGATGCGGATCTGCGGCCATGGATGGGGCGTCAGAAGCTACTCCGGTGGTTGGGTTAAGGATGGTGTCGACGATGCGGATCTGCAGCCGTGGACAGGGCGTCAGAAGCTGCTCCGGCAGGTTGGGTTAAGGATGGTGTCGATGATGTGGATCTGCGGCCGTGGACGGGGCGTCAGAAGCTTCTCCGGTAGGTTGGATGAGGGTTCGAGGAAGCGGATCTGAGGCCGTGGACTTGTGAGTTGGCAAAGCAGCCCCGGTAGGGTTGAGAATGGTATAGGCGAAGCTACTCCAGTAGGATTGATGATGGTGTCGGCGAAGCGGCTCCGGTAGGGTTGAGGAAGGTGTCGGCGAAGAGGATCAGAGGCCGTCGACGGGGGCGTCGGTGGGGCGGCTCCGGGGGGTGTGGACGAAGCGTCTCCGGTGGGGAGTACAAATGAGCCACTACAGATGCGCAGTGGTTGACGAGAGTACCGGTGAAGCAGATCCGGCACCGTGGACAAGGCCGACACTGAATGGGCTATGGTACAATGGTGGATGAGCAGTCTATTTGTTTCTAGGGGAGGTGGGAGGGGTAGATGCGGCTGCAGAAGCAGATCCGACGAGGTGGACTGCTACGTCTTGAGCTTGCATTGGTTTTCCTTGAAGAGGAAAGGGTGATGCAGCAATAGTAGCATAAGTATTTCCCTCAGTTTTTGAGAACCAAGGTATCAATCCAGTAGGAGGCTCCTCAAAAGTCCCACACGCCTACACAAACAAACAAAGAACTCACAACCAACGCAATAAAGGGGTTGCCAATCCCTTCACGGCCACTTGCGAAAGTGAGATCTGATAGAGATAGTATGATAAGATAAATATATTTTTGGTATTTTATAATATAGATGCAAAAATTAAAGATGCAAACAAAAGTAAATTGGAAGCAAATATGATAAGAGATAGACCCGGGGGCCATAGGTTTCACTAGTGGCTTCTCTCAAGATAGCATAAGTATTACAGTGGGTGAACAAATTACTATCGAGCAATTGATAGAAAAGAGAATAATTATGAGATTATCTAGGCATGATCATGTATATAGGCATCACGTCCGCAACAAGTAGACCGACTCCTGCCTGCATCTACTACTATTACTCCACACATCGATCGACTCCTGCCTGCATCTAGAGTATTAAGTTCATAAAGAACAAAGTAACGCATTAAGCAAGATGACATGATGTAGAGGAATAAACTCAAGCAATATGATATAAACCCCATCTTTTTATCCTCGATGGCAACAATACAATACGTGCCTTGCAACCCTTTCTATCACTGGGAAAGGACACCGCAAGATTGAACCCAAAGCTAAGCACTTCTCCCATGGCAAGAAAGATCAATCTAGTAGGCCAAACCAAACTGATAATTTGAAGAGACTTGCAAAGATAACTCAATCATACATAAAAGAATTCAGAGGAGATTCAAATATTTCTCATAGATAAACTTGATCCTAAACCCACAATTCATCGGATCTCGACAAACACACCGCAAAAAGAGTTTACATCGAATAGATCTCCACAAGAGAGGGGGAGAACATTGTATTGAGATCCAAAAAGAGAGAAGAAGCCATCTAGCTAATAACTATGGACCCGAAGGTCTGTGTAAACTACTCACAACTCATCGGAGGGGCTATGGTGTTGATGTAGAAGCCCTCCATGGTCGATTCCCCCTCCGGCGGAGCGCCGATGAAGGCTCCAAGATGGGATCTCATGGATACAGAAGGTTACTGTGGTGGAAATTGTGTTTCGTTGGCTCCCCGGATGTTTTCGGGGTACGTAGGCTTATATAGGAGGAAGAAGTACGTCGGTGGCTGCCCGAGGGGCCCACAAGACAGGGGGCGCGCCCTGTAGGGGTGGGCGCACCCAACCCTCTCGTGGCCGCCTCGGCTGCTTCTTGACTTGCACTCCAAGTCCTCTGGACCACGTTCATTCCAAAAATCACGCTCCCGAAGGTTTCATTCCGTTTAGACTCCGTTTGATATTCCTTTTCTTCGAAATACTGAAATAGGCAAAAAAAACAACAATACAGGTTGGGCCTCCAGTTAGTAGGTTATCCCAAAAATGATATAAATGTGTAAAATAAAGCCCATAAACATCCAAAAGGGGTAATATAATAGCATAAAACAATAAAAAATTATAGATACGTTGGAGACGTATCATGGACGCCGCTGGCAGTGAATGGGCTATGGTACGCCGGTGGATGAGTAGTCCAGGGTTTCGAGAGGGGAGGGGAGAAATTCCAATGAAGTACAGATGGTGTGATGTAAGATGCTTTGGTGCTGTGGAGTTAGTCGTTTTTGCGGGAGGGGGAGAGGAAATGGGGGTGCCGTGTAGTGGGGAGAACCGGAAGTTACCAAAGCAGCACCGACCTATTATGTAGATGAGGGTGGTATTGTAACTGTTGGACTCCGTGCACCAAGGACAAAAGGGGAATTTCGCATGCTAAAGACTAAGGTGGTGGAAATTTTAGAAGGAGGCGGGAGATTTTGCCGCCTGCGGGATCGTTCGTATCCAATTTCAACTAATTTTGGACCGTGCTAGCGGGAAGGTCATGCTAGACTGTGTACACGGGGCACGCGTCAGCAGTTAATAACTGGTGTGAAGTCCACCCCAGAAAAAATATAATAACTCGGGATGATGCACCGATAACTTGGACGTTCACACGGGCGCGGCCGATCGTACGGGCGTAGTGGCGCGTTCACAAAAAAGGGATCAAACGCTCAGCCTATGTATTTCTCGTGTAAATAGATAATTTAGTGCCATTGGTTATTTACTTTAAACATAATGCATTGACGTGTTAGTGTAGAGGCACACAAAAAGAAAAGGATATTGTAGTCCGCTACTTAAAAGTGTTACCTCATATGATTACATAGCCTCCATTTCATAAATTGTGTACCCGTTGAATTCATATATGAATATTGCATCTATTACTTCATAATAGAACCTTAAATCATCCAAGACTAATGAATTTGAATGCAAGAGTAACAATGGTGCATGTACCTAATAGCTACATTGGTTGTTTGAAGAAACATCACTGTAACTTTGGCATGCACAACTGAAAAGGTTTATTTAAATAGAAAAAATGTGATATATGAGTGTCCAATATTTATAGCATTGAATCGATATTGTACCTTTGGCCACGATACGAAGTAGATATTGATTTATGTTCAAGCGATGCACATCCACGATTGCTAGATCGTGATACGTGAATGAATTGTGCAATCTCTCTCACACGCATACATATCTCATTTCCCTCTGGGCAGCGAAATCACACACGCGCACTTCTTGTATTTCTCTCCCTCCGTCAAGGTTAGAATTCGTCTTTCTACCCTGTCCTACAAGTCTCTCACACAGAAACACACACGCTCTCTCCATCTAACATGCCCACCCCTTTAATTCCGCCCACCCACACCACTAATGTCTCAAAGTATAATAATGTCTCTCACACATATGCCTAATGTTAACTCGAGTTCCGGAACCATATGAATAAATGCAATGGGATTCCAGCAGAGCACCTTTTGTTTTGATCTCTCTCTCTCTCTCTCTCTCACACACACACACACACACACACGTGAGCACTCGCTTCATTTTTTCGGCACTTGCATGCACACTGTTTGTTTATCTTCGTGATGCTTTAAGTATGCCTCGAACAAATGCTATCTACCTATCCCTTAATATAGCTAGATATGTGTCACACAAACTCCTTTTCCCTACTAGCAAGATGCCCATGCGTTGCACGGAACATCAAGATGCATTTGTATGAGTAGTTTATCTTGTGGGAGAAAAGGATGAACGAGGGAATGCCTTATTTGCAAATGCAGAGAGGGGTGTGGGTATCTTTTTGCAAAATTGCCATAGCTTCCTTCCTATCCGTCGGATATAAATCGGATGGCCTATATTGCAGGATGGCAGGAACACCATCATCACCAACTCTGTTTTTTCATAAGAGTAGAGATAGAGATATGTGAGTGTCACTGCCCCCCCCCCACACACCTAGACACACACACACGCTTCCCAACACCGAAGGAGCAGGGTGACACCTCGATCTTGATACTAATCCATCGACTGGCTTCTCTCTCAAACACACCCACACACACACACACACACACTACCCGACACCGAAGGAGTAGGGCGGAACCTCGATCTTGATAGTAATCTATCTACTCCTCTTTCAAACACACACACATACACACACACACTCGCTAGTTGTGCCTCTGTGCCTACCGCGCACACTCTCGATACGTCTTTCTCTCCCTCCCCCTCCCCCCCTCCCCAACAATGATAACAGAAGGGTGACAACTCGATCTGGTCGTAATCTGTCAATTGGTTTCTCTCTCAAACATTGTGTCTCTGTGCCTCGCTCATTAGCCCCCTCGATATGTAGACTTCTCACACGCGCACAACTGTAGTGACGATGACGCTGAACCGAGTGTGCCTTGTTTTTACCAGCCTCATGTGATAGTTTTCACCCTGTTTTCTGTTAATTAACAAGGCAACCTTTTTGTTACTACTAGTGAATCTGAAATCATTCGGGGCAGACATAAAATATATCACTTCAACCCAATTATCGCAGTAACTATTTTAAAAGAAACTAGCTAGTTGCCCGTGCGTTGCACGGAACATCAAGATGCATTTGTATGAGTATTTTATCTTGTGAGAGAAAAGGATGTATGAGGGAAGACCTTATTTGCGAACGTGGAGAGGGGTGTAGGTATATTTTTGCAAAACTGCCATAGTTTCCTTCCTATCCGTTAGATATAAATCCGATGGCCTATATTGCAGGATGGCACGCACACCATCATCACCAACTCTGTTTTCTACTCCCGCTGTTCCTAAATACTCCCTCCGTCCGAAAATAGTTGTCATCAAAATGGATAAAAAGAGATGTATCTAAAACTAAAATACGTCTAGATACATTTCCTTTTATCCATTTTGATGACTTCCGGATGGAGGGAGTATTTGTCTTTTTAGAGATTTCAACAAGTGAGTACATATGGAGCAAAATGAGTGAATCTACACTCTAAAATATGTCTACATACACATCTGTATGTGGTAGTCCATTTGAAACCTGAAAGAGACAAATATTTAGGAATGAATGGAGTATAAGAGTAGACATGGAGATATATCTCCAGCATGGTCTACAACAAAAATGTGTTGGACTAGTTAGCGCCGGATGCTTGCAACACGATGACATGAGTTCGAATTATGTCTTTAACTTTAGATTTTTATATTATATATTACTTATTTAATATATACTTCTTTCACTGCTGTACTGGCAATGGAACCCACAGAGTACTTAGGGCATCCACAGTGTGTAGAGGCAACCCAGCCTCTAAGGTGGGCCCCATACACCTGCCTCTAATTTTAACCAAGTCCCCGTAGTGTGCATCCTCTACTTCTTGGTCTCTAAAGGTAGGCCCATATGGTATAAAATACATTGCTTTATTGAGCAGACCGATGGATGAGACTGGCACACATGCACTGACAAAAGGGCCCAAATGAATATTTTACTCAGTGGCAATTCTTAGCGCCTGCCTCTAAGCTTGGAAGTGCTTCCAAGCTTTTCAGTGTAGAGGTTGCACGCTGCAACGTATATAGGCGGTCTCTAAGGTGTTAGAGGCGGGTATAGAGGCGGCAAAACATTACATTGTGGATGCTCTTAGAATACAAGATTAAGGATGGACTTGTTTCTTTTTAACTTTCTGTACGAAGCTGTAGCCACCCTGCAAGTCACGTGTGCACTGTACATGTAATTAACTTTTTATAGAGGGACAATCATACACACAATTAACTCAAATGGATTGGATGTCACTCTATTATTTCCAGCATAAGAGCATATCCAACAGCAGCCGGCAAATTTCCTCCCGCTTCCTTCCACGGAGGACGACATCAAACGCCAGCGACATACATTTTCACAACTCTAACCAACTAGATGAAATTCGTGCAAACACAGACTGATTTCATATAAGCATGAAGGATTTCATATAAAAAAGCTGGATCTTCATATAAACATGATGGATTTTATTACATTTACATGAACTAAGCGGTGCTAATCCGGCTCTCTTGGTATAATTAATACTCCCTCCATCCGGAAATACTTGTCCTAGAAATTGATGTATCTATATTTATTTTAGTTATAGATACATACAATTTATCCATTCCTAGAACAAATATTTCCTGCCAGCTGTAGAAGGAGTACATAATCTAAATGGCCGCCAGCGGATCCCTTTGTCTTTATCATGTCCGTCAGACACTCGCGGGGTCGACGAAGGTCGTCAGAAGAGACGAAGCAGCAAAGAAACCACCTGAATGTGCAGTCGTCGCCTCAGCAGTGGCCTTCATGGGTCCCAAGTGGCGGCGGCCTCCTGTGTTCTACTGCTCCTTGATGATGGCGGCGGACATGGAGAAGCTGGCCGCCGACTCGTCGCTCTCCATGCACCCGGCTTCTGTCTCTGCCTGCATGGCGCTGCCACAGGCATGGGAGGCGCGCCCACAGACACGGGAGGCGCGGCCACCGCAGACACTGGTGGCGTGGTACGATGGTGCCGGCGTGGAGCAACTCGCCACTTCTCATTGAGCTGAACTGGAGCGACGAGTTGCTGAACCACGCAGCAGCTTGGGGCGGCAACTGGCTCCGTCGGACCAAGCGAGGTTGGTGAAGCACCGAGCGGCCTCGCCCATATCCGGAGGGCTCGGTGGGCCACCCAGCCGGGTAATATGCCGGAGAACGGCTCCTCGGAAGCCATCGGAAGAGTGGATAAAATGGTGAAGGAGGAGATGGGGAGCGGCGGAGGGGTGCGATTCTTGCCCATTGTTTGTCTGGCCTCGTGTAAATAGAGGGCGGATGGTAGGAGCTTGGCCGGCATCTGGCCTCGTATAAACTGAGGGCGGACGGGAGGAGATCGGCCGGTGTTGCGTTTAATTCCGCCCCGCTCATGAACGGACATGTGGCCAGAGTAGAATTCTCGGTTTGAATGCGGGTTTAATGGAGGGGTTTGATGGAGGCGAGGAGGCGTGTTCAGCCGGGCGTGCAACGGGCGACGCAGTACTATTTGATTTGACAGCAGTAATGAGCCGTCAAATCACAAAGGCCGCCGCCTCTCGTGAAGCCGACCAAGCTAGACTGCCCCGCCCTTAGCCTTTTAAAAATGTATACTTTTGCATAATAGTACAGTAGTATCGATGGATTGCGCCACGGAGCAAAACTTGAAATTAAAAAAAGGTGGTACATAAAGAGAGCGCTCGTAGCCAAATTATGCATATAGAGAGCCCTTGGATCTGAGATCGAACAGTTGCTTGGCGTGATTCTAGACCTATGGGTGAATATCCTATCCTGGAGGGTTATTCTGCAAATTTTCAGCAACTTAGCATGCGACTGTTCGATCTCAGATCCAAGGGCTGCCAGCAGTCCGTATCATGGTCGTGCCTACCACGACCGTCGTGTCGCTCGCGCGATCGCGCCCTTGGAGATTTAACACGGTGCGTTAGGCTATCTGATGTTGGCATGTCATACATAGTCATCACTTAGTCACTCATACTACAACAAGGTTAGCTATAAGGTTGGCTATAAGTGTATTTTTTTACTTCTCTCTATCTCTTTCTTCGTACTCCCTCCGTCCCATAATGTAAGAACGTTTTTGACTCTTTTTGACACTAGTGTAGTGCCAAAAACGTTCTTATATTATGGGACAGAGGGAGTAGTATTTATTGCATTTGCCAAGGAGTGACCTCTTCTAATGAAATGGTGCTTAGATGAGGTGCTAAGGGCATTAAGTGGCTTAGCAATCAAGTCCCTACTGCATAGGTGCTTATTAGTAGTTTTTTGTTGCTAAGTTTGTTTCATTTAATTAGCTATAGACTCAAAATTGTCTTTTCACCTAGGTACACGCACTTAGCACTGTTTCTTCCTTGGGTTACCAAACTAGGCTCTCTCTTCTTAATTAACTTGCCACATCAGACTTTATGCCTATGTGGCAAGCTTAGCACCTGTAGGAGCAAGTAAGTAGTACAATAGTGGGCTATAAGCCCGCTTTACATGGCATTTTTGCATATGTGGAGGAAAGGGAGGCAAGGTAAAAGTGGAGAAGTGGGCTCTCTCTACATGGTGGAGCATTGGGAGAGGCACGTGTATGGAGGTGGTCAGGAATCGGGAGACTCACGCAGGTCGTAGCACCGCAGTTAAAATGATAATGGCAAGTCAAATCACGGGGCCCCACCTGTCTAGCAGTAACTCACTGTCAAATCACACAGCCCTACGTTTGCAACAGCCTACTCCCTCATCTTCTCGCATCTTTGTCGAACCGACTAGGCGGAACTGTCCCGCCTACCACACAGGAAAAGCCCCGCCCTCGACTTTTAAATAGTACTGCAGTATACTCCCTCCGTCTTGGTAGCCTTCCACTATGTAGTCGATGCCCAATGCATTAAAATACTACCGGCTGGGCAGAGATGCCCTGAAGATTTTACTTGGCACCAGTCTCACAATGTTGCATTCATAGCCAGACAAAAAATGGGCCCCAGATGCTCTATTCACATGAGTTTCCTTAGCCTGGTTAGCTGTTTGCAGTGGGCCATGAGCCAATCGTTTATTGCTTTCTACATTTGGCACCGATTGGGCATCAGAGTAGCTACTTGCTCCGGTTCCCTGAAATTTTTTATGGCACCGGCTGGGCAATGGAGGGCATCGGTACCAAATAAACCAAAAGTGGATTTGGCACCGCTTTTAGCCTACATAGTGGAAGTCATCTTAGATTGTGCACCGTGACCAAGGTGGAGAGGAAAATGAGAGAACTTAATGTTTATTTGCTACTCCCTCCGTCCCATAATGTAAGACATTTTTTGACACTAGTGTAGTAATTAATATCATTGCGTCTCAAGTCATTAAAATCATACAAGCCCCACATCTCTTATTGGTTGATTCCTCTATTTATGTCAAAAAATAAGAAACAACGTGAGAGTTAATGCACAGCGCCTATGTGTTTTGGGACTATTTGGTTTTCGTAAGATGACTTACTCCTGTGTGACGGAGGGAGTATTCGATTTGACAGCGGTCGGCGCAGTTCCCGATACGGCTTTAATGCAGACGAGGGAGGGAGTAGCGGTTCCCGAAATGTTGAACGACCAATGCATCCTCCTTCAATTAATGCATGAGGGAAGTAATGGGAGGAGGACCGGGAAAAGAGGCTGCACGATGTGAATGCAACGTAGTTTGCCCTCATATAAAGGTGCCCCTCCATTCCAATGCATCTACCACATCGTGCACACCTAAGCATTTGCCTAAGCACCTACACTAAGCGCAAACGAGCTCACTCCAGACCCATGGAGGCGATGCGCGCGAGCGGCCAGCAGCTGTGCCAGATGGTCCACGACGCCGGCCTGCGGCATGGCGCCGAGGATTCTCTCCAGACGGTGTTGGAGACCGGCTGGTGGATGGCCACCATCGACGCCAACTACGACTCTCAGTTGGACCAGATGATCGTTGCCACCAGCAACAAGTTCACCGTCCTCAAGAAGCTCACGGACGACATCTCCGTACTCCTCTAGCCCGCGCGCCTGGGCTCCTCATTGCCTGCCACCCTAATCGGCCTCCATGGCCAAACCCTCTTTCAAGCACTGGTGGCCCTGCGACTGCCCGCGGACGCCACGAAGAATGTCCACCTGGAGGTCGCGCTCGCCGCGAGGCGCCTCACCCTGCAAGAACTCGTCGACCTACACATCCACGTGTACGAGCAAATCGTGTACATAGGTATCTACAAGGCCAGTGAGGACGCTACGACGTTGGCCTTCCTCAACTGGCTGGAAGCCTTGGATGCCTTTGCTGAGAAGCACCTCGACCTCACCACAAAAGCTGCCGCTCCTTAGCCGCCGGTCGGTGGCCCGGTGCACTAACTTGAGGAGGAGGAGGAGGTCATACGTTGATGGATGCATCTTTTTTCTTGCATTCTGTAACCACCACTGCAATCGCATCATCGTGGCCTTAATTCTTATTGTCCTGTTGCATTCTCGTTCCAGACAATACCGACATGTGCGATCCCTTTGCTTAATTATATGCATCACTGTAACTAGTACTCCATCCGTCAATTTATAAGTTGTGCTTATCTTTTCCATCAACTTCGTGCAACGCGCGGGCATCTTGCTAGAAACACTAGAACATGTTGGACCGCATGTGACCAAACCAACGATGCGCCAACCTAGCTACTATGTACCCTGCTTATCTGGCGGAAATAGCCCCTCCCTAGCGTTTCCAATCGTTATTTCTATCTATCGATCATGCCAAGGAGCAGAACCAAATGTTACAACTTATACATGTCTCTCTACTCCTACTCCTATAAAAGACTCAGTTGGTGATGGTGGTGTGTCTGCCATCCGCCGTTTCTGACCATTAGATCTGCATCTAATGGCTGTGAGGTAAGTTGTGGCATTTTTGCAACAATAGCCCATTTCTCTGCTCCAATTTGCAGAAAACCCCATATTATCTTGAAAGCAACCACATCCCTACCTCACCTCATCAAAACAGCCTGAGAAATATATTTTGAGTGAAAACTACTCCCTACATTCCTAAATATTTGTCTTTCTAGAGATTTCAATAAGTGACTACATACAGAGCAAAATGAGTGAATCTAGACTTCAAAATATGTCTATATAATCCGTATGTGATAGTCCATTTGAAATCTCTAAGAAGACAAATATTTAGGAACGAACGGAGTAATATATTAGGAGTATATCAAAACAAGAGTGATTTCTTTCAAGTTTGTGAACAAGTACCACTATTCTACTACTTTGGATCCGTCGCAACGCACAGACACATTGCTAGTAAAAGGAAAAGGTCGGTCGCATTCGCGTCGCACCCCACACGCCCAGGAATCGGGAGTACTCCACAGCCCGTCCGGCACGACACATAGCTTAGGGAAGGCGTGTTTCCTAGCATTTTCACTTTCATGTGGGACCGCCGTTGAGCAAACCGACTATTGGCAAACCACACCCCGCGCGCCACTGGGTTGGAAAACAGAAACGAGGGGAAGATCTAGCTGTAGCACCGAAGCCAAGAAATTTGGTGTCAGATGGGGCTCGTTGATAGAGTAGGAGCATTCCGTACTAGTACTACTCCTACTAGTACCAAGTTTGTACTATACAACTAGTACTACCACTATACAACTAGTAGGTACGTGCACGGCACAACATCGTGGGAACAAAAAACGGGAAGATCTTGTTTTGGGTGATTTATCTTTTTTCAGTCAATGTAGTATGAATAATATGATGTGGAGGGCACCCATGATGCTTATGTGGCTTGGTTGCATGGCTACGAAAGGTTAGAGAAAAATAAATAGATAATGTGTTTAGAGTGCACTTCACTAAATAGATATACTTTGGATCCATTGCAATGGGCCGGCACATCTATATCTATACCCCCTATATAGTGTGTGAAAAACTTTGGAAGTTGGTCGTTGGATGAAGCCAATCCGACGGTACAAAGATGGCAAATCCGAGCACTACCGGCTGTTGGATATCATCTACATTCCACCAGATTCTGCCACATGTAGAATCTAGAAGACTCCATGGTTGAACTTAATTCATGACAGGGGTTGTTTGGTTTGAGACTAAGTTTTCCTAAGGTTGCCACACCTAAGGTTAGGCAAGTTTGACCAATTTGGGTGGGTGTTTGGTTCAAACCACACATTAGGCAAGCCACATTAGGGTCCCACATCACATACACTCAACAAGTGTGGCAAGATTCCCTTAGGCTTGCCAACTTGTGGCTCTCATTTTGAAGAACTAACCTTAGGCAAGTGTGGCAACATTGTATGGAAAAGTGTGGCATGGTTAGGCCTAGAACCAAACAACCCCTAACTTTGCCACAACTAAGCTTAGGAGAGCCACAAGTTGGCAAGCCTAAGGGAATCTTGCCACATTTTTTGTGTGTATGTCATGTGGGCCTTAGTGTGGCTTGCCTAAGGTGTGGCTTGAACCAAACACTCACCTAAGTTAGTCAAACTTGCCTAACCTTATGTGTGGCAATCTTTGGCAATCTTTTAGTGGCTGTTTGGTTCCTAGCCACACCTTGCCACACTTTGCCACACCTAACCTTAGGCAAGTTTGACCAATTTAGGTAGGTGTTTGGTTCTAGCCACACCTAAGGCAAATATTTTGTTGTGAGCAGTGAGCCCCACATGTCATAGACACAAAAAGTGTGGCAAGATTCCCTTAGGCAAGCCAAAGTGTGGTTAACAATTTGAGCAACTCAACTAAGGCAAGTGTGGCAAAAATCATGTGGCAATATATGGCAAAGATAGTATGGCAAAGTGTGGCAAGGTGTGGCAATCTTTGGCAATCCTAGTGGTTGTTTGGTTCCTAGCCACACCTTGCCACACTTGCCACACTTGCCTTAGTTGAGTTGCTCAAATTGTTAGCCACACTTGCCACACCGTAGGCAAGTTTGGCAACATTGTATGGCAAAGTGTGGCACTCCTAGGCCTAGAACCAAACAACCCCAAAGTGTGGCATTGCTAGGCCTAAAACCAAACAACCCCTGTGTCTGCCACAAAAAAATGTGGCTACCAAAACAACCCCTGTGTCTACCACAAAAAATGTGGCTAACAGGCAAGATTTGGCAAGAAGTTGAGTCTATGACATGTGGACTGAGGGAGTCCTGGACTAGGGGGTGTCCGGATAGCCGAACTATCATCATCGGCCGGACTCCAAGACTATGAAGATACAAGATTGAAGACTTCGTTCCGTGTCCGGATGGGACTTTCCTTGGCATGGAAGGCAAGCTTGATGATATGGATATGTAGATCTCCTACCATTGTAACCGACTCTGTGTAAACCTAGCCCTCTCCGGTGTCTATATAAACCGGATGGTTTTAGTCCGTAGGACAACAACAATAACAACAATCATACCATAGGCTAGCTTCTAGGGTTTAGCCTCCTTGATCTCGTGGTAGATCTACTCTTGTAATACCCACATCATCAATATCAATCAAGCAGGAGGTAGGGTTTTACCTCCATCAAGAGGGCCCGAACCTGGGTAAAGCATCGTGTCCTTTGTCTCCTGTTACCATCCGCCTAGACGCACAGTTCGGGACCCCCTACCCGAGATCCGCCGGTTTTGACACCGACATTGGTGCTTTCATTGAGAGTTCCTCTGTGTCGTCACCGATAGGCTCGATGGCTCCTTCGATCATCAACAAAGACGCGGTCCAGGGTGAGACTTTTCTCCCCGGACAGATCTTCGTATTCGGCGGCTTTGCACTGCGGGCCAATTCGGTTGGCCATCTGGAGCAGATCGAAAGCTATGCCCCTGGCCGTCAGGTCAGATTTGGAAGTCTAAACTTCACAGCTGACATCCGCGGAGACTTGATCTTCAATGGATTTGAGCCACAGCCGAGCGTGCCGCACTGTAACGATGGGCATGATTTAGCTCTGCTGCCGGACAGTGCCCTGGAGGCCGCACACGAGTCCGCTCCGACCTTCGATTTGGAGCCGGCTGCGCAGATCGAGGATGGGTGGTTAGACACCGCCTCGGGGGCTGCAACCTCTACGGCGATAGAGCCGAATACTGACTCTGTCCCTTCTGAAGCTCGTGACTCCAAGGTGCCGGACTCCTTGCCGGACTCCGAACCTCCCGCGCCCCCATCAATCGAATCCGATTGGGCGCCGATCATGGAGTTCGCCGCCGCAGACATCTTTCAACACTCATCTTTTGGCGACATCCTGAGTTCGCTAAAGCATCTCTTGTTATCAGGAGAGCTCCGGCTGGACTACGGTCAGGACGATTGGGATGTGGACGACGAAACTCAAAGCCCACCCACCTCCCACTTAGTAGCCACTGTCGAAGATTTAACCGACACGCTAGACTTCGACTCTGGAGACATCGACGGTATAGACGCCGATGCCGGAGACGACCAAGAATCAGTGCCTACTGGGCACTGGAAAGCCACCTCAACTCATGACGTATACATGGTGGATACACCAAAAGGAAGTGACGACGAGGAACAACGGGACGCGGCGAAGGATAATTCCCCTGAAAAACAACAAAAACGGCGATGCAAGCGCCGCCCGAAGTCCTGCCTCGATAACAACGGCACCCATACAGACCCAGCCATAGAGCAGGGCAAACCAGTGGACGAGCAACCCATTCCCGGCGAAAACACTAGTCTAGGCGATCTCACGCCGGACACATCACCAGAGCATAAGAACCTTCACAGAAGACTCGTCGACACTGCAAGGAGTTTGAAGAAGCAAAAACAGAAGCTCAAAACGGAGGAAGACGTACTCAGAATGAGATGGAGCAAAGTACTCAAGACCGCAGATAAGTACGGCGATAGTCACCACACAAAGAGCTACCCGAAGCGCAAACTGTTGCCTGAATTTGATGAAGAGGCCGTAGAGCCCCCACAGTCAAAAAAGAAAGATGCCGCCTGGCCTGGTAAACGGCCAGATAACAGGCTAAGAGCAGCAAGTGGCGCCGCACACAATCCGGCACATTTCCCAAATAAAGATCCTAGCAAAAAGGATGGCCCAGTCAGGTCCATCTATGGGCCAAAAAAGAAGGCTCCAGGAAGAAACACAACCCGCCGAGTGTGCGAAGATAACGGCACACCTAAATACAGGGGCGCCGCACACCCACTATGCTACACCAACGAGGTACTGGATCATGAATTTCCTGCGGGATCAAGCCTGTAAACATAGAGGCATATGACGGAACAACAGACCCCGGAGTCTAGATTGAGGATTATATCCTACACATACATATGGCTAGAGGAGACGATCTCCACGCCATAAAATACCTACCCCTCAAGCTCAAAGGGCCAGCTCAGCATTGGCTCAAAAGCCTCCCAGAAAATACCATTGGAAGTTGGGAAGAGCTCGAGGATGCGTTTCGAGCAAATTTCCAGGGAACTTATGTCTGCCCCCAGACGCAGACGATTTAAGTCACATAGCTCAACAGCCCGGGGAGTCAGCACGCAAATTCTGGAACTGGTTCCTCACCAAAAAGAACCAAATAGTCAACTGTCCGGACGCCGAAGCCTTAGCAGCCTTTAAAGATAACGTCCGAGACGAATGGCTCGCCAGACACCTTGGCCAGGAAAAACCTAGAACAATGGCCGCACTAACAGGCCTCATGACCCGCTTTTGCGCAGGAGAAGATAGCTGGCTAGCAAGATGCAGCACCAGCGACCCGGGTACATCCGAGGTCAGGGATGGAAACGGGAAATCATGGCGCAGAAAAGATCCGCGCAGGAATAAGGATGGCGGCCCAAATAGCACGGCGGTCAACGCCGGATTCAAAAGCTCCCGGTCGAATAACAAAACAATGCCCCTTAAGGACAACAGTGACAAGCTATCCAACCTAAACAAAATCATGGATAGGATATGTCAAATCCACAGTACCCCCGGGAAGCCTGCAAACCATACCCACAAAGATTGTTGGGTCTTTAAACAGTCCGGTCGACTTAACGCCAAACACAAGGGGCTCGACACACCAAGCGAAGATGATAGCGAATCCCACAGGCAGCAGACCGGAGCACAGAAGACTTTCCCACTAGAGGTCAAAACAGTGAACTCACTTCATGTGATAAACTGTGCGGAAGCGATATAAACCTGCTATACCAGGACACCATCCGCAGAATGGGGATAGACCCTACCAAAATTCGCCATAGCAACACTTCCTTCAAAGGAGTGAGGCCAGGCCCTTATGCCAAGTGTACAGGCTCTGTACTACTAAAAGTTGTGTTCGGTTCACCCGACGAATTCCGTTGCGAAAAGCTAATCTTCCATATCGCCCCATTCAAAAGTAGCCATAAATCACTACTGGGACGCGAAGCTTTCCCCCGCTTTAACGCAATACCGCATTTACGCGTCTCTTGCACACAAGGTGCCCGGCCCAGGCGGCATCATCCCATTAAAGGGAAACTCCGAGTGTTCCTCGACAACAGAAAACGTGAGACTGCCTTGACAGCCGCACATTAATCCAACCTTGCTAATGAAAGCACCTAAAAACAGGTCATTTAGACCTCGGACATGGTTAGGCGAGTCCGGAATAAATAAACAAGGGGCTTCCCAGCCGCACACCTCTTTACAAGGGGCTGCACGTATAAACAATGAGAGCCAATAAAGGTCAATCTTTCCAAAACATACTCTGTTTTAAATACATCTTTCGCACGATATTTTTTCCGAACTAAGTTCTTCTCTTTTACAGATGAATCACATGCTACACCCGTCCAGGATATAGCACAACGGAGACACAGGCGCAGACGTGCAGCAGGGACCCGTTACAAGGATTCTTTTCAGATTAAGACCCTGCGTAAACCTTTCTTACTGTCTCTTGTTGATACTCATCCCCCGGTTTCCTACCATAACCGAGGAGGAGGCTGGTGTTTTGGCATCGGCCGCGTCAGAAGTTTTCGCCTGTGCCTGGACATTAGGGGCTTAGGGCACTGTTCTGCCCGTTATCATAAAGTCCGAATACCTTAGGGAGTGTTCGGCGTCTCGAGTTAGGCCTTATATGCATCAGCTCCGAATCATGTCTTTGGTCAAATGTTGGGTTTGCCCGGCTCCTGTGTTTTGCTGCCTTACGTTCCGCTCCATCGGCTAACGCGGCACCAGGAGAACTACTGCGATTGTGCCCCGGTTCGGCCGGGCGAGCACCTCAGTAGAGAAAGCCGAAAACTGACTGTCATGATACAGCGAGAGACTGGTCAACCACTCGATCGACTATTGGAATGTTTAGAATTCCTCCGCTTCGACGAAGGACCGCTTCCCGGTCAGGCACACACGCGCCCCGAGTTTGGAGAGCGCGGTGCCTCTAGGGGCTATATCGTAGCCCCACCATCGAGCTCCTATGGCTAAGTGAAAGTGATAAAGCATTATAGTCTGGTTGCCTAGTTTGCTACGCTATCACCTCCTTCAAAGGACCAAGACGTTGGATTAAGTGTGAAAATGCGCTTTTTTGCAAACACCCCCGCACTATGTGTGTGGGGGCTGAAGCCAAAGACTGCCATCTTTCAGGTTATACATACATATACATTAACGGCCGCATAGGAGATATTTCAATACTTGAACGCACAAGTATAAAAAGTCGTTATATTATAAATATGATCTCACAAATCATACACGTCATTTGGACATGACATTTTTCGAGCACTGCGACTCTATTAAATGAGCGCCCGACAGGACTTCCTCGAAATAGTGCTCAGTGGGTAATCGGCTCTCGTCCGAACCCCGGGACGCAACATCGGTGGCATTCATCTCCGCCCAGTATGTCTTAACACGGGCAAGAGCCATCCATGCACCCTCTATGCAGGCCGACTGCTTCATCGCCTTGATATGCGGCACCGCCCCAAGGAATTGCTGCAATAAACCAAAATAACTTTTCGGCTTGGGCCTTTCCGGCCACAGATGAGCCACCACATCCGTCATGGCTAGTCCGGACAATCTATTCAGCTCAGCCCACTCAGCTAACTGATCGGTCAACGGCAGTGGACGCTCCGGACTATGGAATTGAGACCAAAATAGCTCTTCCATTTGATGATCCTTCTGACTTCGGAAATGCCGAACTGCGTCCGCCGCACTCACCGCCAAATCCAGATAGGGATCCTCCGAACTCCACAGCTGGCCCAACTGAGCATACCTCGGATCCGTGAATTTCCTACGTAACAGGAAGGGCTTTCCAGCCACCATGTCTCCGGCCTGACGCAGTTCCTCCTTTATAGCCCGCATTGCAGAACGGGCATCCTTGGCTTCGGCGGTGGCCTTCTTCAGGTCCTCTTGCTCCGCTTGGCGTTCTCTTTCAAGAACCTCATAGCGGTCGGTAGCATCTTTTAATTTCATGGCCATTGCGGCCATTTCCTCCCTGCTTCGGCAGTGAGCAGCCTTCTCGGCTTTTAGCCCCTTCGCTGCCTTCAAGGCAGCCGCATCACTTTTTCTGGCTTGGTCCTTGGCTCGAGCAAGCTCCGCCCGAAGGTCTTCCACAGCAGCGGCACCATCTGCATCAAGCATACACGTTGTAAGGAGTGGGCGTCAGCTCCCTTACCAGGTGACCGCGGAAACACCATTTACCTTGCGACTCGTCAAGTCGTTTATTGACCAGCGTGATGTCCGCATCCGCAACTTCGAGTTGCCGCTTTAGTTCGGCAACTCTATCAGTCCGGCTGGCCACCGAACGCTCCGCCACCTGCATAGTAAAGGCGACACGTAACTAAGATTATGATCCTCGGCACGCTGTCGCTTTCGACAACATACCGAGTCTCAGGGGCTACTATCTATACAGGGCGCACCCTATGTGCAACACTGTCACAAGGTATGTCATTTTTTTGCGTACCTCAAACCCCTTCAGTAAACTTCCGACGGCCTCATGTAACCCGCTTTCGGCGGATGAGGTCCTTTCAATTACCGCACTCATTAACGCGCGGTGATCTTCTGAGAGAGACGCCCTCTCGAGCAAACCCAGCAGCTCCACCAGCCGCACTCCAGTGGGTGCCGAACTCCCAGGCCTCGCCGGACTCGGGGAGACCCTCCGTGATGACACCTCAGGGTCGTCCGCCCCGCTTGATGGGTCGGCAAATGGAGGCGTTTCGCTCTCCATCATCTCCGGACGAAGGTCCCCCGAGGATGAGCTCTGCTGGGAAGGGCTGAGATCCGAACTACAAGGTAAAAACTTCGGTTATCCTTAGAAATAAAATAGGATTTCCTTTTATGGTAAAACTTCCCTTCTCTCTACTTACAACTCGCTGGAGGGCTGATTCCTTTGGGGAGACTGTACGGCCGGGACTCCTCCCGGCGCAGGACCTTCCGGTGCAGATTTCTTTCCCCGCTTCGAGGCTTTGGCCTCCGGGTTTGCGGAAGCGGTCCTCTTCTCCCCCTGGAGGGAGGGATTCTTGATTCCCCCCTTACTGAGAGCCTCCTTAACAGAGGTGGTGGTTTCCCTGTTCCCCCCTTCGCCTTCCTCCGAAGGCGCAACCTCCAACATTTTGATTAACACGGGACCCGGCGTGGTCTCAGGGAGGGGGACCGGACACCGTATCAGTTTCGCTTGCGCTATCCACTCCTGTTCAAGGGATAGCTAGTTAAAAAGCAAATCCATGATAAATAAATGGATGATATGTCCGGTCACAGGGCTACTTACTTGAGTATCCGGGCGATTGCAGCTTAGGCCAGCGTCCTCGGTCAAGTCCGGACACACTTCTTGTGATCCGAAGAACAGTTTGTACATCTCCATGGATTTTGTACCCATAAAGTGTTGGAGAGCTCGTGGTCCCTCCGGATTGAATTCCCACAGGCGGAGGGGGCGACGTTTGCAGGGCAGAAGACGCCGAATCAGCATAACCTGCGTCACTACAACCAGATTGATCTTCTTCTCTTGGAGATCTCGAATCCGGCCCTGCAATAGGGGTACGTCCTTGGGCGGCCCCCAGTCGAACCCTTTATTGACCCACGATGTCAGCCGTAGTGGAGGGCCCGGGCGAAAGGCGGGCGGCGGCCTCTGCCTGCTGCCCCTGGGAGCGGTGATGTAGAACCACTCCTGTTGCCACAAACCGAGCTCCTCCTGAAAAGAGCCCTCGGGCCATGGAGCATCGGCCCTCTTGCTTATGACCGCCCCTCCGCACTCTGCCTGACGCCCCTCAATCATCTTCGGCTCCACATTGAAGGTTTTGAGCCACAAACCAAAGTGAGGGGTAGTGCGGAGGAAGGCTTCGCAAACAACAATAAATGATGAGATATGGAGGATAGACTCCGGAGCCAGGTCGTGGAATTCCAGCCCATAGTAAAACAGGAGCCCCCTCACGAAGGGATCCATCGGGAAGCCTAAACCCCAGCGGAGGTGAGGTACGAACACTACGCTCTCACCAAGCTCAGGGGTAGGAATGACTTGCCCTTGGGCAGGCAACCTGTGTGAAATCTCGTAGGTTAAGTACCTGGCGTCCCTAAGCTTTAGCACGTCCTCCTCCGTGACGGAGGAGGGCATCCACCGGCCCTGAAGGTCGGAGCCGGACATTGTCGAAGGTCCGAAGTACCCAAATCTGGAGCCCGGGGTGTTGGAACTCGGGGCGAGGGGCGAGTTCGATTGAGGATTGAAGAAAAGAATGAGCCTTGGTCTCATTATAAAGGGGGAGAATACCAAGAGCCGTCTCCGTGACCGTTTAGAACTCGCCTTCGATGGAGGAGGCGTGGCAACAGGCACGGTTGGGTTACCCACGCCCGTATTGATTAGAATCCCGGAATAAGGGGAACACGATCTCTGCTTCGACAAGACGTGCCAAGGAAACCGCTTCGCTAAACGCACTGAGGCGGTATAATAAAAACGATTCAAGTAAAGGTTTGGTTGTGGTGTGACATCACGCCACGAAATACGTCAGCAGATTGAACTTGTGCAAATATTATTTTCTCTACGGTGGAATGTGGAATTTATTTTGCAGAGCCGGACACTATCCTGGTGTTCACAATCTTCTACAAATTATTCGGAGGAGGAACCCACCTTGCAATGCCGAAGACAATATGCACGCCGGACTCATCGTCATTGAAGCCTGGTTCAGGGACTACTGAGGGAGTCCTGGACTAGGGGGTGTCCGGATAGCCGAACTATCATCATCGGCGGACTCCAAGACTATGAAGATACAAGATTGAAGACTTCGTCCCGTGTCCGGATGGGACTTTCCTTGGTGTGGAAGGCAAGCTTGGCGATACGGATATGTAGATCTCCTACCATTGTAACCGACTCTGTGTAACCCTAGCCCTCTCCGGTGTCTATATAAACCGGATGGTTTTAGTCCGTAGGACAACAACAATAACAACAATCATACCATAGGCTAGCTTCTAGGGTTTAGCCTCCTTGATCTCGTGGTAGATCTACTCTTGTAATACCCACATCATCAATATCAATCAAGCAGGACGTAGGGTTTTACCTCCATCAAGAGGGCCCGAACCTGGGTAAAACATCGTGTCCTTTGTCTCCTATTACCATCCGCCTAGACGCACAGTTCTGGACCCCCTACCCGAGATCCGCCGGTTTTGACACCGACATGGACCATGTAGCTAAAAAAGTGTGGCAAGCCACAAGTGTAGCAATGAACCAAACACATGCCTAAGATATTGTGGCACGCCTAAGCTTAGGCGTGGCAACCTTAGGCTGCAAACCAAACATCTATATCTATACCCCTATATAGTGTGTGAATAACTTTGAAAGTTGGTCGTTGGATGAAGCCAATCTGACGGTACAAAGATGGCAAATCCGAGCACCACTGGTCGTTGGATATGATCTACATTCCACCAGATTTTGCCACATGTAGAATCTAGAAGACTCCACATGTAGAAGCATAATGCACAAACCACTAGAATCTCATGCGTGCAATGCATGTGTACCTTACTAGTAGTTGGTAGTAGTAAGAAACAAATTCCGGTTTTGGCACGAGCTCGTACTACGGGAGCACCACAAGGCCTGCCGCAGGAGTTACATTTCCCTCTCGGGGCCCACGGGACTGAACTTCAGTGGCTTAGTGCCCGACCTATGAGTCAATGACATGCGGACCTTAAATGCGGCTGGCCCACATGTCATTCTCATGGTGGTGGCGTGGTTATGACTCACTCGTTTGAGATGAACCAGTCGGTGGTGGCATGGCCGTGGCGAGGGTGCCACAGCTGGGCGTCGGGGTGGTACGAGGCGTAGATGGCCACACCGGCGGGTACTACCTGTAGTACAGAAGTACTCCAGCTGAGGATTGATGCCCGGGACGAAATGTGTCATAGCTGCTGGATGAAAATTCGATGGTGTGGGAGTACGGATCGGAGCGCAGCAGGCAAACCGCGTCCAATTGGGTGTGGCTGTGGTAGAAAGTTGATGGTCGCCGCAGTTCAGCTGGTCCGCATGTCATGCACACAAAGGCAAAGGAGCGATGGGGCCCCCAAGCGTGGGTCCCACCTGCCAGCGAAGGAAAGGCAGGGCAAGGCAGTGATAGCCACGTCAGAGAATCCATGTCCACATCGGGGGACGTCGTGCCGTGGGTTGGAGCGGCGTCATGGGAATCGCGTGTGGGTGTGGAAGTGATAGAAACAAGAAACATGATAGTCGTCGTGGTTCAACTTCCATGGACAAGCTGTCATGTCTACTGACACATGTATATCAAAACTAGAGTGTTTATATTTCAAGCACGTGAACAAGTATTATTCTACTACTTTGGATCCATTGCAACGCACGGGCCAGCACATTGGTAGTAGTAGTGTCTATCTCTATCTCTAGAGGCCTTCCCTCGTTCATCATTTTCTCTCACAAGATAAACTACTCATACAAATGCATCTTGATGTTCCATGGAACGCACGAGGATGTTTCCTTGGGGTCTCTCCAGTGCGGCGTGGCTGTAGTTGCAAGTTGACGCCCCTTGAGATGCCGACGTTGTGGGGCACTTGGATTTCCTCCGATGAGCAGGTAAGATGAGTTTGATCACGTAGTAAATGCATTCTAAAGACTACTTCCGTGTCCATTTCCTAATTCTCCCCCTGCCCACTGTTTCACAGGTTAGGCTCGGTGCGAGTGGAGATTGGCTTGCATATGTACGGGAGGGTACCAACATCAATTTTCTCAACATTTACAATGGTGACACCGTTCCCGTAGAACGTTTGTCCAACATTGGGATCAGCCATGCAACGGGCCACCGCATGAATTGGTACGATGGAACCATGGTGAGATTGAATAAGATAGCCCGAACATTGCACATGGTGGTCAAAGGCGGACCTGCTGTCTGCGACCGATTTTTTGCCATACGAGTACGAAGACGTTGTGCTCCTTTCTAACCGCATCTTCATGGTGACAAACCAGGGGACTTATTTCATTTGGGACACATTCTATAATATACTCCCTCTCTCCCAGTTTATTTGTTTTGAATCAATCTTTTTGGTTTATAAGTTTCTAATTCAAATTTAGAGCTCCCCATCACATGTTGAGATTACAATGTCCATTAAATCGTTGTGTGCATGTATAGTAAAGAAACAAATCTCGAGTTTGGCATGAGTTCGTGCAGCGGTAGCACCACAAGGCCTAGCGCAGGAGTTACATTTCCCTCTCAGGGCCCTCGGGACTGAGCTTTAGCGCCTTACTACACCTGCCTTTGAGTCAATAACATGTGGACCCGATAGGTGACTGGTCCACATGTAATGCTCCTGAAGGCAGCGGAGAAGTGGGGCTGAGAGGGGTGAGCCACAGGTCAGGGGACGTGTGGTGTCATGGGTTCGAGCGGCGTCGTGGGAATCGTGTGTGGCTGTGGTAGAAACTTGATGCTCGCCGCATTTTAGGTGGCCCACATGTCATGCACACAAAGGTAGTGGGGCGGTGCGGCCGAGAGGGGTGAGGCGCACGTCGGGGGATGTGGTGCCATGGGTTGGAGCGGCGTCGTGGGAATCGCGAGTGGCAGTGGATGAAACCTGATGGTCGCTGTAGTTGAACTTCCATGGACAAGCTGTCATGTCTACGGACACATGCATTCATACCGATCACTGGAAGGAGTAGTATAGAAAGCTATATATGCGGATAAATAGTTCCTTATAGTCAAGCGGACCCATGCTACTACTTTGTTCCAAAGACATGCACACCATCGAAATAGTCCATCTATATCAATATACACCGAGAGGGAATATTTTTTTTACAAGAGATGAAATAGTTCATCCATCCATAATGCCCTCCTACTGGTGCATCCTTTTCTTCTTCTTCTTCTTTTTCTTCTTCTTCTTCTTCTTCTTCTTCTTCTTCTTCTTCTTCTTCTTCTTCTTCTTCTTCTTCTTCTTCTTCTTCTTCTTCTTCTTCTTCTTCTTCTTCTTCTCATTTTCTATGGGAGACGGCTTCGCAACAAGCTCTTTGGACCTTGCAGCTATCTCAAAACTCACACGAGCACCAAGGACAGCATATTTTATCCGCTCGTACATCAAGGGATAATTCTCCCATCCAAAAGACCTTAATGCCAGCGTCTCGTCACCCTTCTGAAGATTTTTATACCGAGCACAAAATTTGCTACGTCGAATAGGGATGGTGTCTGTTTATCACAATCTTCGACAGGAATTTTGATTCTGGTTTGTAGGTCAGCGATGCTTTTCAAATCAAGGTTGTATGGCGCCAGCTTCTATTTGTCCCTTCGATGGCTACCCCACATAAGTATATGTCCTCCCGAGACAAGAAATCATGAAGCTCACCTGGTATAGAGGGCGCGTGTATGATGTGGTACACCAAAACATCATCTTCGAGGCACAGCTGAAGGATGGCGGCGCGTTGGATCTTCCCAGTGGCACGCTCCGTGCACTCTGTGTCGAGACCGATGACCCTCATATCTACCTTTTCGAGGGAGTTGGATACATTGTTGATCCACTCCCGAACAACCCTTGGGTGGACGGTGACGGTGGCACCTATGCTGAATGAGCCCTTGACGAGGACATGTTGGACGCTAAAAACCTGCATCTCGATCTCTTTCGCCATTTGGAACCGCTGGAACGGAGGGCTATGGTTTGGAGAATTACGATTAGATGGCTAGTCTAACTGAAGTAGTAGATGATTATTTAAAGAGGTTAAAACAATGTGAACATAGTGGGGTTTGGATGCAAATGAAGATGAAGGGGAGGTGAAGAAGCCGAGGAAAATCGGTTCCCGATGGAGAAGTAAATGGGAGAAGTGGCATGCAGGCAGTTGATTAGATGGCTAGGTAGACTAAACGAAAAGGCTATGCGGGTAGACTGAGGAGTCGTACCTGTTCGTGTACGTGCCCATCCTTCCTGATAGGTGGGACCTATGCAAACAGATAAAAAATGTGTCGTAGCTGGTTCAGATGGATATTGGTGTGTGCGTGGGAGACACAACATTCTCTGGTTAAGGAATACTCCCTCCATCTAGGTGAGTAAGTCACCTTATGAAAATCAAGTTTTCCCAAAACCTTTAGGCGTGGAACATTAACTTCCTGTTCGATCCCCTCCCAACCTCGTTAGCCAGCGTTCTCTTCCTCTGTTGTCGCGTTCTACCTTTCCATTTTTCCTCTTCTCAAGTGTGGAATGATTTGCATGTCGTCCTTGATTCACCAAAACGACCACTGCATGCATCGCGGCAGGGCGTTGATTGGGCCTGCTTGAAGAGCTGAAAAGGCATCCTTATAACTATGTATTAATTGCTGATTTTGCTTCCATTTGTAACAGTGCCGTGGTTGGAAGTTTTGCTCGTCTGGTGCTCTTTCTCGTCCAATCTACAGCCACCTAGGTTGAGCTCACCTAGACGGAGGGAGTACATGGTTATCCTCATCAAAGGTCCATCTTCGCGCTTCCGCATGCACGAGAATTTGGTTCTGCTTGCAATATGGATGATACTCCTACCTGGAGGATGAAGTGAACAGGCATGCTAGCATGGGACACCTATTTCCGCTATACAGTACTGGAGTACTCATGTTCCTACTACTAGTAGTAGTAGTAAAACTGTAGTACACTTGATGGTCAAAATACTATTCGTCCGGTCCTCACAGTGAAGTGACAACACCCTGCGCCTGACACTAGTCCAGGCAGCGTTTCGGGTTACCAAAGTCAGCCTCATCCTGTGCACTATGCAGTTTGTCACCGCCATTGTACAACACATTAGCATGCCTCGCTAGTCTCCCTCTCCCCTCCCATAGCACCACTCCATCTCCATCTCCATCTCCATCTCCGTCTCCGTCACCATCTCACTGTGCCCCCGTGTACCGTCGCCTCGCTCGCCTCCCCCAGTACCACTATTCCCTCTCTAGCCGCTCAAGCACCGACATCGTTCTCCCCCGTAAATCAAGCCCCCAAAAACCCCCACCTTCCAAACTCCACCATGGCCGAACGCGAACCATGCAACATCCATATGAGCCGCGATTGGAGCAATCTCCCTAGTGACATCCTCGACCTCTGTTGTTCGTGTATGGATATGTTGAGCGCCCTGCGACTGGCTGCATGCTCGAGGGACATGCACACGGCTATCGTCGAAGTGAGGCCTAAGCTTTTCAAGACACCCTGCTTGTTGCTATCTGGTCTTGCGAGATTGGCTCACCGTGATACAGAGGCGTACATGATGCCCCTCGACTTCAATCCGATCTCCATTGGCCAAAACTTCTTTGCAGGTATGTAGTGGGTCGTCGTACATCATTTCCCTCGACTTCGATCCGATCACCATTGCCCGAAAATTCTTGGCAGGTATGTACTGGGTCAACATGAACTCCCACTGGATGGCTGCCTTCAGAGAAGACGGTAAAAAGTTGGTGCTCGTGAACTTCCAGACCTCCCATGAGATTATCCTTCCTCTGTTGGATTGTATAGAGTTTTACCATCGCGGTCCAAGTCATCTAGATTACCACGTCAGTTGGACGGACCTTGTTTTACAGAAGATTGTAATCTGCCAAGTGCCCACACGGCATGCGAATTACGCAGACTTCAAGATAATTGCCTTGTTCGACCGCGGACTCGCCTATCTTCACGTCGGTGCCTTCTTTAGCTGGAGGCAACTCAGCTCGCAGTGGATCATCGTCAAAGCTGATACACACTTCTGTGATGCTATTGAATAGAATGGCATCATCTACGCGATCGACAAAGCAGATGGCACCACTTATTGCTGGGACGGCGCGTGTCAGTTGTTTCCGTCTCATGTTAATGATGATGCCCTGACACAATTTGAACTTTTTGTGATGATTGGCATATCCCTGTTTGAACAGAATTTGAGAAGAACTATGGCAATGTGTTTGTCACGCCCAATATGCGATACTATCCTAAAGAGACTCGAAGGTCCCACCAAGGATAGAACCGCATATTGATATGCTTTTGGAAGGTGGATATCATTACATCAACATTACATAATAGATGGGGATACATACAAGGCATACAAATGCCGCAAGAATACAACCTCACAGTACATAAGAGCACCATCCGACTACGGATGAAACACAAACAGAAACTCAACGACATCCACCCTGCTAGCCCAGGCTGCCGACCTGGAACCTATCCCCTGATCGAAGAAGAAGCAGAAGACGAACTCCAAAACAAGTAAACATCGCTCTCGCATCATGATCATCGCATTACCTGTACCTGCAACTGTTATTGTAGTAATCTGTGAGCCACGAGGACTCAGCAATCCCATTACCATGGGTATCAAGATTAGCAAAGCTTAATGGGTAAGGAAAGGATAAGTGGTGAGGTTGATGCAGCGACTAAGCATATATGGTGGCTAACATACGCAAGTAAGAGCGAGAAGAGAAGCAAACAAAACGGTCGTGAAGCTACCAATGATCAAGAAGTGATCCTGAACTCCTACTTATGTCAAACATAACCCAAAAACCGTGTTCACTTCCCGGACTCCGCCGAAAAGAGACCATCACGGCTACACACGCGGTTGATGTGTTTTAATTAAGTCAAGTGTCATGTTATCTACAACCGGACATTAACACATTCCCATCTGCCACATAACCGCGGGCACGGCTTTTGAAAGATAATACCCTGCAAGGGTGTCCCAACTTAGCCCATCACAAGCTCTCACGGTCAACGAAGGATATTCCTTCTCCCAGGAAGACCCGATCAGTCTCGGAATCCCGGTTTACAAGACATTTTGACAATGTTAAAACAAGACCAGCAAAGCTGCCCGATGTGCCGACAAATCCCGATAGGAGGTGCACATATCTCATTCTCAGGGCACACCGGATGGGCAAGACGTTGGGTTGGCATAGACCCTGGTTGCCCAGTGGGCGCTGGACATCGCCTAGGTTTGGACCAGCACTCAAAGAAGCACTGGCCCGGGGGGGGTAAATAAAGATGACCCTCGGGCTCTGGAAACCCAAGGGAAAAAGGGCTAGGTGAGGCAAATGGTAAAACCAAGGTTGGGCCTTGCTGGAGGAGTTTTATTCAAAGCGAACTGTCAAGGGGGTCCCATAAATCACCCAACCGCATAAGGAACGCAAAATCAAGGAACATAACACCGGTATGACGGAAACTAGGGCGGCAAGAGTGGAACAAAATACCAGGCATAAGGTCGAGCCTTCCACCCTTTACCAAGTATATAGATGCATTAATTAAAATAAGATATATTGTGATATCCCAACATAATCCTGTCCATCATGGAGCAATCTTCAACTTCACCTGCAACTAACAATGCTATAAGAGGGGTTGAGCAAAGCGGTAACATAGCCAAGCAATGGTTCACTAGGAAGGGTGAAAAGGTTAGAGGCTCACATGGCAATTTGGGAGGCTTGAAGAGCAAATGATAGGTAGCGCAGCATAGCGATAGAACGAAGCAACTATCATAGCAATGATAGTAGTGAGATCCAAGGTGACGGTCATCTTGACTGAAATCCCGCTAGGAAGAAGAACGAATCCATGAAGAAGACAAACGGACGTAGTCGAACGAATCCTCACAACTTCGGAACGAAACTGAAGCTAACAAGAGAAGCAAACCGGAAAGAAGCAAACAACATGGTAAACACACAAGCATAAACATGTCATGATGCACAGACAAGTATGATGCATGTCCGGTTTAATGAGGCATGGCATGGCAATATGCACAAACAACACTACAAGTTAAGTGGAGCTCAATATGCAACGAGTTGCATATTGACGAAACACCACGTCAATTATTTAGTTCTCTCTCGTTTAGGAACACAACAATATTACATGTTGTTATAAACATGGCAAGAGGTGAAACATAATTAAACTACCTATCTAGGCAAGTTTAAGTGACGCCGGAAACAACAAACAACAATTCCGAAAATCCACATATGTTATTTAGCAATTTAAGGCAAACAACAATTTTAAACATTTTAATTGTTGTTATCATGATGCGGATGACATATGCAAATTTTATGCAATTTTATGAAAATTTTGATATGAGCATGTTATGAAGCATTTGTCACCGTGGTGGAACGAAAGGGGTGCCATGGCAATGACAATGAAAATGGTGCCACGACAACATTCCGAAGATCCAATAACTCATTGAGATACCGGTGCAAAAGAGGAAGTGTGCGGATGTGTGAAAGATGCAAAATATGGTGGGGTGATCCCGATTACCGGGTGTCCCACATGTCGGTGGCATGGAAACGAGGAACGCGCAAGCAACAACTCGGACACGGTGCAAATGCGAGCATCTCATACAACAAAGCATTCAATCCACGGGTGATCGTCTCGTTGGTTATACCTTTGAAGCGTGCATTCGAGGCGAAACGCGTCGGTGCGATGTAGAGGAAGTAGACGTTCTCGGGACGGTCGTCGTGGAAGTAGTGGCACACGGCGATGGTAGTGGAAGTAGTGGTTCACATTTCATAGTCGTACACACTCCCTAGAGGATCGGAGTCAAGACGAGGAACTTGACGTACATGGGGTCGACGGTAGAGGTACACATGTTGTCGGGGTACTTGTTGGTCCGGTCTTGGCAACGATAGTTGTACATGTTCGAAGATGTTCAAGCTGTCGGTGTCGTGGTACTTGGGGTCTTTGGACTTGCCGGTCTCGCCTCTTGCGACGGTAGTGGTACACGGACATAGACATCCAGGGTCATTGTAGATGTACTTGAGCGCCCGGGTCTCGGGTCCTGATCTTCAGGAGGTCAGCGGTGACTGCAGGTACACGGGGTGGCTACACCAGGGCCCAAGGCAAGCAGGTGGCCAACGGCACAAAGCAGCAGAGATGGCAGCAGTGCTATCGGGGGTGCGTAGGAGGTGGAGCTCGAGTAGAGGAGGCACGAGGCACGGCGGAGCTCCTGGTGGTCGCAGCGTGCGACGAGGAGATGCGGGAGGCAGCAGGGTCGAATGGGTCATGCAGAAGAGGGGCCGAAGCAAGGCATGGAGGGCAACTGGGACGGCATGGAGGCGAGTTGCGGGCGAGTAGGGCGCCTCGTCCTGGATGAAGCAGAGGACGCAGGGCGCTGGCAACAAGTCGACGCCGCTGGGCATCTGGCGGCGGCGGCGGAGCTTGGCGGAGGGAGGAGGCAGTGGCGAGCATCCGGATTGAAGGCGGAGGAGGAGATGGATCAGGGTGAGGCTAGGGTTATAGGTTTAGGTGGGCTGGCAGGGCTAATGGGCCGGCTTAGTTGGTCGGGCCTAAGAGGCCGACTGGGCTGGCTCTCTTCTCTCTCCCTCTAGTTCTCTTTAACAGAAGAATAAAGGGAAGGAATGAAAGGCTACGAGGTTTAAAAAAATGTAGGGAACTTAGGTGGAGATTAGGAAAAAGGATAAAAGAATTATGGGCAAAGTTGGAGACCAAGAATTGAGATAACAAAGGCATTGGGATTTATTTGCAAGTGTGTTATGATCAATTTCCAAATAATGGAATATTTACAATAGCTCCATAAATATTAGGAGGATATGTTATATAGAGAAATCACCATGTGAATTCCCTCGATTTAAATAGATCAAAAGATCTATGCAATTTATTTAGTTGAGGTTTTAAAAATTAAATGACATGCTGGCATGATGACATGATGCAATGCAAAAATAAATAGAGCAAGCACAAATAAAAAAACACACGTAGGTCACAAAAATATGGAAGTCTTCTGGATCGTCGGTCTTGGGGCGTCACAACACTCCTCCACTTACAAGAGATCTCGTCCCGAGATCTAGGATGGCGCTGGGGAGAAGCGGAAGAGAAAGAGGTAAGACAAAGTTGCTTCTTTGACAAACGAGTGAAACCAATGAACCTCAAGAGGTTGAAAACTTGAAAGAATAACACAATAGAGTTGAACGAAATTAAGAGCATTCTAGTAGAAAAGAGAAACAAGGAACACCATGTTAATGTTGGAGGTTGCAAAGTTGTGAATGACGAGCACAATGAACAAGAAGGAATTGAAACCACTCTGGTTGAAACGAGATAAGAATGAATAAGAATGATATAATTTTGGCAGCACTCCGACTGTAAATGGAAGGAATTGAACATGAACTTGAGAAGATGGGATGATACTTGATGAATTCAACAACACCCTGCCTCCGGAACTATTTAAAGAATGGCACAAGGGGTAAGAAGGATTTCAGACAGCAATCCGGTTGAAAAGAGAGGCAAAACTTGATAAGATGAAAAGAACTTGAAAAAAAGGACATGACACTCCGGTTAAATGGATAAGCACAAAAAGGACATGATCCTCACAATTCGAGATGATAGAGTGAAAGGAGCAACATCACAATGCCTCCGAAAGAAAGAATAGAAGATAGATCATTGGAATAACAGAATGGAGAAGAAAATGCCAACTTCTGCCACAAATGATCTTTGAAAGCACCCTTCCAGGAAGGTTATAACGGAGTTATTGGAAAACCAACAAGGAAAGCACAAGCTTGTTGTGGGCTTATAAAAAACTTTTCAAAATTGAGGCGAAATTATACCACAACCAAATGTCTGAAAAGCTGAGAAGAACGAAGAAATGCAAAACTCCACTTCACAAGAAAACGAAGAATTATTTGCACTTCGAGACGCGAGAAGAAAAGATAGTTGAACTCTACCAACAAAATCTTGATGAGCACTTGAAGAATGGATTAATCATGAAGAACCACTAGGAAGAACTCCAGTGATAAAAGGATGATGCAGTAGAAATGAAGAATAAGATGATCCTTGCGGTGATTTAGATGGAGGTTCCGACGAAATGGCCGAGGAAATTTGAACTCCGGAAAAGAAAAGATGAAAACACTTGGACCTAGAATTTATTCACCAAGAACAAACCCCGAAGAAAGGGATTACTTGACGATGATGAAATAATAATAAGAATTACGTTATGCTTATCCTCATCAAATTTAATTGATGACAACCGGATTTGGCATGCAAATTATTCTTGTTGAAAAAGGGTTAAGGGGGATATAGCACAAAACTTGAGAAAGTCTACATGAACCACTGGTAGGATTGAAAAGAATGAATGAATTGATATGCTAATCTGAAAGTACATGTAGTGCCCATGTGTGGTTTTGGTAATTAAATGACAATCCTAACGGACTAATGTTTGCATTGAGATATATATTTGAAGGAAAGTTCCATTTGCAATGCATGAAGAATATTGGATGAATTGGTGGATGTAATCCATCAACATAAATATATGCATTGAGACTTGATAATGAATGAAAATTCCTATGAAGAAACAATGACATCAAGTTATATAGAAAGGTTTGTTCCATGGGTGATGCAAGAAGGATATTGAATGGATTCAGGATGAATGACATATACATATAGTTGTGCATCAAGATTAATCATGGAGCAAAGAAAAATGTTCACCAAGATGAAGATCGAAGATTGACTTCAAACATGGTCAACACACAAGCGCAAATCATGTGCCACATGAGATCTTGTGGTATGGTAAGAATTTGTCAATTGCGCTTTGTGTACTAACCCATACTATGTGTTGTATATGTTTTTGAGGGTTAGATCTCATGGGCTCGCGTCAAGAGAGTGAGATTTCAAGTGTCTATGAGAGGATGACATCAAGTGTTGTTGATCATGGTTTAGAAGGACAAGTTCAAGATAACTATCCTGAAGGATTACATGCTTGAAGCTTGTGGATGATCACATGATGGACAAGTGAAGATAAATACAAAGCAAAGCTTCCCACATTGTGGATGGGGGAGCTACTTGAGGACTTCACCAATGTATTTCCATTCAACTTGAGCCAAGAATAAACTTCAACTTCAAGCTCAAGTGAAAGGCTCGAGTCAAATGTATTAGTTCTTTCGACGTTAGTGTTGTGGAGTGATGACCACCGAAGGAACACATACACTCAAGAACGGATTCTTGATAGCTATGTAGTGTAGCTCTTTTATGATTCTTGAGTTATAGGGATCCCGCACTATTAAGAGGGGATCAAAGGGGTTCGTGATAGATTTGCTCAAGTCAACATCTTCTTTACACAATTCCACTCCTATCCTATATACCAAACAAAATCCAAAGCCAAATAGGTTTCCCAAATATATGATAACACCTTTGCATATTTGGCATCATCAATTTTGATTGATCTTGGATGGTTCTCTATGTGAGGACCTGGGGTTTTTCCATAGCTTCAAAATGATCCCAAGATCATCAAAATCGGAGTCCGGATGTAAAAGTTGTGCCTGTTTCAGTTTCAGGGCTGCAGCAGTTTTGGGTTGGCCGGATCATCCGGGTCCTCTCTCAGATCATCTGGGCTTTGCCCGGATCATCCGGGTTCCAGCCCGGATCATCCGGGTTATTCGTAAAATTCATCACAGTAACTTATTCCGCTAGCCGGATCATCCGGCTGCCCACCCGGATCATTCGGAAATTGCCCGGATCATCCGGCTATGTCCCCGGACATCAGGGTATCTACTTCACCACATTGTATATTGACCTTCCCGGATCATCTGGGCATTGTCCGGATCATCCGGGTATGCGTCCAGATCATCCGGACAGGTCAACAACTGCGGGAAACGGCTCTATTTTCTTGGGGGTATAAATATCTCACTCCCACTCCGGGAGAGGGTTGACCACTTCATCCCAAATCGCCCCAAGAACACAAGTGGCTCCCTCTCACTTCTCCTATACCAAATCTTAGATCCTGGAGAGATTAGTGAGTGTTCTTGAGAGTTGTTCCAATCAAAAGATAGATCCTCTCCCTCTCCCTCTTGTGACCAAAGCAATTCGTGATTTGAGCCAGTCTTGAACATTTCCCCTTTGTTATTGTTACTCTTGGAGGTTGGAGACTCCTAGGCGGTAGGAGTGCTCCGGTGAGGAATCAACTTGTGATTTGTCCCCCGGAAAGTTTGTGAAGGTTTGGAGGCCACCTCAAGGTCTACCTCTAGTGGTTGAGCACTACAAGAAATATGTCAACTAATGACCTTTTGTCAGTGACCCTGGAAGAATTGGTCATAAATTTATGACCATTTTAGACCAATAGGTCAAAAGCTGTTGGGGGGCTCCAAAGCCTAACCTATAACGACCATTCTGGTCAGAAAGGTCATAATGTCATTACAGGAAATGGTCGTAAAGCGGGAAGCATTGTCCACTGCCTCACGCGTAGCTAATAACGACCAATATAACATGGTCACTACACTTCATTTTGAATGAATTAGGATGATTAGGCAGCCACCTCAGCAACCTCGCTTATGTGTCACTGTCTAGGTGTCATTTTTGGTTAAATATCAATATTCAACAACAGACGGGGCACACACTGATATGCAGGACCCATTTGACAGGTGGGGCTGAGTGCTTAATTCACCCAAAAAATGTGCGCTAGCGGGTACTCGAACCCACGACCTCGCGCTTGCTTCGCTCGCTTGCTACCGTTGGGCTAGAGAGGGATTGTTGCTAATGTGTGGGTAGTTTTATATATACTATACAAAACCACGGCTCTCTCATATTAGTGACAACTGGGGCCTTCCGACCAGGTGGCGGCGGGTGGCATCGAACTGAACAACATAGCATTTTTCCAGGTCTTCCGACCAGGTGGCGGCGGGTGGCGGCAGGCGGCGGGCGGAAGCAGCCAACGGGTGCCGTTGGGCGAGGGCGGGACGGGGCCGGCGGGCGGCGGGTGGCGGGCGGAAGAAACCGGTGGGGGTAGCGGGTGAGGGGGCGGGGTCAGCGGCCGAAACGACCAGCAGGGGCCGCTCACCTTGCCCACGACAGGAACGGCGACCTCGCCGCCGCTGACCTCGCCCACGGCCTCGCCGCTCGCCTTTTCCATGATAGGAGCAGATCACCGAGCATGGGGGACTCCTCTCCCCCCTCTCCGCCACAAGCACACCTCCCGGTATGCACCCCTCTCCCCCTATCCTCTCCTTGCCTCTGATTTTCCTCAGATTTTCCTGTGTTGCGCGTGCTAATGAACACTAGCTAGTTTGTCAACACTAGATGAGGGGCATGGGAGAAAGAGAGATAATTTGAGTTATTTATCTTACTATATGAGGGACAGGGGATGAACACTAGCTAGTTATATCATTTTGAAACGGAAAGGAAAGGGGAAGGTGGAGATTCAATATGTTGAGGAGCTTAATTTGAAATGCAGTCTGATGGATCCATCAGCTACGGCTGGAGCTTGCTTCATAAATGTTAGGTTTTATAGTGCAATGTGATGGATGGATGCTATAGCTCTGCCTGATCTCTTTGTGGATATCCCCTTTATAGGAACCACATATGTTTCTTAGTGCAGCTCTGCCTGATCTATGTTAGGTTTTACAAGTTTTTGCTAGCTTTAAATTTATCCCATGTGAAATCTGTATTTAATATGAACTGCTTTTTATTGCTCCCATGTGAAATCAGTAAACCATGTGAACTGGACTAAAGTAGTGAGAAATTGGAAATAGCTCAATGTTGGGTGCATATCTTATTTTCTGGCAGTTAGCATATAAAGTTAGGCAGTTAGCATATAAAGTTGGGTGCCTACCTTATTTTCTGGAATTTTAGCTTCCATTATTTCCATCCATTTTCATTAATTAATGTTGATGCACTTAGATTGATTTGCTAAGTTGCAACAATTTGTTGTCTTTGACAGATGGACAGAAGCTGGATTAGAAAAGGAGTTAGAAAGTTTTCCAAAGAACATATGAAAGGAGTTGATGATTTCATGGCATTTGTTTGGGCAAAATTTGCCAAAGATGCTCACATTCTTTGCCCATGCTGCGAATGCCTCAACCGTTCAAGAATGGCTCAAGGAAGAGTGGAAGATCATCTGCTTCTTAATGGGATGTCCAGCACATATGATAGATGGATATATCATGGAGAACCTTTAGACAGTCAACCTCAACATTTTGAAGCTGATACAGAGGCCCCTCATATGATGGGTGGTGGTGATGCTGGCATTGATTTCATGGAAAAGGTTTTGCGAGATAATGCTGTTTTGGAGGAAGAGGATGGGCATGAAGATGATAGGATTCCTGACCTATTGAAGGATTTGTATGATGCTGAAGATCGTGCTGATGGACAGAAGTCGTTGTTTGCAGAGGTGTTAGAGGAGGCGAAGCGCGCAGCTCATGAAGGGGGTAAATTTTCAAGATTTACCTTCACCGTGAAGTTACTCCACATCAAGTCTTTCTACCGGATTAGCAATGCCGCATTCAATGCAATACTCCGTCTTTTGAGCTTGCAATTCCCTGATAGTTGTGTTCCCAGATCTTATGATGAAGCATTGAGCATAATCCGCAGGCTGGGGTTAGGTTATGTGTCAATACATGTGTGCCCAAATAATTGTGTCTTGTTTCGGAAGGATTTAGCAAAGCATGACAACTGTCCAAAATGCAATGCATCTAGGTGGAAAGATGCTGATGGGAAGAAGTCAATACCGGAGAAGGTACCGAGGCACTTTCCCTTGATACCAAGGCTGCAGTGGATGTTCATCTCGAAGAAATCATCGCGTGAGGTACAGTTGCACAAGCTGAAGTGGCAACCTGTGGACAATGAGTTGAGCCATCCAGCGGACGGAGAGGCATGGAAAGAGTTTGATCGTATACATATAGATTTTGCTGCAGATCCAAGGAACATAAAACTTGGCATTGCCACAGATGGGTTTAATCCGTTTGGGAACATGAGCACGTCTTATAGCATGTGTCCAGTTTTTGTGGTGCCGTACAACCTACCACCATGGGCATGCATGGATCAGTCCAACTTCATGATGTCATTGCTTATCCCGGGTCCAGAGTCTCTAGGAAAGGACTTTGATGTCTTTATGGAGCCCCTCGTAGAAGAACTGCTCTAGCTCTGGACTGGTGTACCTACATACGATGCCTTGAGTCCGGAAGAGAAGTTCAATCTACGTGCTGCAATCATATGGTCCATCCATGATTTCCCGGCTCTACACACTCTGTCTGGGAGGATCACAGCGGGTTATCAGGCTTGTGTCCATTGTGACAAAGACCCTTGCTCAAAGAGAATAAGGAACAAGATCTGCTATATTGGGCACCACCGCTTTCTTCCCTGAAACCATCGCTGGCGAAGAAGCAAATATTTTAATGGTGAGAATGAAACCCATGACTGCCAGCTGAATTCACTAAAGAAGAGCTGGAGCAGCAACTTGAAAAGGTGAAAGATGTGAGACCAGGAAAGCTGGCGAAGAAAAGAAAGCATGAGGAAGGTCAATGTTGGGACCGGAGGTCTTGTTTGTGGGACCTGCCATACTGGGCTGATCTGAAATTAAGGCATAATCTCGATGTAATGCACATTGAGAAAAACATATGCGAGAATCTGCTAGGGACGTTTCTGAACATTGAAGGGAAGACAAAGGACACGGTTAGTTCTAGGCTTGATTTGGAGGACATGGGCATAAGAGAAGATTTGCATCTACAACACAATGAAGATGAAGATTCATTTGAAATGCCACGAGCATGGTATACAATGAGTAAAGAACAAAAGCTTGCATTCTGTGAATTCCTAAGAGCGGTGAAATTTCCAGATGGCTATGCTGCTAACCTAGCAAAGTGTGTTACTTCTGATGGATTCAAGCTTTCAGTGCTGAAAACCCATGATTGTCACATCCTCCTCCAAAGGATTTTACCGGCGGGCCTCCGAGGAATCATGGACAAGGATATGTATGAAGCGGTTGCTGAGCTGGGAAATTTCTTTAGAGAATTGTGCTGCAAAACACTCAAGTTAACTGTCCTAGAAAGACTTGAAAAAGAAATCCCAATTATTCTTTGCAAGCTCGACAAGATTTTCCCTCCAGCTTTCTTCACCGTGATGGTCCATTTGGCGGTGCACTTACCAAAAGAGGCAATGCTTAGAGGCCTTGTGCAATACGGTTGGATGTACCCAATCAAAAGAAGGCTGCTTACTTGTAAGCATTATGTGCGAAACACGGCAAGACCTGAAGGTTCTATTGCTGAAGCATATGTCATTGACGAGTGCTTGACCTTTTGCTCTAGATACTTTGGCGATGTGGAAACAAGATGGAACCGGCCGGGCAGAAATAGAGAGCGGTCTGATTCACAAAGTGGTGATGTCTCTGTTTTCAACCATGGTGTGAACTTTCTTGGAGCCTCACAATACTTGGAGACTGGTGATGAGTATGACAAGATGGTTTGGTTTGTGCTCAGCAATTGCGCCGAGGTTCTACCATATATCGAGTAATCTTGTGCACTCATTATATATATTTTTTGCTTGGGTTGGCACCAGCCTAATGTTTTAATTCACATGTTTTGTTGGCATTGTAGGAAATGCAAGGAAGAGTTAAATCAGGAAGAAATCAATATCCATGTTGATAAAAGGGTTGCCAAGGGGTTTGCTAAGTGGTTTAAGAATCATGTGAGATCTTTAGCCACATGTTTTATGTTTTCTGTGTTATTCACCAATTGTTAAATACCATTGTTTGCTAAATGGTTTATTTGTGCAGATTGGAAAGTTGCATGAGGAGAAGAAGGTCAGTGATGATCTATTTGCTTTGGCATGCTTACCGGATAAGCGAGTGAGAGTGTATTTAGTATGCATTGATGACGGTGTCCGGTACCACACCGTTGATCGCGAGGAAAAAAGGAAGACACAGAATAGTGGAATCGTCACTGAAGGGTCACATGATCGTGAGATCATTGACTTCTATGGTTAGATGAGAAGCATCGTAGAGTTATAGTACAACTATAGTGGAGGCATCCATCGCTCGGTTGTCTTATTTTGCTGTGACTGGTTTGAGCTTGGTAGCAAGAAGAAGAGAGACTCTTTTGTCAAATATGATGGCCACTTCAAAAGCATCAACACTGCAAGGTGCTGGTATAAGAGTGATCCCTTTATTCTAACAACACAAGCAACAATGGTGTTTTATCTGCCAGACACTCTTTTGCACGGAAAATGGCGAGTTGTGCAAAACTTTGAGCACAGAAACTTGTGGAGTGTGACTGAAACAGAAGTGGAAAAGGGCCCCGGTGATGGTGGACTAACATACCAAGATGATGACTCTACGGAAGTTCCATTGCAAGCTGATGATGACTCTATGGAAGTTCCGGTGCAAAGCAGAGTGCGAAGGGACCGGGAACGTGTGATTGTTGGTGCTGCAACAGTTGAAGGCATCAAGAAAAGAAGAAAGGTGGTAGCGGATGGACATGAGAGCGAGGATGAGGAAAACCGGACTGATCATACTATGCTGCAATATTGTAGTGATGATGAGGAAAACAGGAGTGGGCATAGAGTTCCTTGTTTTCGTATCAACGACAATGAGTAGCGAATGGACTGGCAAAGGTAAATACTATTACTTCATGTTCCTTGTTTTGGTATCTATGGGACTGGTGACCCGATGTGATCAATCTTCTCTCCAGGTAGAAAAATCCTTGAAGACTCTAGGAGAAAAATGATGATCCTGATGGTTGTAGCAAAATGATGATCCTGATGGTTGTAGCAAAATGATGATCCTGATGGCTGTAGCAAAATGTAGTTATCCTGATTCACAGTGCTTTAAGATTCCAGCAGCAAAATGTAGTTTTTGTAATATGGAGCAAAATGTAGTTTTTGTAGCTGTTATGCTTGCTGTTTTGAACTGAATTGAGATGTTATGTTTCATGAAGTTTTTTTGAACTGAATTGAGATGTTGTCAAAATGTTGTCTTGTAATGCAAAATATTTCAAAATGATCATACAGAAGATTTTTTGAACATCTTTAGTTCAAGTTTTGGTGATCATTTAGTTCAAGTTTTGGTCAGATCATACATAATGTTGTCTATTTTAACTGAATTTTGGTTAGAACTGAATGTTGTCTATTTTATTGTGAGCAAAAAAATATGTGCAAGCGGGGACTCGAACCCACGACCGTGCGCTTGTTTCACTCTGTTTCTACCACTGGGCTAGGAAGAGACTACTGGTCTTCCACTCTATGCCAACCCTTTTAAATGTATCAAACTAGTCAAGTATCAAGCACACACCTCACTGACAAGTGGGCCACTCGACCCACTCGCTGACAAGTGGGCCATTTTGCTATTGTACCCAAGCTACCAAAAATATGCGCTCGGCCAAAAAATATGCGCGCGCAGGGGCTCGAACCCACGACCTGGCGCTTATTTCACTGTTTTTCGACCACAGGGCTAGGAAGAGATTGTTAGTTTTGTGCTCAATGCTAACCCTTTTCAATATATCAAAAATAGAACTCACTGACAAGTGGACCCACTCCTCCTCTCCACTTGACCCACTCCTCCTCTCCACTTGACCCACTCCTCATCTCCATTATCCAGTAGACCCACTCCTCCTCTCCGCCGCCGGCATCCCCTTCTCCTCCATCGACGGTGACAACCTCCCTGGCGACCCACTCCTCCATCGATGGCGACGGCGACGGCCTCCTAAGGTATGAATTTGCCGACTCCTTCCTGTTCCTCTTCCTATTGATTAGATTATGGTTCCATGGCACTGATTAGGGTTCCTCTTCCTAAAGAACCACGAGATCAAGAGGAGGCAGTCCACGACACCCTTTGAAGTCACCGTCCCCCCAGGTCCGTTCCATTCCCCCCCTCTGCAGATTAGGGTTCTTTTAGTACAAGCTAGAGTAGCTAATTGGTGTTTCTGATCTTAATTTTGGGCGCCTAGCTTGGTTTCCATGTAGTACTGTACTAGTGGAGTGTAGGTTTGACTTGCCATGAGGAATTTTTGTTATTTTTGGTTGGGGTTAGATGCACTAGGTTGTGTTTAATTAAAGTATCAGGAATGCTCAGTGACAGATTTGATGATGCTCAGTGACTGATTTGAAGATGAAATCAACCTGTTTGCCTCAATGTAGCTTGCAAGGCAATGCCTAATGTGACATAAATTTGCAAGGCAAGGTTGTACTCCCTCTGTAAAGAAATTTGTTCCTTAATACCTTTTTTGCCATTTATAGTAGATTTATAGATATGTTCAGATATGTTTATGCCAATGTTCAGATATGGATGGGTTTAGATAGGGATATTTTCTGTCATTTATGTCAGTGTTCAGATATGTTCATTTATAGAAATGCAAATGTCCATTTATAGTAGATATGTTTCTAGTTGTGTTCTAGTCCATTTATACTAGATTTTAGTGTTGTTGCTATTGTTGTTGATGTTTTTGCCACATGTAGTAATTATTCTACTGTTTTGAAGTGCTTGTCTCCTATTTATGTCTAGTCTTGTTGTTTAATTTACAATGTTGCTTTTCATAGAAGTGAGATGGCTGGCTTGGAAGGTTTCGAGTTCTTCGAGATCGTAATTGAGAAATCTTGCAGTAGGCAAGTATGTTTATCATTACTCATTTCTTTATCATCACTCTGCTATCTAGTGCTTGATTGCCACAATTAACCACTGCTTGACCCTCGCTGCAGAGGCTGCCTGACAAGTTTGCGAAGATGCTCGCCGGTCGTGAGCCCCACAAAGTGAAGCTGCGGGAGTTCGGCAGCGGGCTTCACAGGCTGTGGGACGTGTTGGTGGTGTTCAATGGTGAAGGCCACATGTACCTAGGGTCTGGCTGGGAGCATTTCGCCCGCGCCCATGAGCTACAGCTCGGGTACTTCCTTGTCTTCCGCTATGACATCGACGCCATGTTCACCATGAAGATGTTCGACAACACCATGTGCCGCATGTACTACCAGCATGACGACGATGCCAGTAAGCTCTCTGCCTCTCTTCTTCCTGTCCTTTTGGCTTCCTCTAAAAGCACGATGAGAACACCATGTTCACACTTTGTTGCATTTGGCCAGGCAATGGGAGCAGCAGCGGGGATGACGAGGAGCAGAGCGGGGATGACGAGGAGCAGAGTGGGCAAGAAGAGGAGCATAGCGGGGATGACAAGGAGCCGAGCGGGGAGGTGCAGCCTATTCTGGCTAACGACGACCTTGCTATGGTGGTGGCTGACAACGACCTTGCTATGGTGGTGGCTGACGACGACCCTGCTATGGTGGTGGCTGATGACGACCTAGCGATTGTGGTGCCTGACGCTGACCTCGCGATGGTGGTGCCTAACGTTGACCTCGTGATGGTAGTGGCGCCGGCGATTCCACAGCTGGGCGATAGGACCATGCCAATTGTGGTAGAGGAGTACATCCGTGTTGGGATTCGCCACTCTGAGCGCATCAGGTTGATGAAGGAGCAGAAGGAGGAGTGAAGATGTTAAGAAAATGAAGTGGCAATGTTAAGCATGTTAGGTTTAAGCTTGTTAGTGTAATCTGAACATGTCAATGTTAAGTATGTCAGGTTTAATTTTGTGCATGCTCATGGATGTTGTATGACAGTGTCATCTAAACATGTCAATTTCTTAACAATGAATATTCAGTTTGGTAATTGATGGGAATTGAAATTTTTTATGCATGCTCATTGATGAAAGATAAAATTATGGGTTTTTGTGCATGCTCATGTATGAAACAATATAAGTTTCACTTTTTGAATGCTAAAAACATGACTCAAACCCTAGCCACGGACGACCACCGTGACGAAATCCGCCGGTTTTTGAAAACACTGTAAAAAATTCAAAAACCATTTTTCATTTTTTGAATGCTAAAGACATGCGTTTTTCGTAAAGTGGCTACAAGGTAGGCATTTCATCACAGAATCGACAACAGATTTGCACGACTCAAACCATAGCCACGGACGGCCGCCGCGATGAAATCGACCGGTTTTTGAAAACACCGTAAAAAAATCAAAAAAAATCAAAAAAAATGGGAGACCTCCGCGTCACATCATCAAATGTGGCCTACCAACTTGCAAAAATACTAAACTTGCAATACCGGCGTTTTCTTCAAGAAGTGTTCTCAAAAACGACCTACCATGAACGAAGATTCATGGCTTTCAAGCCAAACTAGCAATGATATGGCCGCATCCGTTGAATAGTTTCCGATAATATGCCCAAATTTGGCGCATGCCTCCGCCTTGTGATGGCAAACAATGTTGCCAAAGTGAGGTTCCAACTTGTTTAACAAGAAAAACCATTTTTCATTTTTTGAATGCTAAAGACATGCGTTTTTCGTGAAGTGGCTATAAGGAGGGTCACCCCAAACGGCGCCATTCCATGTCTACCTCAAAGTAGACCCTATTTTACGTACGGTTGCCAGAAAGCATGCATTTCCGACCTTCGTAGCTACTCCCGGCAATTCAGACCACCTTCGGCCGATTCAGCTAGAACCGGTTGGAATTTGAACTGCAGGTCCTCCATAGCTTGCCTGTTATTTTCACTAAAAATGTTTTTTAGCTTCACAGGTAAGCATTTCATCACAGAATCTACAACAGATTTGCAAGGCTCAAACCCTAGCCACGGACGACCGCCGCGACAAAATCGGCCGGTTTTTGAAAACACCGTAAAAAATTCAGAAAAATGGGAGACCTCCGCGTCACATCATCAAATGTGGCCTACCAACTATCAAAAATATTAAACTTGCAATACCAGCGTTTTCTTGAAAAAGTGTTCTCAAAAACGACCTACCATGAACGAAGATTCATGGCTTTCAAGCCAAACTAGCAATGATATGGCTGCATCCGTTGAATAGTTTCTGATAATATGCACAAATTTGGCGCATGCCTCCGTCTTGTGATGGCAAACAATGTTGCCAAAGCGAGGTTCCAACTTGTTTAACAAGAAAAACTGTTTTTCATTTTTTGAATGCTAAAGACATGCGTTTTTCGTGAAGCGGCTACAAGGTGGGTCACCCCAAATGGCGCCATTCCATGTCTATCTCAAAGTAGACCCTATTTTACGGATGGTCGCCAAAAAGCATGCATTTCCGACCCTCATAGCTACTCCCAGCAATTCAGACCACCTTCGGTCGATTCAGCTGGAACCGACTGGAATTTGAACTGCGGGTCCTCCATAGCTTGCCCGTTATTTTCACTAAAAATGCTTTTTAGCTTCACAGGTAGGCATTTCATCACAGAATCGACAACAAATTTGCATGGCTCAAACCCTAGCCATGGATGGCCGCCGCGACGAAATCGGCCGGTTTTGAAAACATCGTAAAAAATTCAAAAAATCAAAAAAATGGGAGACCTCTACGTCACATCATCAAATGTGGCCTACCAACTAGCAAAAATACAAAACTTGCAATATTGGCTTTTTCTTGAAAAAGTGTTCTAAAAAATGACCTACCATGAATGAAGATGCATGGCTTTCAAGCCACACTAGCAATGATATGGCTGCATCCATTGAATAATTTTTAATAATATGCCCAAATTTGGCGCATGCCTCCATCTTGTGATGGCAAACAATGTTGCCAAAGCGAGGTTCCAACTTGTTTAACAAGAAAAACCGTTTTTCATTTTTTGAATGCTAAAGACATGTGTTTTTCGTGAAGCGGCTACAAGGAGGGTCACCCCAAACGGCACCATTCCATGTCTATCTCAAAGTAGACCCTATTTTTACGGACGGTCGCCAAAAAGCATGCATTTCCGACCCTCGTAGCTACTCCCGGCAATTCAGACCACCTTCGGCCGATTCAGCTGGAACCGGCTGGAATTTGAACTGCGGGTCCTCCATAGCTTGCCCATTATTTTCACTAAAAATGCCTTTTAGCTTCACAGGTAGATATTTCATCACAGAATCGACAACAGATTTGCACGGCTCGAACCCTAGCCACGGACGGCCGCCGCGATGAAATCCGCCAGTTTTTGAAAAAGCCGTAATTTTTTTTACAAAAATCAAAAAAATGGGAGACCTCCGCGTCACAACATCAAATGTGGCCTACCAACTAGCAAATATACTAAACTTGCAATACCGGCGTTTTCTTGAAAAGGTGTTCTAAAAAACGACCTACCATGAACGAAGATTCATGGCTTTCAAGCCAAACTAGCAATGATATGGCCGCATCCGTTGAATAGTTTCTGATAATATGCCCAAATTTGGCGCATGCCTCCGTCTTGTGATGGCAAACAATGTTGCCAAAGCGAGGTTCCAACTTGTTTAACAAGAAAAACCGTTTTTCTTTTTTTTAATGCTAACGACATGCGTTTTTCGTGAAGCGGCTACAAGGAGGGTCACCCCAAACGGCGCCATTCCATGTCTATCTCAAAGTAGACCCTATTTTACGGATGGTCGCCAAAAAGCATGCATTTCCGACCCTTGTAGCTACTCCCGGCAATTCAGACCACCTTCGGCCGATTCAGCTGGAACCGGCTGGAATTTGAACTGCGGGTCCTCCATAGCTTGCCTGTTATTTTCACTAAAAATGCTTTTTAGCGTCACAAGTAGGCATATCCTCACATAATCGACAACAGATTTGCATGGCTCAAACCCTAGCCACGGACGGCTGTCGCGATGAAATCGACCAGTTTTTGAAAACACCGTAAAAAATTCAAACAAATTCAAAAAAATGGGAGACCTCCACGTCACATCATCAAATGTGGCCTACCAACTAGCAAAAATACTAAACTTGCAATACCAGTGTTTTCTTGAAAAAGAGTTCTCAAATACGACCTACCATGAACGAAGATTCATGGCTTTCAAGCCAAACTAGCAATGATATGGCCGCATCCGTTGAATAGTTTCTAATAATATGCCCAAATTTGGCGTATGCCTCCGTCCTGTGATGGCAAACAATGTTGCCAAAGCGAGGTTCCAACTTGTTTAACAAGAAAAACCATTTTTCATTTTTTGAATGCTAAAGATATGCGTTTTTTGTGAAGCGCCTACAAGGAGGGTCACCCCAAACAACGCCATTCCATGTCTATCTGAAAGCAGACCATATTTTGCGGACGGTCGCTAGAAAAGCATGCATTTCCGACCCTCGTAGCTACTCCCGGCAATTCAGACCACCTTCGATCGATTCAGTTGGAACCGGCTGGAATTTGAACTGCGGGTCCTCCATAGCTTGCCCGTTATTTTCACTAAAAATGCTTTTTAGCTTCATAGGTAGGCATTTCATCATAGAATCAACAACAGATTTGCATGGCTCAAACCCTAGCCACGGACGGCCGCCGCGACGAAATCGGCAGGTTTTTGAAAACACCCTAAAAATTCAAAAAAAATCAAAATAATGGGAGACCTCCGTGTCACATCATCAAATGTGGCCTACGAACTAGCAAAAATACTAAACTTGCAATACCGGCGTTTTCTTGAGCTACTCGGTATGATTTCTACAAAGTTTACAAAAAAACCTATTTTTTCTACCCCTAAACCCAAAAGAATTTCCCTCCCACACCAAAATTTTCCCTCCACCAAAATTTCCCTCTCCCAAAATTTCCCTCCACTCCCTCTCCCACTACCAGGCGGGACCCACCACTCCCTCTCCCACTAACACACGGGATCCCCTCCCCTCCCCTCCCAAAATTTCCCCTCCTCTCCCATTCCCCACCCTGCAACCCTAGCACCGCCCCTCCTCTGCTCCGCCCCTCCCTTCCCCATTCCCCACCCCGCAACCCTAGCGCCGCACCTCCCTTCCCCATTCTCCATCCCGACGAACCGCCTGCTCCCACTCCCTCCCCTCCGCGCCGCCCCGCTCCCACTCCCTCCCCTGCTCCATGCCGCCCCGCCACGTCGCTGTGCCGCCCCGCCGCGCCACGGTGCGCCGCCCACCCCCGATGAAAAATCCACCCTTCTCTCTCCCCTCGACGACGGTTGCTACATCGACGGCTACATCGACCGCTCGGGCTACGACGGTGGCTACATCATCGGCGACGGTGGCTACATCATCCACATCATCAACGATCGACGATGGCGACAGGTACCCCTCTCCTCTCCCCTTTCCCCTCGATCTTCTAGGGTTCGGTAGATCCCCCTCCTGGTCGACCTAGGGTTAGGATTCGGTCGATCTAGGGTTAGGATTCGGTTGATCTAGGGTTAGGATTCGTTTTCTTGTCGATCTGGTGGTTCTTGTTCATGTTCATGTTCATCGAGCTCCTGGTTCTTGTTCTTGTTCATGTCGATCTAGGGTTAGGATTCATTTTCTTGTCGATTCAGGGTTAGGATTTGCGCGTCGGTTCCTCCCTCCCTGCTCGAACCCTTCTGATCTAGAACGTGCACTCATGGTGCTTGGCTTGGGTCACAGTTGCATGTGTGTCCTTGTGCACTTGTAGTGCTGGTGGTTTAAGGCACTGAGAATTGGAAGTTGGCGCTTATGGCAATTTAGATCTCATCTAGTAGTTCTTAGTTTGATCTGATCGTTTGTGGCAATGTAGAATTGGAAGCAGACGCTTATGGCAACTGATTGAGTGGAGTATCCTTCTCAGCCAAGCACAAATCTACTTGTTTTTAAATGCCCAATTGACAGTAATTGCACGTCCTGCAAGACATTGCTTTTTTATGCTTATTATTATTGTTGTTTAAAAGGTTGTAGCGTTTATCAGATATATTGTTTATTTGTTTGGATCTTTCATGTCATAATCTTAAAAAAATGCTTGTTTGATACTCCTGGAGCTCCTGGTGGTTTGTTTGATCCCCCTCATGGTTTTGGGTTCATGTTGATGGAGAGGAAGTGCATGATTTTAGGGGATGGGGATGGATGAGGTTTGAGGAAGACCTCCCTCTGGTTCATGTTGCTTGTGTTTGATTTAATTACTTAGCTTGTATCAGTAGCACTTGGAGAAGGTGCCCTTCAGGGCCTCTCATGCTGCCAATTCCTGTTATTTTGAGGTTATGGGTTGGTTTGATGTGCGTTTGGTTATATTGTGCTTGTGCGTTGGTCTGGTTCATGGCGTGTTTACCGATCTTGTGAGCAGGGCGTTGCGTCACTAATGTTTTTGAACCTGATGTTTATGTCGTATCTCTCTAATGAGATGTATGGCCAAGTGAATGTTGTCATCATCACGATTCACCCCTAAGAAACCAGAAGTTTATTTCCCTTTGATTTCATCGAAACTGATGCCTTGTGCTGGCCCAAGATGTTGTAATATCGTTCTATGGTTGCCCATGATCTGGCCTTTTTTTGCGGGTATGGCATTCTTTCTGTACTCAAACACAAAAGCAATCCATGTTAAGTAGACGGTGTTGTGTTCAGTCACCAAGCTATAGTGGAATTACATGATTCGGATGAGCATTTCTTTATCAGTATAGAGGTCGTCCCATGTGGCCCTCTCGCCTTTTTTTTGTTGTTGTTGTTGCAAAGACCGGGAACTTTATTGAGAAGTTGAGAATAATTTTTTCATCTGCTTTTGTACTTCTGCAAGTACTGTTGTTTCATGCTTTACTAGTGGAAACATCTAGTTGTTTTGAAGGTCCTCATGATATATTTGTCTAGCTTGCTGTCAGACTGTCTAAGCCTGTGTACATGACACCAATTCACTAGTTCATGTTGCTTGCTTGCTAACATACATGTTGCTTCCAAGCATACATGCTTAATTAGGGTTTCCATCCGCAGTACTTGCTTGTATCAGTAGCACATGGAGAAGAAGCTACTTGCTTGCTTATTAATTAGGGTTTGTATCAGTAGTATTTGCTTGCTTCTTTTCAATTTCGTTCATTGCTTGCTTGTTTCTATCAGTAGCACTTTGCTTGCTTGCTTCTGTAGTGTACATATATTTCCACTGTACATGCATGCTTGTTTAGTGCACTTACATGTTTGCTTAATTAATAATAGTACATCACTGTATGTGCATTATGGTCCAAATGCTTTCCTTTATTGATACAAGTGCATCATTTTACTTTATCCCTATTGTATCTAATTGTTGTTTATTCTATTTTGCAAGCACCACCTCAAGATCATCCATGGCAAGGATGACAAGGTCAAACATGAGGCCAACCGTTGGTATGCAACTTGCTCCTTGTGGTTATACTGTCAGTTTCATAAAATCTATGTCTTAATATGCTAAGTAAAATGTATTGCTACAATCTGAATAAGCTGGTTTAATTGTGCCTATGTGTTGTTAGTCTTCCTTACCTGAATAACTAGGATTAAATGATAATAAAATTTCATAAGATATGTTTGGCTGGCTATCCATGCATTCCAAACATTCACCTAATAGTTATGTTTCCTTTATCAGCAAAGAAGAGCCTCTCACCAAGTACGAGAAGGTTAGGGCTAGAAATATCACGAGGAACAATTGGATGTTCCAGTCCCTTGGCATCGGTGCAATAGCGTCGATGATTAGGAAAACAAATTGTGTACAAGAAGGTAGAAGTGATGAGGTTCAAGAAGGTAGTGGAGTTATCAATGATGACCCAGAGTACAATCCTAAGGAGGATGAAGTTATTGATGGAGAGGAAGTGGATGATGTTGTAGTGAACAAGACTGTTAATGTGGAAACTCTGTCTTGCTTGGAGGGATGGGGTTCTTTTATGCTATGTTATTCCTTGTGCTCACATATTTCTCTTGTGATCTAATGCTTTTTTCCATGCTATTTATGCGAGGCACTGAAGGAATCTAGGACGAAGAGGCCTGGTGTTAAGAAGACAGTCAGCAAGAAGAAGAAGAGCTCAGAAACATCTGCTGCAATGCCTCTAGGAAGGGTGATGGCCCTAGCTCCAGGACAAAGAAAGATGATCCTGGAACCTAATGAACCTGCCCTTGATAGAATCACAAGGCAGAAAGCAAAGATGGCGACTGCGACGGACCATCAGGAAAGTCTACTGCGCATGGACTCTGAGACCTCGGTGCAAATGGGTGATGAGTTGCCGCCCATGGATGAAGGAACCACTCTTAGCATGGATGGAAGTGGCACTGTCTGCCTAGATGAAGGAGGAACCATCTGCATTGATGAAGCAGGCACTGTCCACACAAACCTCAGTCCTGTTGCACCTTCTATTGACAGGAATGCTGTCATCAATGAAGAAGAACAGCAGCTTGTGCTTCAATTAGGAAGTTTTTTTTTGATGGGAAGGACAGTAGGAAAGGCTCCTACTGTGTTTTCATATATAAGGAAGAAATTTTACAGTTACATCACATGTACACACAGCTCCACCCAGACCACACACAAAGAGGATGAGGATCCACAGTAGAGAAAAAAAGATCAAGATGAAACTTCTAACGTGTCAAAGATCAGCTAGGAAGGAGTCTATGAGAGTAGAGTGCTCCCTCTTGGTTCTATGATGTAAGAGTCCAAAGTCTTCCTTGAATCTTCGAAGCCAGGAGTTGATGGAAGGGTCCACCCTTCTAAGATGCTTGTTATTTCTTTCCTTCCATAAGCTCCAGGCTGCCACGAGGAAGATGCCAAGGAAGAGAGGGTCGTTCCAGGAGTCCTTGGCTGTTTGCAGAAGATGCACACGGCAGTGGAAAGTCGGCCAAACGATCCCAAGTTTATTCCAGCAGGCTTGACTAAAAGGGCACGTAAAGATCATCAGATCCACCGTTTCTTCATCTGGGTCCCCACAAAGGAGGCAACTGTGGTCATCCCCAATGTCATAATGGCACCATTTCAGCATGTTACGTGTGTTGAGCCTGTCATGGCAAAGGAGCCATCCAAAGACCTTAATCCTCATTATGCAGTGTGAGCGCCACAGACTTCTGAAAATGGGGTGGGCTTGGGCATCTCTGAAAAGATACTGAGAGTAGTCTCTTGACCTAAACTCCGTCTTGCCCCAAATATAGTGCCAAACATCATTAACAGATGTGGTCGGGCTCATGTGCAGGGAGAGCAATTGGATGTCGCGCACCTCGGACAAAGCTTGCGGCGAGAGCGGTAGGTGAAAGGCCGCAGCCAGCGACGTGGTCTCCAAGAAACCCTTGATGGATGCATCTTCCTGTATGGCAAACGAAAAAGCATGGGGGTGTGTGGTTTGGAGTACATCTTGTCCCCATAGATCCTTCCAAAACAACGTGGTCGTGCCCGACACCACTTGCACTTGAGAGATCCCACGGAAGATTGGAGTGAGTTTCAAAATATCTCGCCACCAGAAAGAGCCGACCGATGGCATGGCATGTGGTATTTTGTCAGTATAGTAGGTGTCCCACAGGAGTTGCACCCACAGGATGTCCCGCTTGTTGTAAAACTTATGAAGGAATTTCAATAACAGGGCTTCATTAAGCAGCTTGATGTTGATGACCCCGAGGCCTCCATGCTTCTTTGGCTTACATACCATACCCCAGGTGGCAAGTGAGTTGCATTTCTCCCCTTGCTCACATTTCTTGGTCCATAGGCACCTACTCCTGATCTTGTCGAGCATCTCAAGTAGTTTTGGTGGAAATTTAAGTGTGCACATGGCGTAAATGAGGAGCGAGGTAACAGTAGCATTAAGCCAAGAAAGCTTCCCCCATATGACATCATAGCAATGGTCGATGTGAGATGGCGTTCAGCATTGCAAACCAGCGGCATGAGATAAGGATCGTTGGTTTGGAGGTGCCAAGGGGTAGACCATGGTAAGTCAACGGCATCGCTCCAACAGAGCAACCAAAGAGGTTTGCAAAGGTAGTGGCAGCATCTGCAGATAGATTGATTGGTATGAGCGTGGACTTATGAAAATTGATTCTTATACCGATCGAAGAGGCATAGTCAGTCAGGATCTCTTTCATGGTGGCAGCTTGTTGCAGGCAAGCAGGCATCACAAGAATCGTATCATTCGCGTATTGGATCACCGGATATTCCGTTTGACTTGCGCATGGGAAAGGCAGCTGGATTCGCCCTTGTTGGAAGGCCTCATTAATGGCAGCCTGGAGGAGGTCAGCGGCAAGGACAAAGATCAGGGGGGAAAGCGGGTCTCCCTGGCGCACTCCCATATGGCAATGAAATTGTCGGCCAGGAACCCCATTAAGCAGCACTGAAGATCTGCCAGTGGAGAAGATACAGTCAATCCAAGACAGCCATTTGTCATTGAAGCCCATGTGCTTCTGATATTAAGCATGGGAGCGTGCTCGATCGTGTTGAAAGCTTTGGCGAAATCCAGCTTTAAAAGAATGATCTCTCGCTTTGAGGCTTAACACTGGTGAATATACTGGAAGGCCCAGGCGAGGCAGTCTTGGATCGTGCGACCTTTGATGAACCCGTACTAGTTTTTATGAACTATCTGCAGGATAACACACTGTAACCGATTGGCTAGGAGTTTGGTAATCAACTTCAAACAACAGTTTAGGAGTGTGATTGGTCTATAGTCATTAACCGTCTCAGGTGAGTTGGTTTTTGGGATCAGAGTAATGAAACCATCATTTATGCTTGTCAGGTTCAAACTACCTTCATGAAATTGATCACAGAGAGCATAGAAGTCGTGCTTGATCATAGGCGAGCAAGCTTTCAGAAAAACACCACTAAACCCATCCGGACCAGGTGCCCGGTCAGAAGGCATGTCTTTGATTACTTCATCAATTTCCGCATGCGTGAAACTGTCAGTGAGGTGATCCAAGTTTGTATGACGTTGTATGATGTCAGGGAGACTGAACCGCATTTTAGTTGGTCGAGAAGTGCCCAGGCGATCAGTATAAGTTTGAAAAAGCAGTGCTTCTTTCTCATTGTGGTCATCAAAAGTTTCTCCTGCATCATTTCTGAAACTCGCTATGCTGTTGCGTCTAAACCTTTCGATGGCAACAGCTTGGAAAAACTTCGTATTTTCGTCCCCAAACTTGATCCAACGTATGGTACAGCGTTTCTTCCAGTATATGTTTTGGTAATGAAGTAGGCGCAATAAGTGTTTCTTGAGAATGTTGCGGAAGTTCATCTCTGAGATTGTCAAAACTCTATTGTTTTCAAGCTCATCTAGCTGGGCCAATGTTTCATTACAGTTGGTGATGGCAACAGTGAGACGAGAGATGTTTTTGCTCCATTTTTTAGGGCATATCGGAGCGCCTTGAACTTACGACAAAGTACAGTCGCAGCATTAGAGGATCTAACAGGCGTGTTCCAAACCGCTTGTACTATGTCATTGAAACCAGGGTGCAAAATCCAGTATGGTTTGAATCTGAAAACTTTGCTGCGAGGTATGGTTGTTTGGATGGAAACTAGACAAGGCACATGGTCTGAAACAGGCTTACCGAGGGGTTTAACCATGGTGTTAGGGTACGCGTTAGTCCAATGGAGCGAGGTAAAGAACTAGTCTAACTGTACAAGTAGGGGTTCCTGCTGCATATTACTCCAAGTAAACAATCGGCCTTTAATGGGCAGTTCAATTAGGCTCAACTTGCGGATTATATCGTTAAACGTGCACATGTTGTTCGGGCAGCCCCCAGGCTTGTTGCGGTTGTCAAGAGCTCTGATGTAATTGAAATCACCGAGCAACAGCCAGTCTTGAGTGGGGGGAATGGCAAGATCATAAAGCCAATTAGTAAAGGTCAGACGAGGATCACCAGAGCACGGCCCATGAATGTTAGCCAGGGTCCATGTGTGAGCTAATAAGGTGCTTTTGAAGGTAATAGCCAGAGCAAAATCAGAAGAGAAACTGACATCGCCAGAGAAGACCGAACTTTTCCAAATAGTAACTAAGCCCCCCAAGGCCCCTTGGGAGGGAACAAAATAAAATTTATCAAATTGTTTCGGACAGCATGACTTAATAAACCCTAAATCAAAAGTGGTCTTTTTAGTCTCTTGCAGACAGATAACCGAACAACCACTAGATCGAACCACATTATTCAGAGCAAGTTGCTTATCATCCGAGTTCGTACCACGGATGTTCCAGCAAAGTATATTCCAGTTGATCAGTGGGGGCATGCGGGAAGTAAGAAATTAAGCCCTGGGAGCAGCGGACGTATCCTCAGGCTCTGGAGAAACGGGGTCCAACTCATGTGACTCCCCCCGGACTGATGAAGGTGCAACATTGAGAATTTCTTCAGTCAGTTCTGCTGGAGGGATCGCGCACCTGTTGATGGCAATATCTTGAAGCACGGGAACTGGGGTTGGAGGTAAGATCTCCTCCTGGGCAACCTCAGCAGAAGACGATGATCCAATTGAAGGTACCAGCCGGGGTTTGACCCGTGAGATCACAGGGCGAGCGTCAGTTACCTGCTATGATTTGAAGTCGTTGAATTTGTTGGATCGGTTGCTACGACGAACCTTAATAGTGGAGATGGGAGCAGCGGGGCGGGTGCGATGACCATGAGTGACCACAGGGCCGGACGGCAGGGAGATAGCATTAACTGCACCCAGTCCAGGTGGATCAGAAGTGATTCTGTTAGTAAGCGGGCTAGAAACATGCCCTCGACTAGCAGGAGACATAGCTGGAGCGCCAGGCACAATCGCCAACTGGTTTTGCTGATCAGACAAAGGGCTCTGTAGTGGCTCATCATGGATTTCTTCAATAGTCATTGAGGTGGGCATAGTACGTGCAGTATGGCAATGGGAGAAAGTGATCCCAAAAGCATCAGAAGACACAATGACCTGAATATCCAAGGTGTTAGGTCTTAAGCCATAACCAGCAATCCATGGTCCAATAGCAGCAATCATGGGGCGAAGTGCATGAAACATGTAGGTGTTAAGCTGTTGGCGGGGGATGGGATCATTCAACAGTAAGTTGATTAGTTCAAAACCTTCCGCTGACAGCCCAAACTGAATACCGGTGTGACGCAGAGCAACATAGATATTAACAGATGCAGGTGCAGAACGCTGCTGATAAATAGGTGCAGACAGCGGGACTAAAACCAGAGCAGAGTCCTCAGAACTATCATCAGTAGCAGAGAAAGTGTCGTGCCAGGCATCCAAGGCATTATCAGACAAGTTATCATCCGGCACAATACCATATTTTACAGTTAAACCTTGTGAAGCTAACCAAGCCTGATAATTCATCAAGTGAGGAGGGAGTTGTGGCAGAGGAGGAGCTGGTGGAGCAGGCCAGGCATCCCAAGCAGCATTGATCTGAGCAGCATTGTTCTGAGCAGGACCATTGCCCTGGTTGGCGCCTTCAGCAGCAGGGGCGCCATTCTGAACCAACCAATTATGTACCTGTTGCTGGTAAAGCTGCTCGGCCATGAGCTCGGGTCCAAAGAGAGGATGTGGGTTGCCGTCCGGTGGTGGCGGTTCTTCACCAGGAGCAAGGACCTCAGATAGCAATCCGTTCCAATCATTGTTGCGTAAGATTGTAACTTGCACAGTCCAACAGTCACGTGCACCACCCAATTACCAGACAACAAAGATTTTGGGAATCAGACGAAGGCGAAGAACACGAGCTTTAAGCAGGATATACCTTCTGTCTTGGTGGGGATTATACCAACTAACCAGGGAACCATATCCACCCAAAGCTTTTGTGATGTAGTAATCTGTCTGGTAGTCATATGGGAATCCAAAGAACATCAGCCATACCTCATGGCCAAAAGAAGTTTTGCGACAGTTCAGAGCTTCATTGTGCGGCACGAAAGTGATGAGAAGATCTTCTTCCTCAAGCTCGATGGGAGTGGCGACCGCAGTGTCACGCATAAAACAATCTGCAAACCCGAAGATGCCAATGCCAAATGGATGATCAGAGGACTCAGTAGTGAATAGTTGGGACTCATGTAACAGACCTTCAAACATGTTGTGGATGGCAGCGCGACGATGCAGAGGAACATAGTGACTGGCTTCGGCAATGGCAAGGAAGTCATGACTGAGCGGCGCAATGGGGCCAACAACCATCCCACTGCGAACCAGGCGATCCGCTCGACCGGGCTTGACGGCGAAGCCAGGTGGAAGGAACGGCACCGGATTCAGTGGGTAGTTCGCCAAGGGAAGGGAGGCGTAGGTGGGCGGTGGAGACTGAAGTTGTGACAGGACTGGTCTCTACTGCGGTGTGACAGGACCCGAGGCGGAAGATGGACCATGGGGGGTAGGAATGGAAAGCTGTGGATTCTTGGGCTTCCATTTCCATTTTTTGTTATACCGCAACTTATGATAGGATCGTTCCACGTGTCCGTAGAAGCCACAGGCAGAGCATCGAACGGTGGTTTTCTTGTAGCGAGTATTAGGCAAGTCGATGGTAATTGGCAAGCTTCCAATCTGATTAATATATTGCCCTGGACGGTTGATATCAGCTTGATCGTGCAACACAGGGCAGGTCCGAGAATTAGGCCTTAACGGGCAATCGACCGCCTTGTGTCCTGGTGACGAGCAGTTAATGCAAATCAGCTGTGCCTGCCAAGAATACTTGTGGTGGCCTCATTGAAGATAGCGCGGGCATAGAACTGCCCAATTTTTAGATAAGTTCGAAATATCAGCAGCTGAGTATTGGGCTTGGGCTAGATCTGCCATGTGCCGGGCCGAAAGGTAGAGGGCCAAGAAGTATGCGCGGGGGCATATTTGAAAGCCGAGCGTAGGAAGCATTGAGGAAGCTGTGGATATGAGCTGGACAGAGGACAATTAAAAGCCCCCAATTTAATGAAATTAACCTGCTGATGCTCCTCTAATTTTGCGAAGCGTAAAAAATGCTCCACTAATGCAGCTTGATTAGCGCTGTCAGAGATCGGATGAACAGGTTGGCAAGAGAGATGAACCGAAAATCCATGTGTCGAAGAGTCTGTGTCGAAATAGGAAGAATCCTTCGCAGGGAGATATTGATGATGCAAAGAACCTTGGGCCGAAGATGTTGATGCCTCCATGGCATTAGCATTGGAGAACCGCATATGATCCATAGAGGTTAAGCCAAACTTGCCCAGAATCAAACTAGAGCCAGAGTCTCTCTGAGAACTAGATGGCAAAAAATTGAGAGAAGGCTTAATGGCCATTGGACGGCGAGCAGAAATACCCAAAAGCTCTTGATCAGCATGCCAATAAGTAGTCGCAACCGGCGCTTGTGCAAAACGACCATTAAACAGATGGAAATGGCAAACAAAATCCGGCCAAATTCTGTCCCTCAAGCGATGAATGAAATGCCCCACCTTGTTATTGGCCACAGAGAACTTGAAAGAACGGTCATTGATCTTGGACACACGAAAACCAGAACTAAGACCACCAATGCAACATTGCAATGCAATACCAACCGATTCTTCCGAAAGAATGAAAGAGGCCGAAGAGAAGGAGACCACCAAAAAGAATTCCTTGGAGTCTCGAGAGGGGGAGAAATGGACTGTGGATCCAAACCTTCTTCTCAAATGATCTGCCAGGGCAAGGCTCGGTGCAAAATCCCAATGTAGGAGCCCTTCCATGGGGATCTAGCCTAGAATTCACCATGGAGCTCACAGGAGGGCGAGAGGGGTGGGAGAGGAGTGGGTGGGAGGGGAGCCATCGGGTGGGTTCTTCAATCAGGCAAGTTGACCTTCGCAATGCTATCTTTTACTAGTGCATTTTCCAAATGGAATGATCATGTATGCTTTTCTCGATTCCTGCATTTGTCGATTTCTATTCTAATTTATGAGTTCAATTTCATTTTCAGATGCAATGACTACCAAGACTAGACTTAGAAAGGGCAAAGGGCTAGAGAGGATCACCAAGTCGCTTGGTAGCAAGGTGTCTATCCAAATTGCCGAATGGATGAAGCGTCCAGAGAAGCCTCTGCAGGTAGCAAAGCTTGCTTTTGAGTGTGGACTCATTGCAAGAAGCCATCTTCCGGTTCTTCCTCACTTCAAGCTATACAAAAAAAATGCTAGTCTATTGGAGAACTACATTGGGAAAGTTGATGTAAGCTACTTGTTTCATTGTTAATGTGCTATCTATTTTTTGTTACACCTATGCATGATCACTAATATTGTTCCTACCTTGTTTGTTGTCTTGGTAGGCAAACTTTGAGATGAGCACGGACTCGGAGACCATCAAGACCGTGTGCAAAGATATTCTACAAAAAAATTCAAAGAATAGACGCCATCAGATCAAGAAGAAGTATTTTGATACCGTAGCCGCAAATAAAGTCAACATTAAGTCTCCGGTGCCTGATCTGACGGATGGTGAATGGCGAGCTCTGGTGGAGATGTGGTCTACCCCAAGACACAAGGTTTGTCTCTGCTTTGTTTGATGCTTTATGTTCTGCACATGATCATGCTGACAATATGCTTTTTTGTAGGAAACCTGTGTGTCGAACAAGATGAATCGAGAAAAAGTCATGTACAATCAGAGAACTGGTTCCAGGCACTACACAAAACATTTTTGCCACTGTGAGAACTTTTCTCTAGAGACCTTACTGTTTGATCCTCGTTGAATAACATTTCTGATTCTTGCTGAATAACATTTTGATTTTTGTTGAAAAACATTTCAGAAAGAAGAGCGTAAGGGTGAGGAGCTGTCTGCGATTGACTTGTTTAAGGCCACCCACAACAGCAAGAAGCATGGGTTTTCGGAGCCAGTCAAGACTGCTATAGTAAGTCACTCCATGCTTTGTACATGCCCTGTTTGATTCATAGTCAGCTTTGATGCGGTTGGATGCTTTGATGATTTGGTGTTGTTTTATTCGGAGCCAGTTCCATGCTTTGATGTTGTTTGATAGTTCCATGCTTATAGTTCCATGCTAGGCTTAATGAAGATATCAGAACAGCTTAATGAAGATAGTTCCATGTTGTTTGATTCACACACGTTGTGTTCCATGCTTTGATGTTGTTTGATAGTTCAACAAAGATGTCAGAACTTGATGTAGCTATTTGTTGTATTTTTTATGATATGATGAAATTTGATCTGAATGTTAGTCAGGAAACCATCTTATGTAGAACCACCATTCTAGGCTTAATGAAGCGATCATATTGTTCCAATTGCATGTCTCCAGGTCACTAGTCATCATCTTCTTGTATAGATTTTGTGTGCTGGTTTGGTTACTTCAAATAATCCATTTGTGTGCTAGTTTGGTTTCTCCACTAATGCCTATCATTTTCCTCCATATGCTAGCTTGAGATGGAAAAAATGAAGGACGTGCCGGTACCAGAAGGTGAAGAGCCAAAGTCTACTATTGAAATTGTCGAAGAAGTGTTGTTGAAATCTGTCAAGCAAAGCACATTCCTCACGAATGTTGGGCTCCAGTCATCTAGGAACAACTCCCGCAAAGCAACTGCTGAAGTTGCTGCTCATGTTCGTGACCTTGAGCAGAAGCTGGAGAGGTCCGAGCTTCAAGATGAAGTGGTGCAAGAAGAATTGGCGGCAATCAAGATGAAGGTGGAAGAATCTGAAGCTGCACGCGACAAGGAACTTGAGCTGCTACGCAAGAAGTCTCAAGAACAGGAAGAGAAGTTAGCCCACTTGATGGCTCTCTTTGGAGCTACGGTAGTTTGATGGCTGTGCAGTTTGTCTTTGAACCTCTTTCTCTTTGAGCAGTGAACCTGGAGCTAAGGTAGTTGTTGCATTTTAAACCTGTGAACCTAGGAGCTGAGATGTTGCATTTGGTTGCATTTTGCTGTTTGAACCTAGGAGCTATGAAGTTATGTGATCCTGTGAAGTTATGCGATCTTGTGAACCTGTGTTTATTTTCTATGAAGTTATGTGGATCACTTGTGCACCTGGGCTTGTGAATCACTTGTGCACCTAGGCCTTTCTGTTTATAGTTATGCAAAATGAGAACCTGGGCTCTAAAAAGGCCAAGGCCCAAACAAGAATTAGACCAAAAAGGCTTGGGCCTAAAAAAAGAAATGACTGTAAGAAAAAAATATATAAAAGGCTGCATAATAGAAAATAAAAAGTCCAAGGCCCAAATTTGAACTAGACTAAAAAGGCTGTGGCCCAAAACAATAGTGGACTATAAAGAAAATTCATCAGAAAAAGGCTCCATTCCCAGAAAATAAAAGGCCAAGTTATTGTGCCAGGCCCATGCACATAAGCAAAATAAAGAGAGAGAAAATTAAATGGGCCCAATTATTGGGCTTGGCCCATGTAGACGGCTGAAATGGACCGGGCTGATTCTATTTTACAACCTTTTCATTTGGTCGTAATTCTGCCACGTCATCTTGCCACGGTGGATCTGACGTGGTGTGGTCGGATTGCTAGTGACCAAAATAATTGGTCGTTAAATCTACGACCTTTTTTGGTCATAAATGTCTACGACCATTCCAGAAGAAAGGTCGCTATAGTCAGTTAACGACGGCCAGCTTTTGACCTTATGTTTTTGGTCACAAAAAGGTCACAAATTGAAAACAGTGACCATTCAGTGACCAATAGTGGTAGTCACAAGTTGACATATTTCTTGTAGTGGAGAATCGCCTTCATGGTGATATCTCAAGGAGAATAGGGTGAGCCTTCGTGGCGTTGGTGTGCCTTCATGGTAACATCCACCTCTCTAACGGTGACTAGCTTCCCTCCAAGGAAGTGAACATCGGGATACATCCTCGTCTCCGTGTCTTCGGTTAATTCTAACCCTAGCCACTACTTGTGGTTTACTTTGGTATCTTGACCTTGCATTCACTATATCTTGTTGTCCTCATTATATTGTGTTGGTTTCCTTATCATAGAGATTATTTAGGCCAACACTTTATAGTCCGCAATTCATACTTGCTACTATTGTTCTATCTTGTGCTTAGTGTGATTTGCTAGCTTGTAACATTCGTTCCCATATCTTGTGACATAACTTGTGTAAGCTTGTAGTGCTTACTTGAGTTCGATTGTATCATTCAATTCCATATATTGTGATACAATTTGTGTAAGCTTGTATTGCTTACTTGTGGTTGTGTGTATTATTCATTTACATATCTTGTGATATACATTGAGTAAGTTTGTGTAACTTACTTGTGCTTACTCATATCCTCGTTGTTCTCATCTTATTTAGAATAAGTTGTTTGTGCACTTAGTTGATCCTAGTATATTTAGGTTTTGTGCTTGAAAAGTATCCGCTTAGTTTATTTCCGCATCAGGATATAGCCGAATCCGTAAAAGTTTTTAAAACGCCTATTCACCCCCCCCCCTCTAGGAGACATCATGGTCCTTTCAATTGGTATCAGAGCATGGTCTCTCCTTATTAAGCTTCACCGCCTAGAGAGTAATGATGTCGACTAGTGAACTAGTGCACAACAACACTTTTGATTTGGATGGCACAAATTATCACCTATGGAGAATTCGCATGCTTTGTCACTTTCAGGCCATGGGTCCAAATGCTTTGCGAATTGTTCTTATAGGAATTTCTATTGCTAAGGATGGACATTCTCCATCTATTGAGGATATGTATCTTGATTGTGATACTTCTCTTGTCATTCATCAAGCTTTAACCTTTGAAGTGTTTAAGGCAGTCACGACTTGCAAGTCGGCTCATGAGACTTGGACCAAACTTGAAGATATATATGGTGGGGTCCAATCTTGATGAAGACAATATTATTTTCGGGGAGTTAATGGAGGAGTTCTCCACATTTTTAAATCATGAAGAACTATATATTGCTTCCACCTCCAATTACTTGGACACTTCAATATCTTTCACTTCACCAACCTGTGGCGTGCCACAAGGTAATGACATGGTGAGTGAAGAAATATCTTGTAATGATGGTGTTAAGCTCATTTGTGATGATATGCTTGATCTCCCATGTTGCCATGATAGAAATGCTTTGGTTTCCTCTAGTTGTTCTATGACTAACCATGTAGAGGAAATCAAGAAAGATGGGGCATGCTTGATTGATGAAGAACCCTCTTCTCCAAAAGAATCATCATCAACCCCCTTTTTTCACATGTGCCTCATGGCAAGAGGTAATGATGAGGTATCATCTTCTCTTAGTGATAATGATGATAGTTGTAATGAGGAAGATGATGATGACTTGGCTCAAAATCTCTATGAGATTGGGAAAACTCTTCATAGAGCTAAAAGTAACACTTATAAAAGGTTCCAAGATGTTCTTGCTTGCTTTGAAAAACGTAATGCCTTATTTCTTAACGAGCAAGAGAAAAGTGAACAACTTGAACATGTGCTTGCTAAGGCTCGTCAATGCCTTAGTGACTTGAGGTCTTTAAAAGAAGAGATTGAAGTTACTCATTGTAAACTTAAAGAGGATTTTGAGAACCTTGACCTTGGCTACAAGGATGTCAAAGGAGATTTCACCAAACTCTCTAAGTCTCATGAGGAACTTCAAGCTACTCATGCGGAATCTCTAGTTTCTACATGCTCCTCTCATATTGATAATGATGCTTGTGCTACTAACTCTATCTTGTGTGAAGTATCTATATTGAAAGAAAATTTTGAGCTAAGGACTCAACTTGATTTGCTAACTAGCAATTATGGGAAATTGGAAGAAAGTCATAAAAAGCTCTCAAACACTCATGAGGATCTTCTAATCTCTCATGATGGGTTAAAGTTATCTCATGAGGCTATGATCACCAAGGTAAAATTATGTGAGTCTCATGTGGATATTAGCACATCTTCTACTCGAAATGCCTTATTGCCATGTGCTAGTCCTTGCAATTCCTCTCTACATGATATTGGTACATCTTATGATGAATTGCTCACCATGCCTTGTTGCTCTAACAATGAAGTTTCTACTTCCTCTAGTTCTTTTGTTAATACTAACCTTGTAGAGGAAAATAAAGAGCTCAAGGACCAAGTCACCAATTTGAAGAAAGACTTGGAAAAATATTGTGATAATATCTTGAGTGTTCAAAAGGACCCTCAAGACAAAATAGGACTTGATTTCATCTCCAAAAAGAAGAAGTCCAAGAACAAGAAGAAGGGAAAAGATCAAGTCAAGAATTCGGCCAACATTATTTGCTTCAAGTGCAAGAATGTTGGACACCATGTGAGATCTTGTCCATTGAAGAAGAAGGCTTCAAGTGTGAAGCATCAAGGGAAGTGGCCTCAAGTTCAATCTCAAGATAATGAAAGGCCTCTTCCCATGCTTAACCAAGATAATGTTCTCCAAGTTGAGAAGGTAAAGAAGAAGAGAAATGGGAGCACATGTTGCTATATTTGCCGTGAGAAGGGACACATATCTTCATCATGTCCTAACAGTAATGTCTCTAAGCCTCCAATTGTCAATGATCATTATTCACTTAGAAAGGATAATGTTGGCAATTTTTTTTCCAAGTTTGTGGGCACCCAAAGTGGTTTGAGTAAAGAAAAGACTATTTGGGTTGCCAAGCCTATTGTGACTAATTTCTTAGGACCCAACTATATTGGGGACCATCAAGCTCTAACTGAATCAATAGGTGTGTGGAGGGCATTGGAGACTTGGCTAGTTCATGAAGAAAAATGATTCTCACCATTCATTATGGTTCAAACCAAGTCAAGTGAATTATCATCATATTTGTCATTCCACTGCTCCTCATGGCGGTAACTTGTATTTGTATTGTCTACATTGAAATTTACTAGCCCCATGCATGTTTAGGTTTTGTTCCTAGCATGTGTTTGTATATGGTGTGCCTCCTAATATGCTTGATTCATGTTATCTAGCTTGTGTAGGTTGCTATGCACATCATATAGTTGTATGTGTGGTTTCGAGCCTTTATTGCTTCATTAGTTGAATCTTCCTTGGCTCTTTTGAGATATTAATGGATCATCACATTATGGGGGAGTGCTATGTTTTAAGCATATCACAAACCTTAAATGTGTATATATGTAGGATACCACCTACTATTGTTAATGCAATATTATCTAGTTACTATGTGGTATGTAAAATTCATGTGAAACTCAAATCCTCATCCATTAATTATCCTTACTTGGGTTTCATTTGCCTCTTGTGGATAATACATGGACTATCACATTATGGGGGAGTGATATACTTTGTGCATATCACTTCTCGTGTGAACATTAACAATAGAGGTTTGCCAGTTTGCCACTTAGAATTAATATTTGAGATTATCTTATATCTCTGTGCCATGAAATCCTTTGTTTGATTATGGTATTCTTGGGGCAATTTAAGTATGGTATTCTTGTGCGGTTTTGCCCATGGTTATCTTGAAAATTGTATTTGGAAAATCATTTGAATAAATCCATTCCAATTGTTTCTTTGCATGATGATCTATCTAATTGGAATGTTAATAATATGTTATCCAAGCATTGTGTTTATATCTAAACTCTCATGTTATGCTTGTGTTAGTATAGGTGATCATGTACTTATTTGGTTTCTACACCGAATGACAACTCGAAACACCATTTTGTTCGAGTTCATCTTATTGGTTTGTATGGAGTTATGGTAGTTTGTTATCTCACTGTTTATGGTGTCCTATATCTTCTTGAGTGAGATATTCACATGAGTATGTGTGCAATGCATATCTTATATGGTCATTGGTTTTCCTTGGTTCATATGTTGAACTTTCTATGCTATCATATGTTGATTTGTCACTTTGAGTCATTTTGGACAACATGAATGACTAGTGATGTTATTAGAAGTATTAACGGTTATGTCTTCATTTGCCAAATTTGTATCTCCCTGGATTTTGGTAGGCTTGTGCATGCATATTTACTATGTGTAAATTTTCATGCCTTTTTTCCTTTATTTGATCCTATATATAGGGTGAGTCTATTATGATAACACCCTTAAGAGTCTTATTCTGCACATCACTTTCTTATTCTGCTAACACCCGAACCATCCTCCTGCGTCAACTCCACCGAACTGCAACAGAAGAAAACCACCCCAGCCCCACGTCACACCTTATCCACCCCACCTAACCCACTTTCTTCCTCCCGTCAAACCCACCCACCTAGCCATGGCGGCTTCGCCTCCTCTCATCCCCGACCACCCCCACCCCGCGGCGGCGCCCCCACCTCCCACCCCACAGCACCGCCCGACCACCCCCACCCCGCGGCGGCGCCCTCACCCCTCCACCCCGCGGCAGCGCCCCCACCTCCCACCCCACGGCGTTGCCCCCAAAATCCAGGATGGGCCCAGCCGCCGAATCCATGCCTCCACGGCCACCCCGCGCCATTACCTTTCTCCCATCCGGCGGCGCAGCCCCGCCCGGGTGGCACGCCGCACCACCGCCCACCTTCCCTTAGTTCTTGTGCCCGCTTGCGTGCGCCGGGTCTGCCAAGCCACAGCCGGGCTACTCCAACCCCAAGGATGTCGCGCCGCCTCCAAATCCGGCTTCCTCGAGCATCCATGGCAAGCTCTGCGGTGGGGACTCGAGTGACTACGACCACACCGACGAGCGCTCGCCCCACCCCCTCGGATCCATCTCCTACACTACTTCACGCTGAGCTCCACGCCCACGGCGCCACCATACAAATTCAACCGGTCTCCACGGCTCTCTCTCTCCCGTTTGCAGTGCAGACAGGTGGTGCTGTAGTACACCCCCTTTTCCCTTTTTTCTTGCTGGCGAAGAGGAACCCCCTACATGCAGCGTCGGGCTCGTGGTAGTGCTCTCCGTCGGCCAAGAGGACCACGAGTTCTCCCCCTGAACTCCCCCTTTTTCTCTCGCCATAGTTACCAACGAAGAGCTGCTGCACGGTGCTCATGGCTCGTCGCTGACGACCCCAACGGTCAGCCACTGCAGCTCTGGATAGTGGACAGGTGCGGTGCGGCTAATGCACTGTTGCAGTGCAGAATATGTTTTTGGTGCAGATTTGAGTGTTGTTGACGCAGTGCGGGGTCCTCTCGACGTAGCCCATAGCATTTTTTCCAGGTTTGGCCTTGTGTTTTATCCGCAGTTCATTGAAGTGGAGTTTCTGGCAGATCAGTGCAGTTTTGGTCACAAAAATGACCAGCCTCACATTCACAAAATCATGCTCCAGATCGCCGGGAGCGAGTTGTCCCTCCTCACCTTGCAGTCCGGGCGTCCACAAACTTGAAGTGCGCCTGGGCGCACGATGCGGGTCACTGTGTGTTTTGATGCAGAATGTTGTGTGGGAGTATCCTGCTGCAGTTTGCTAGTCTCCCATCTGCAGTTCTGATGTCTTAATTTTTTTGAAGAAGACAAAAAAGTGGTTCACTCTAATTTGTGCAGCAGCCCATTACCTTTGTATGAAGTGCAATTTGTTTTGTGTCTCAAAATTCATTCGACTACATGAACACTTGCAGTGCATTTGGTCCTCGGATGTGGTTTACTTTTAAGAGTGATGCTATTCACTTGCGCTCAACATGAAAGTGTGTTTTTTTATAAACGAAACAACAAGAGAGCAATGAGGTTCACTTCGCCATATGTCGTGGTTCATTTGCCCTCGTCTCTACGGTCCACTCTTGTTCATAAAAATTGCTGAAAAAAAGACAACAAAAACTCACAAATTTACGTCTGACAAAAGAATTCATGAAGTTCACTTGACTGTCTGATGCAATGCGGTTTTCAGTCTAAAAGCAGTGTGGTTTTCTTCCTCGTCTTCAAAAATTTACGTCCCATAAAAAAGAAACCATGTCGTTCTCTTACCATTCTGATGCAGTGCGGTTTTTCGTCTGATGCAGTGCGGTTTTCAGTCGGATGAAGTACGCACGTCGATTTGGGTGTCGCGAAAAACAGAGTGCCCGCATTTTGGTAATTCGAAAACTGCTCTTAAACCGTAATGAATTAGACAGAGTGTTCTACATGAAAAAGTTGCGTCTCGTTGATATCTTTCCAACGGAGTATGATTTGAATTATTCCGACCAGCCGTTCGTAAAAATTTCGCGAAAAAATAGCCGCTGCCTCTCGAAGCCAGTCGCACGATTTTCAAAATTAACTAAAAATTGTAAGGGATCTCAAGACCATTTCAACATATGAAGGTTGCGCCTTGTCCGTAGCTTTCCAACGGCGTATCATATGTCTCGTTTCGACAAACGGTTAGAAAACTGGAGCAAAAACAGTACCGAAAAAATAACGCGTGCAGTTTTTTCCGACGAGAAGTTCACTAGTCTCTATTGCAGTGCTCATCGTCAAAATGATGCAGTGCGCTTCTGTTGAGCGTGCAGTGCCGAAGTGGTGTGCAGAATAGTTATTTTGCTAATATTAGCAGAATAGACCGTCTATATATATATATATATATATATATATATATATATATAATAGGACAGGGCTATTCTGTTACCGATAACAGAATAATATTTTGTTACCCCCCGGCCCTATAAGGCGCGCCCGTCTAAAATGAATCCTCCCGCAGATCCTCCACACCACCTCCTCCCCGAGCCTGCTGCCGGCCGCTTCCTCCCTCCACGCGTCGCCGCCCGCCCTCCCCCCCTGCGCCCCTCCCTCCCCGCGCCGCCTTCCGGCCTCCTTCCCCCGCGCCGCCGCCCGGCCTCCTCCCCCCCCCCGCGCCGCCGCCCGGCCTCCTCCCCGAGCACGCTGCCGCCCGGCCCTATCCCCATCGCCGGCAGCGTCTCCCTTCAGCTCCGGCCGCCACCCTCCCTTCGACCACCATGGCTCCAACCACTCATTCACGCAAGCAAGAGCGCCCCCCTGATTCGGCTGTCCTCCTCCACTCTCTGGATCAGATTCGTCCCCGTAGACCCCCTGCTCCTAGGCGTCTCCGTCCCTTCTCCATCTCCCACCAAATGTGCTTCCAGGTTGTGCCTGCAAGTAGTCATGGAGGCTTTCTTTCTCCATAGTCTGTGATTTGGGCTACTACAAGTGAAAAGTTCACCAGGTGAGAAGGAGTCAGTGCAATATACTGTAGGTTAGATGTTCATTCATTGTCAGAAATTAAAGAGTTACACTATTCGTGGGTCTGGTTTGATGTTTTCCAACAATTACATAGTGTCAAGTTGTGTTTGACTTTATCACTGCTAATAGCTAGATCACAAATGTTTGTTTATAGCTGCACTGTCCAGACGTTTAGGCCTGCCTGATGCATTTTTCTATCTTAAAGCACGAATGAACAGAACCAAAATTCAGAAGCCAAACTAAAAATAGTCATATTCATTGTTAATGGCCATTGTGTAATGGTGAAGTGAGAAACAAGCGCTCTAATTTCAAATCTTGACTGGCTTAAGATAATGTATATGGTACTTTTACATTTGCTCATTTGATTGCTGTTTATTATCAGTCTTAGTCACGGTTCTACACTGTGTCAGTTTCCCCATTCACACAATGATTACTGTGATCACGACCATGGTATTTATTGCGGATTAGTTGCTGGTTCTGCATACTTCTTTCCATGGATGTGGAGATCAAAATTTGGATGTACTCACATTTGCTTTTGGTTTTTGCATTATGTGATAGTGGATTATGATGCAATCTTTCTGTTTTGAGTATTTATTTCATCTAATGAGATTAAAACCTATTACTAGTTTCTATGCTCTTATTCTAACTGATAAAGATAAGATGAATAAGTCTCATTGATGTAACCATTTTCTCTTTACCAGTTCATTTTGCTTCGAGTTGTGCCATTCCGTAGGGATGTTACATGTTGCAGAAGCTTGGAGTACATGGCGTTGTAACCCTGAATGAACCATTTGAGACTTTAGTACCATCATCAGTATATAAGGCAAGTAACACACAAATAATTTTATACTGTATGTAAAAGATGGATAGCATTGTACAGAGCCTTCAACCATTTTTAATTGCACGGAATTGTGTCTACACTCTAATCATAACTGTTGCAATTTGAGTCATGACCAACTGGCTACCACTCTAATCTATTTGTTCAGACTTCTTGTTTCTCTAAAGCCGCCAAATCCCCGTGCACCTGGTAGTCCAAACTTACACCAGATGACCGGTGACCAACTTCCCTGCCTCTACAAGCTCCTCGAGGATGACTTGGTGGTAGCCGGGATCCCCTAAAGCGGCCAAATCCCGGTGCACCCAGCCGTCGCTCGTGATCCCCTCTCCTTCAGCTCCACTTCACGGCACTGTCAGTCAACAGGAGTAGGGGCAGGTGCCCATCAACAAAAAGGAACAAACGGTATATGCTTGGAAACTTAAAACTCTGTACACATTTGGGAAACATATGTTATAGCTTCTTTCAAAGTTCAAAACAGATGGTATAGGAAGTACATGTATTCATGTGGGTGCTTGAAAGTTCTGTACAGGAATAGGCCAATGATTTTTGTGCTATGGATAATATGATTTATGTACATGTATTATATGTGTGGAAACAATTTCTGTGAGATGATGAAAGGAAAAATGGTTTGAATTAAAAATATTGATCAGTATGAGTTAAAAACGATGGTCCGTTCGAAATAAAAACTTAAAATATGTCATGGTTTGTGGGGAGGTTCTGCTCACCGCCGGGTGGCACCATCTCTAGCAGTTTGACAGGGACGCGTCCCTCAGTACTACGATGTTGAGGCAGACAGCCACCCTCTTTGTGACCTGCTGCTATTCCTCATCTTGCACTAGCGGACTGATGATGCGGGAGCCGCCCTCTTCACTTCAACCCCACGTGGATCTCTTTCTTTCTTCTCTCTCAAATTCGTTGAAAAACTTGGTTGCTTGTTCTTGTTAAAAAACCACGCCGAGACACGCGACAGCCACCCCAGTTCAGCCGTAGTAAGTACCTCAGTACGAGTTAAAAACGGTGGTCCGTTCAGAATAAAAGAAATGACAGAAATTCAAATTGTAAAGTTCAAGCAAAAAAAGAAACCCCATGAAAATCCCGCTTAGTAAGTACCTCAGTACAAGTCGTAAAATGAGAGAAGTTCAGAACAACGTTGTCAAAAAAATGTCGAGTTAAAAAAAACAAAAAAAAACACATTTTCTTTTTGAATAAAATATAATTCAATTCGATGATATAAACCATGCAAGTACAGGGGCGATGATACAATAAATCACTGAAAACTTACGAGCAAAACAGAGCAAAGTCTAGTTAGTGAAAACACGCTTAGTACAAACCCATGCAAGCATCAGTACAAGTACCCTTTTTCGGAACCATTCAAAATTACTCTACAAAAAATAGCTCAGTACAAACATATACATATATCAGTACGACTACTCTGTTTTTCAGACAAGAAAACAACAAGATCCGTCATGTCGTATTCTAAATTACTCTTAAACGGTTGCGAAGTAGAGAAAACGTTCAACATGACTAAGTTTCGCATTTTTGATAGCTATCCAACGGTATATTATTTGCCATATTTCGACAAACTTTTTAAAAAAATCGCGTTCAAAATCAAATTTGACCGTATTCGAATTCGTTTTTAAACCGTAAGGAATTAGAAAAACATTTCTATACGAAAAAGTTGCGCATTTTCCATAGCTTTCCAACGCCGTATCATTTGTGTCAATCCGACAAACCGTTTGCAAAAAATCGCGAAAATACATTTCGCCCAGAATTTCACCGTTTTTCAAATTACTTTTAAATCATATAAAATTAGAAAAAACAATACATATATGGAAGATGAGGATTTTCACCAGCTTTCCAACGCCATCTTATTTGCTCAATTCCGACAAATCGTTTAAAAACTGAGTCCAAAATACGATTCACATTTTCGGTTTTGAAAAAATGGTTTTTTCAAAACTGCTCTTAAACCATAATGATTTTGAAAAAACGTTCAACATACTTCAAATACGGTTGTCAAGAGCTTTCCAATGATATATTACACGCCCTGTTCCGACAAAAAAATTACAAAAAGTTTTTGAACTAAAGAAGACGATCTGTTAAACACAACTGAAAGCATCAGTTCAACCGCTTCGAAAACATCAGTACAGTAACCTAAAATCGTCAGTTCAAAAAGGGTAACAGAATAATATTCTGTTACGCATATATATATATATATAATATATATATATATATATATATATATATATGGGAAAATCCATCCTACCATCCGGTGGTAGTTACCCCACATATCTCATATACTACCATGTGGTACTATATATACTGTTTTATTATTTTAAATATGTTCATATACTATATCTAACATATTTCAAAGCAAGTTACATGAAAAAATTGCATATGAGTCCATAATTTTGTTATATTTGTGAAATACGTACATATTTGTATGTAAAAAAGAGCATACTCAAAATACGATACATACTACCTAAATATTAGTATATATATACTAGCTAAACATTGTTATATATACTACATACTACACGTACATACTCTTAGTTTCGACAGATACTGCATACAACATACAAAATACAAGCGGTGGTAACTACCACTGCTTGTAGGAAACAATTGCCCATATATATATATATATATATATATATATATATATGTATGTATGTATGTGTGTGTGTGTGTTAAATCCATCAAAATTCTTAATTGCTAATATGTGCATGAAATTCAAATTCATATCGATATGCACATATTTAAGTGATTTTACCCTATGTTTTATAATTATGCTAACTACTTCGGACCCAATAAGTTTGGGGATCATATTGTACTTAAATTGTTTTAGGTACATTTGAGAAGCATTGGGTGCTTGGCTTATTCATGAAGGTGGTGGCACTATGAGGAAATTAGAGCCAAGCTTGAACCATTACCTACTACATCATTCCAATGCTATCTCGGTAACAAGTATTTACTTCATGCATACATTTCTTGCATTCAACCTTGTGTAGGTTGCGTCATGGCATGAATTTCTTGACTCATTCTTGTCATACTTGTTTCCTTTCTCAAAGCATCTCAACAATGATCTTTTGTTGCTAGTTGTGATGTCTTTGATGGTTGTGTGTTGGGAGTTCATTAATATACGATAAGATTATATTAAGGCATGTGCTATACTTTCAAGCAAAGATCTCATTGGTATATTTTATGTCTCCCATTTGGGTATCTTATTCTTTCCTTTTGTAACTGAGGGAGTCCTGGATTAGGGGGTGTCCGGATAGCCGAACTATCACTGTTGGCCGGACTCCTAGACTATGACGATACAAGATTGAAGACTTCGTCCCGTTTTCGGATGGGACTTTCCTTGGCGTGGAAGACAGGCTTGGCGATACGGATATGTAGATCTCCTACCATCGTAACCGACTCTGTGTAACCCTAACCCTCTCCGGTGTCTATATAAACCGGAGGGTTTTAGACCATAGAACGAACAACAATCATACCATAGGCTAGCTTCTAGGGTTTAGCCTCCTTGATCTCACGGTAGATCTACTCTTGTACTACCCATATCATCAATATTAATCAAGCCGGAGTAGGGTTTTACCTCCATCGAGAGGGCCCGAACCTGGGTAAAAACGTCGTGTCCCTTGTCTCATCTTACCATCCGCCTAGACGCATAGTTCGGGAACCCCTACCCGAGATCCGCCGGTTTTGACACCGACATTGGTGCTTTCATTGAGAGTTCCTCTGTGCCGTCACCTTTAGGCCCGATGGCTCCTTCGATCATCAACAACAATGTGGTCCAGGGTTAGACTTTTCTCCCCGGACAGATCTTCGTATTCGGCGGCTTAGCACTACGGGCCAATTTACTTGGCCATCCGGAGCAGATCGAAAGCTACGCCCCTGGCCATCAGGTCAGATTTGGGAGTTTGAACTACACGGCTGACATCCGCGGAGACTTGATCTTCGATGGATTTGAGCCACAGCCAAGCGCGCCGCACTGTCTCGATGGGTATGATCTAGCTCTACCGCCGAACAGTGCCCTGGAGGCCGCACCAGCGTCCGCTCCGACCCTTAGCTCGGAGCCGACTTCGCCGATCGAGGACGAGTGGCTGGACACCTCCTCGGGGGCTACGATCTCTATGGCGATTGAGCCGAACACCATCCCAGTCCTTTGCAAAGCCCGTGATTCCGAGGTGCCGGACTCCTCTCCGGACTCTGAACCTCCCGTGCCCCTGCCAATAAAATCCGATTGGGCGCCGGTTATGGAGTTCACGGCCGCGGACATCTTTCAGCGCTCGCCTTTTGGCGTCATCCTAAATTCACTAAAGTCTCTCTCTTTATCAGGAGAGCCCTGGCCGGACTATGGTCAGGAAGATTGGGATGCGGACGATGAAGAAATTCAACGCCCACCCACCACCCACTTTGTAGCCACTGTCGATGATTTAACTGACATGCTCGACTTCGACTCTGAAGACATCGACTGTATGGACGAAGATGTAGAAGACAACCAAGAACCAGCGCCTACAGGGCACTAGAAGACCACCTCATCATACGACATATACATGGTGGACACCCCAAAAGATGGGAATGGCAATGGAATAGCGGAGGATGACCCCTCCAAGAAACAGCCCAAGCGCCGGCGTCAGCGGCGCCGCTCTAAATCCCGCCACAGCAAAAATGGTGATTCCGGCATGGGAGATAATAACACCCCGGACAGTGCCGAAGACAACCCCCTCCAGCAGGATTCAACACAGGAGGAGGGAGAAGCCAGCCCTCATGATAGAGCGGCATACAGAGAGGTAGAGGACGATAATTATATGCCTCCCTCCGAAGATGAAGCAAACCTCGACGACGATGAATTTGTCGTGCCCGAGGATCCCGTCGAACAAGAACGTTTCAAACGCAGGCTTATGGCCATGGCAAGCAGCCTCAAGAAAAAGCAGTAGCAGCTTAGAGCTGACCAAGACTTGCTAGCTGACAGATGGACCGAAGTCCTCGTAGCCGAAGAGTATAAACTCGATCACCCCTCCAAGAGCTACCCAAAACGCAGGCTGCTACCCCAATTAGAGGAGGAAGCACCCAAACCTACATCGCCAGCGCATGATGAGGCCGACCGGCCACCTCGTGGCCGCGACAGAGAGGCCTCTAGGCCCTCCACTAAAGCTGCACCCCGGTGTTGCTCGAAAAGTACAAAGCCACGGGGAAATGCGCCAGACTTGCGAGACATATTGGAGGACAAAGCAAGGTAAATAAGATCAATCTACGGATCGCGTGGGCGCCCCACGATACATGATGACAACCATCACGCTTGATACAGCAATTCCGGCCGGGCCGAACACAATAGACAAAGCTCATTTGAGCTACATCGTGATATAGCCCAATATAGAGGCGCCGCACACCCACTATGCTTCACAAACGAAGTAATGGATCATCAAATCCCAGAGGGTTTCAAACCCGTAAACATTGAATCATACGACGGCACAACAGATCCTGCGGTTTGGATCGAGGATTATCTCCTTCACATCCACATGGCCCGCGGTGATGATCTACACGCCATCAAATACCTCCCACTCAAGCTTAAAGGACCCGCTCGGCATTGGCTCAACAGCTTGCCAGCAGAATCAATTGGTTGTTGGGAAGGCCTGGAAGCCGCATTCCTTGATAACTTCCAGGGCACATATGTGCGACCACCAGACGCTGATGACCTAAGCCACATAATTCAGCAGCCAGATGAATCGGCCAAACAATTCTGGACACGGTTCTTAACCAAGAAAAATCAAATCGTTGACTGTCCGGATGTAGAGGCCCTTGCAGCCTTCAAACATAACATCCGCGACGAGTGGATTGCCCGGCACCTAGGACAGGAAAAGCCGAAATCCATGGCAGCCCTCACATCACTCATGACCCGCTTCTGCGTGGGAGAGGACAACTGGCTAGCTCGCAGTAACAACCTGACCAAAAACCCTGGTAGTTCGGATACCAAGGACAACAATGGCAGGTCACGTTGCAACAAGCACAAGCGCCTCATTAACGACGATAATACTGAAGATACGGCAGTCAATGCCGGATTCAAAGGCTCTAAACTCGGTCAGCGGAAAAAGCCGTTCAAAAAAAATACTCAGGGCCCGTCCAATTTGGACCGCATACTCGATCGCTTGTGCCAGATACATGGCACCCCCGAAAAACCAGCCAACCACACATACAGGGATTGTTGGGTATTCAAGCAGGCAGGCAAGTTAAGTGCCGAAAACAATGACAAGGGGCTGCATAGCGATGACGAGGAGGAGCCCCGGCCACCGAACAATAGAGGACAGAAGGGCTTTCCCCCACAAGTGCGGACAGTGAACATGATATACGCAACCCACATACCCAAAAGGGAGCGGAAGCGTGCACTTAGGGACGTATATACGATGGAGCCAGTCACCCCAAAGTTCAACCCGTGGTCCTCCTGCCCGATCAGTTTTGATCGAAGGGACCACCCCACTAGCATCCGCCACGGTGGATTTGCCGCATTGGTTCTTGACCCAATCATTGACGGATTTCACCTCACTAGAGTCCTGATGGACGGCGGCAGTAGCCTAAACCTGCTTTACCAGGATACAGTGTGCAAAATGGGCATAGACCCCTCAAGGATTAAACCCACAAAAACGACCTTTAAAGGCGTCATACCAGGTGTAGAGGCCAACTGTACATGCTTAATTACACTTGAAGTGGTCTTCGGATCCCCACATAAATTCCTAAGCGAGGAGTTAATCTTCGACATAGTCCCATTTCGTAGCGGCTATCACGCACTACTCGGACGAATCGCATTTGCAAAGTTCAATGCGGTGTCGCACTATGCATACCTTAAGCTCAAGATGCCAGGCCCTCGAGGAGTAATCACGGTCAATGGAAACACCGAACGCTCTCTCCGAACGGAGGAGCATACGGCAGCCCTCGCGATGGAAGTACAAAGCGGCCTCTTAAGGCAATTCTCGAGTCCGACTACTAAACGCCTGGACACAGTCAAGCGCGCCCGGAGTAACCTACAACAAGACCGCCTGGCACGTTCCGAGCACGCGTAGCAATGCGGCCCCAACCCCAGCCCTCGCGAAATCACGAGACCAGTGCCACGCGTACATAACTACGCTCTGGAGATACCATGGGCATAGGGGGAGGGGCACGACCACGGCATGCCCAGAGTGCGGCTCAACCACACAAGGGGCTCCCAATTGTGTCATTCTTTTTTTTATTATCCTCAGGACTCCATTTTCCAGAAGCCCTGTCCGGCAGTAGAATCGCCGAACTCACGATGCAACAGCCAGGGAAGCAGAAAAGCTACGCCGAGTGTCCAGGTGGTCTCTATTACGAGCAGTATACCTGTTTTACATACTATCCCGTAGCCTACCCCTGGAGGGGGACATGTTAAATAGTCCCATCCCTTGCTTATCGCACTATTTGTATCGTTCTGCTTTCATTGCAGTATCCTTTGAATAAACAATACATAGCTTCTGCTTATTATTGCATTTCCTTTTTTATAAATGTTCATCTATGACATGTTGCACCCGTACAATTTGGTACGGTCACTACACCAGGGGCTTAAGTACCCCAAATCATGGTGTGATAAGTCCGAACACTTTCACAAGTGCGGCACCCCGAACTTATAGCATTATATGCATCGGCTCCGAATCATGTCTTGGGTCAATAGTTGGGTTTGTCCGGCTCCCATGTTTTGGTACCTTACGTTCCATTATATCGGCTAAGGTAGCGCTGGGAGAACCACTGCGATTGTGCCCAGGTTGAGCTGGGTTGAGCACCTCAGTGGAGAAAGCTAAAACTGACTATCATGATAGGGCGAGAGTCGGTCGCTGTTCGAGAGGTTTTTTCGGGTCCCTAAAGACTCATGCCGCTTAGAGAGAGGAGTCGGCATTGTCCGGCCAAGGCGTGGATAGCGCCCCGAACTCGGTCTTCCGAATACAAGGGGCTTCGCCAAAATTTAAAATTATAGAATTCTATGGCTAAGTGAGAGTGTTCAAGCATTATAGTCTGGTTGCCTCGTTCGTTGTGTTGAACGCCTCCCTCAAAGGACCCAAGAATGGGAACAAGAGCGCTCAAGTTTATCCCGAACACCCCAGCACTCATGGCATGGGGGCTGAAGCCAACGACTCTCCAGCTCTCAAATTTCATAAACGGCCGCACAGAAGGTAATATTTTAAATTAACAAGCGTTGCTTAGCGCATATGAACAAAGTTTTCAGCGTCCAGGATAACAAATGCGAGTCTACTCAAAAATTACATCTTTGGAGCACTCACCCGCTATAATGCGGGCACCCTTCAAGACGCCCTTATAGTACATCTCGGGCTTGCGATACTCCTTGCCCGGTGGTGACACGTCCATCACAAGCTTCTCGGCATCCATCTTGCCCCAGTGCAGTTTAGCACGGGCAAGGGCCCGACGGGCACCTTCGATGCAGACGGAGTGCTTGATGACTTCAAGCCATGGACAGGCGTCCACCAGCCGCCGCACCAGACCGAAGTAGCTCCCAGGCACGTCTTCTTCAGGCCACAGCCGAACTATGAGGCCCTTCATGGCCTGTTCGGCCACCTTGTGGAGCTCGACCAGCTGCTTCAACTGGTCGCTCAGGGGCACCGGATGTCCGGCCTCAGCATATTGAGACCAGAACACCTTTTCCGTCGAGCTCCCCTCCTCGGCTCGGTAGAACGCAGCAGCATCAGACACACTACAGGGCAGATCGGCGAACGCTCCTGGAGAGCTCCGGATTCAGGTAAGTAACAGATAATTCACTTTTACATGCTTGCTTTGCATAAAGAATGCCTTACCCGCCGCTATCTTCTTTATCGCCTCGATCTCCTGGAGGGCGTTCTGGGCTTCGGCCTTAGCGGCTTTGGCACTCTCAAGAGCCAAGGCAAGCTCGGACTCTCGAGTCTTCGAGTCACGCTCCAAACTCTCGTGTTTTTTCACGAGAGCCTGGAGCTCTTGTCGCACCTCCGCCACCCGCGCCTCCTATTTCTCTCGCTCGGTGCGCTCCAAGGCCGCACTGTTTTCGGCCTTGGACACCGCTTCCTTCAGGGTCACCACCTCGTTCGTGGCCCCTACAATACCCATGTTATTCCTGTCATTTTTTGCAACCAAATCCTTTCTATAAGGTATTACTTTAATAAGGTATTACTTACCTTCCTTGTCCTTGAGCTGCTTCTTGGCAAGGACGAGCTCATTCTCGGACCGCTCGAGGCTCTCCTTCAGTGCATTGACCTCCGCAGTCAGTGCGGCAGAGGTCAGCAGCGCAGCCTGCATTCCCATATTGACATATATATGTTAGACTCCTGCGTATATCATTTAGATCCTCAGCTTGGCTTTTCTTTCCGAACACCAAACTAAGCATCAGGGGCTACTATCTATGAGGTAATATTCTTACATATCTTAAAAACTTACCTCAAAGCCTGTTAGAAGGCTGGTACAGGCTTTAGTCAGCCCGCTCTTGGCGGACTGAACTTTCTGGATCACCGCACTCATAACAGTGCGGTGCTCCTCGTTGATGGAGGCGTCGTTAAGCGCCTCCAGCAAATTATCCAGCGCCTCCAGTTGGACGGAGGTCACCGGTGTCGCAGTCTCGCCCTTCTTACGAAGGGACCGCCCGTCGAACTCCGGAACCACTAAAGGTTCCGGTACGGAGTCCGGCACACGGCCGGACTTAGAGCCCTCTGGGGTTTTGCCCCCTTTGCGCCCGGAGTCCGGAAGGTCGCCTTGCGGCGCCTCCAGGACCACCTCCTCCCGGTTGGGCCCCTTTTGGGACTCCACCACAGTGTCTTCTGCGTCACGAGGGGAGGAGGCGGTCGGAAGTGAAGTGCTATTCCCATCCGACGAACCCAGGGAGCCGCTCGATGAAGCGGGGAGCTCGTCCTTGGGCGGGCTACATGGTTGTATTCGACGTTAAAAGACACTATGCGACAAATGAAATCATGAGTTATTTTGGAATCCGGACACTTACGATCTCGCCAGGGGCTTGGCCCTCGAGGGCCACTCCTCTTCACCATGATCGGCGTTGGTGGAATAGTCCGGAGGAAGGGTTCTTCCCTTCTTGGACCCTCCGGCCTCCCCAGTGGGGGAGGCCTTCCTTTTCTTCTCTCCCCCCGTTAGGGGAGAAGCCTCTTTCTCCTCCTCCTCGTCTTTGCGGGAGGAGTCCGCCTCGGAGTCATCGGATGATGAGTCCGATAACACCTGACACCGGGAACTCTTTCGAGTTCCCGTGGCCTTCTTCTTGTCCTTCTTCTCCGGCACCACGTGAGGTGCCGGAACCAGCAGCCCCGTCAATCGGGCGTCCGCTGGGTCTTCTGGCAAAGGAGCCGGACAGTTAACCTGCTCGAACTTCTTCAGCCAGTCCTCCCAAAGGTAAGGGAGTTTAGATCCCGCATAGAGTCAAACTATGAAATGGTGTCCTGTAAAGGGTAAAATAGCTTACCTCGCCGGCTTGACGCTACCAGCTGAATCCGCGATCTTCGGTAGCGGATGTGGGAGCCTCGGTGCCCGTGAACAGTACCTTCCAGGCGTCTTCGTACGTAGTGTCGAAGAGCCTGCTCAAGGTTTGGTGTTGTGCCGGATCAAACTCCCACAATTGAAGGCCCGTTGTTGGCATGGGAGGATCCGACGGATGAGCATGACCTGGACTACGTTGATGAGCTGCCCCTTGTCTGGAAGCCGGTGCGCAATGTCGTTGTGCAGGTATCCGGCTTTCCTCAACTTTTTGATGTGCCTCCTCCGTCCATCCACTTGCCTCCCGCTCCGGACATGGCTGGGGAAGGTTGAGGCGAGATGTGCGGACTTGGGCGCTGGAGCTCGAGTGCGCGGAAATGGATAAGCAAAGGAGGAAGAAGGCGTAGGTAAAAAGGTGGATCCTTATCCCCTTATATGGACGGATGAAACTATGCGTCCCCACCGGCCTGATAAAACTCGCTTGTCTCCCAAGCGCCGTAATCAATGGCGCGGTTGGGTTACCCACGCCCATATTGATGAGAATCCCGGAATAAGGGGACACGATCTTTGCCCGTGAACAGCACCTTCCAGGCGTCTTCGTACGTAGTGTCGAAGAGCCTGCTCAAGGTTTGGTGCTGTGCCAGATCAAACTCCCACAAGTTGAAGGCCCGTTGTTGGCACGGGAGGATCCGGCGGATGAGCATGACCTGGACTACGTTGACGAGCTGCCCCTCGTCTGGAAGCCGGTGCGCAATGTCGTTGTGCAGGTATCCGTCTTTCCTCAACTTTTTGATGTGCATCCTCCGTCCATCCACTTGCCTCCCGCTCCGGACATGGCTGGGGAAGGTTGAGGCGAGATGTGCGGACTTGGGCGCTGGAGCTCGAGTGCGCGGAAATGGATAAGCAAAGGAGGAAGAAGGCGTAGGTAAAAAGGTGGATCCTTATCCCCTTATATGGACGGATGAAACTATGCGTCCCCACCGGCCTGATAAAACTCGCTTATCTCCCAAGCGCCGTAATTAATGGCGTGGTTGGGTTACCCACGCCCATATTGATGAGAATCCCGGAATAAGGGGACACGATCCCGGAATAAGACATGCCAAGGAAACCGCCTCGCTAAATGCGCTGAGGTGGGACAGTAAAAACGATTCCAATGAAGGCTTGGCCATGATGTGACGTCACGCCACGAAATACGTCAGCGGATTGAGTTCGTGTAAGGATTATTCTCTCTACGGTGGGACGTGGAACTTATTTTGCAAAGCCGGACACTATCCTTGTGTTCAAAATCTTCTATGAAGTATTCGAAGGAGGAACCCGCCTTGCAATGATGAAGACAATATGCGCGCCGGACTTGTCGTCGTTGAAGCCTGGTGCAGGGGCTACTGAGGGAGTCCTGGATTAGGGGGTGTCTGGATAGCCCAACTATCACCGTTGGCCGGACTCCTAGACTATGAAGATACAAGATTGAAGACTTCGTCCCGTGTCCGGATGGGACTTTCCTTGGCATGGAAGACAAGCTTGGCGATACGGATATGTAGATCTCCTACCATTGTAACCGACTCTGTGTAACCCTAACCCTCTCCGGTGTCTATATAAACTGGAGGGTTTTAGTCCATAGGATGAACAACAATCATACCATAGGCTAGCTTCTAGGGTTTAGCCTCCTTGATCTCGTGGTAGATCTACTCTTGTACTACCCATATCATCAATATTAATCAAGCAGGAGTAGGGTTTTACCTCCATCGAGAGGGCCCGAACCTGGGTAAAAACATTGTGTCCCTTGTCTCCTGTTACCATCCGCCTAGACGCACAGTTCGGGAACCCCTACCCGAGATCCGCCGGTTTTGACACCGACAGTAACTATTTCATGTGTACATCCTTCTTTGTGGATATATATCATCATGATTGTCATCTACCTAGAATCTTATACACGTGAGAGAAGTTACATCTCTAGTTGATATCCCTATTTTTTCATGTCCACCATTTCATTCTCTTTTTACATATTTGGTGGCTCCGTGGAAGCATTTGTTGTATGAGTGCGTGTCTTACCTCTTTGCAACTTAGTGCACCCATGTTTGGTGAAGATTGTTGTCACAAGCCTATTATTTCCTATCTTCATCATGGGTTGTCACAAGCTTTGATTTTTAGTTTCCTATTAGTGAGCTTGTGAACCCATTTGCTTGATGTGTGTGTGACCCGCTTATCTTCACGTGTGTGGGAAGGACATGTCTTGCCCCTTTTATCTCATTTACTCAAGGCTATGTTGATGCTTAATTCTCATCCTTATACTAGTCTTCTCAAGTGCTTTGACGTGACTCACACATATCATTTTGGTTGTGCCTATTCTTAGGTTGCCTCATTTACATGTTGCTCAACCATATGTTTGTTGCAAATGCTAGGCTTCTTTTCTTATCTATGCTTGCTTGCAATTGTTTTGCGTTCCTATTGATTTTGGGGAAGTGATGATCCTATTTTGTGCATTTGTATCCAATTACAAAAATTCTAAATAGTGCACAAATCATGGGGAGCTTCTCTATTTTCCTTAGAACACTCCTTTACCCAAATCGTAATATTATTTTATCCTTTTGGCTTGTCAGATCTTTTGACTGCTTGCTTCACTTTGTTTTATGCAAATGAGATCAATTTGTGCCATGTGCTTTGTGCCATGTGCCTTGCTATTATGATTAGGCTCAAGTTTTATAATAGTGGATTCACTTGTGGATATCATGTTCTTATCAATTGCAACCTTTCTTTTTGTGTATATGAGTTTCTTTGTGGATAAATATCATGATCATTATTGGCCACTTAGACATTTTTATACATGAAAAGTTCATATCTTCGTATCTGATTGCATTCTATAGATTCCAAGCTCGTTTAATTGTTCATCATTGAATATGTGCATTTATTTTTACTCACATTTGGTGATATGCACACATCAAGGAGGAACTCATACTATATTGGTCTGCTAGATGTTTTGTCTTCCATTTTGGCATTGTTGCTAATGGGGGAGAAGTTTAGAGGGTTTAAGATAAATATCTTTTGTAGTTCTTGTTGTCACTCATTCATATCTACCCTTGTTATATATTCTTATTGCACGGATGAGTATTGTATATAGAGAAATCTTCTCCTAGTTTATGTCAACCAATATATGCAATGACATTCAAAGTTCATTCACACATGCATATATTGTGGGGGAGTTTGCTCTATATACTATGGGTGTACTATCATCAAATGCTTTTGTAGTGTCTTGATGATAGTACAACCACCCCAAGTATACAATTTATCCTCAGATAAATTGCATGCTTGTTTAAAAATTCATTATATAAACCCTCTTGTTGAGATTGTCATCAATTACCAAAATGGGGGAGATTCAAAGTACATGTAGTGCCCATGTGTGGTTTTGGTAATTAAATGACAATCCTAACGGACTAATGTTTGCATTGAGATATACATTTGAAGGAAAGTTCCATTTGCAATGCATGAAAAATATTGGATGAATTGGTGGATGTACCATCAACATAAATATATGCATTGAGACTTGATAATGAATGAAAATTCCTATGAAGAAACAATGACATCAAGTTATATAGAAAGGTTTGTTCCATGGGTGATGCAAGAAGGATATTGAATGGATTCAGAATGAATGACATATACATATAGTTGTGCATCAAGATTAATCATGGAGCAAAGAAAAATGTTAACCAAGATGAAGATCGAAGATTGAGTTCAAAGAAAGTCAACACACAAGAAGAAATCATGTGCCACATGAGATCTTGTGGTATGGTAAGAATTTGTCAATTGTGCTTTGTGTACTAACCCATACTATGTGTTGTATATGTTTTTGAGGGTTAGATGATTCTCATGGGCTCGCGTCAAGAGAGTGAGATTTCAAGTGTCTATGAGAGGATGACATCAAGTGTTGATGATCAAGGTTGACAAGGACAAGTTCAAGATAACTATCCTGAAGGATTACATGCTTGAAGCTTGTGGATGATCACATGATGGACAAGTGAAGATAAATACAAAGCAAAGCTTCCCACATTGTGTATGGGGGAGCTACTTGAAGACTTCACCAATGTCTTTGCATTCAACTTGAGCCAAGAATAAACTTCAACTTCAAGCTCAAGCGAAAGGCTCGAGTCAAAGGTATTAGTTCCTTCGACGTTAGTGTTGTGGAGTGATGACCACCGAAGGAACACATACACTCAAGAACGGATTCTTGATAGCTATGTAGTGTAGCTCTTTTATGATTCTTGAGTTATAGGGATCCCGCACTATTAAGAGGGGATCAAAGGGGTTCATAATATATTTGCTCAAGTCAACATCTTCTTTACACAATTCCACTCCTATCCTATATACCAAACAAAATCCAAAGCCAAATAGGTTTCCCAAATATATGATAACACCTTTGCATATTTGGCATCCTCAATTTTGATTGATCTTGGATGGTTCTCTATGTGAGAACCTGGGGTTTTCCATAGCTTCAAAATGAGCCCAAGATCATCAAAATCGGAGTCCAGATGTAAAAGTTGTGCATGTTTCTGTTTCAGGGCTGCAGCAGTTTTGGGTTGACCGGATCATCCGGGTCCTCTCTCAGATCATCCGAGATTTGCCCGAATCATCCGGGTTCCATCCCGGATCATCTGGGTTATTCGTAAAATTCATCACAGTAACTTATTCCGCTAGCCAGATCATCCGGCTACCCACCCGGATCATCTAGAAATTGCCGGGATCATCCGGCTATGTCCCCGGACATCCGGGTATCTACTTCACCACATTGTATATTGACCTTCCGTATCATCCGGGCATTGTCCGGATCATATGTGTATGCGTCCAGATCATCCGGGCAGGTCAACAACTACGGGAAACGGCTCTATTTTCTTGGGGGTATAAATACCCCTCTCCCACTCCGGGAGAGGGTTGACCACTTCATCCCAAATCGCCCCAAGAACACAAGTGGCTCCCTCTCACTTCTCCTACACCAAATCTTAGATCCTGGAGAGATTAGTGAGTGTTCTTGAGAGTTGTTCCAATCAAAAGATAGACCCTCTCCCTCTCCCTCTTGTGACCAAAGCAATTCGTGATTTGAGCAAGTCTTGAACATTTCCCCTTTGTTATTGTTACTCTTGGAGGTTGGAGACTCCTAGGCGGTAGGAGTGCTCCGATGAGGAATCAACTTGTGATTTGTCCCCAGGAAAGTTTGTGAAGGTTTGGAGGCCACCTCAAGGTCTACCTCTAGTGGTTGAGAATCGCCTTCGTGGTGATATCTCAAGGAGAATAGGGTGAGCCTTCGTGGCGTTGGTGTGCCTTCGTGGTAACATCCACCTCTCTAACAGTGACTAGCTTCTGTCCAAGGAAGTGAACATCGGGATACATCATCGTCTTCGTGTCTTTGGTTAATTATAACCCTAGCCACTACTTGTGGTTTACTTTGGTATCTTGACCTTGCATTCACTATATCTTCTTGTCCTCATTATATTGTGTTGGTTACCTTATCGTAGAGATTATTTAGGCCAACACTTTATAGTCCACAATTCATACTTACTACTATTGTTCTATCTTGTGCTTAGTGTGATTTGCTAGCTTGTAACATTCATTCCCATATCTTGTGACATAACTTGTGTAAGCTTCTAGTGCTTACTTGAGTTTGATTGTATCATTCAATTCCATATATTGTGATACCATTTGTGTAAGCTTGTATTGCTTACTTGTGGTTGTGTCTATTATTCATTTACATATCTTGTGATATACATTGAGTAAGTTTGTGTAACTTACTTGTGCTTACTCATATCCCCGTTGTTCTCATCTTATTTAGAATAAGTTGTTTGTGCACTTAGTTGATCCTAGTATATTTAGGTTTTGTGCTTGAAAAGTATCCGCTTAGTTTATTTCCGCATCAGGATATAGCCGAATCCGTAAAAGTTCTTAAAACACCTATTCACCCCCCTCTAGGCGACATCGTGGTCCTTTCATAATCAAAGAAAAAGAATCTTGAACGAACCACCGTAAGAATTCAAAAATGACTGATGAAAGAGAATGAATCACCAGGAAGAATTATAAGAACAAATATGCTAGAGGGGATTTAGATGCAAAAGAACAAAGAGATCATGAGGTGATTAAAGAACACTTAAACGAAGGACCGGGATAATTGGATAACGGTGGCTGAAATGTGAGGACGAAGAATTCTTCTGGAAAGATGGCCTCCGGTGAAAAGAAACTGAAAACAACTCCTGACATACTCTGGATGGGTAAGAAAAAGGAATATATGACAAATGGAATAATTCGAGAGGATAACATCAAGCTAGAACCACGAATCTTTGAGAGAACAGACAAGATTTAGAGGAAAAACTCTTCTTCGGTCTTCAAAATCCAAGAATGACGAGGAGAGACACCACCCAATTGTTGAGACACTCCGGAACAAAGAAGAATAGAAATGATGAACCAACGATGAAAATATTCTGAAAGCGATCTTGGAGAAGGAATATGACTAATGAAAATTCATTCTTACGTCAAACTTCGAAAGACTTTGGGAATCACTCAAGATAAATTAGAAGAGTCAGGTAAGATCCTAGGAAAAGATGTGTGGGTTAGGGGCCACTCAAAAGAAAACACCATTGAACAATTTTAAAGAGAGGTTCCACCGGTTGAATTAAATGGCTTAAATGAGATAACAACCTCGAAATATGTTGAACGGATTGAGAATAGAAACACAAGTCTTGTGAGATATCTTCAGCACTCCAGAACAAATGATAGGAAGAAGTGAATGATTAAGAGGTGCATCGGCATGAGAAAGCATTAGAAATGAGGAAAGGAATATGATGAATATCGAAAGCTTGAATTGGATCCATCAGAGAAGAAACAACAATGAAGGATGATGAACTTGAAACTATTGAGCATCTTCATGGGAAATCACTGGATAAGAACGTTGAAAGAAAAGAATGAAGAGACTTCCGACCAATAAAAGGATACATGATTAAGAAATCTGAGTCCTTGAAGAAAAAGGGTGGGAGGGCGGGAAAACAAAGGCAACTTGGGGGCGGATGAAACGGATACCATTGAGAAAACTTAGAGATGATCTTGCGGATGTTGAAATGATCGAATCCACTTGAAGAGAAGCACGCCGGTTCGAAAAGAATTAACATGACGACCTCGATGATCAAGAAGGATTAGTACTCACATAGCAATATGAGAACACCATTTGGGAAATGTATGGATTCAACATTTGACTTCGAAGCAACTCGAATACCACAAATAAAACAAAACAAAGGATTGGCTTGCAAAATAAGCCGGAACAAATACATATGATAGAGATTTACCCAATCCCATATCATGCATTTGTCGGAAAGATATTCTAGGAATTACTTCAATTCCCACCTATAAAACTCCCGAAACTTTCTGGTTATGCAATCAGGTGTTGGGGATACAGGGGAAGCAATATATCTCACCCAAACTAACAATCCCTACATCCAGTTGTATCCATCCGTCAACACATAACCAAGAAACCTTCGGAAATCGTGTACATCAACCTTCAAAAAGCATCTGTTATACGAGCTATGGCAATACTCCCGAACTCCCCAGTACTGGGTGGCGTCGAGGTTATCTCACCAACAACTGCATAAAAGAGATTTTCTATGTTGGCAAAACTCAAGTATTCCAGAACTGCAACGATAAAATTGTGACAACAACACCTCGGAGCTCAACTCCCCAGGACACTGCCACAACCCCTAAATGTCAGGAGGCACCAAGAACAATGTTCTCGTCACAAGACTATCGGAACGATTCCAAGATACCCGCGTGATCCTAGAAAAAATTTGTGAAAAATTGAGGAGAGGAAAGACAAAACATCTACGTCGAGAGTCCTCACCAGAGCGACGAAGGGGGCTGAGGAGTAAAAAGAATCCTACTCTCTGATATATATAATCCTAAGACTCAAAATTGTTTTCTTCTAGACTCAACAGCGGCCAACAATCAAGGGGGCTCCTATGGTTGGTCGAGGCTCTGATACCAACTTGTCACGCCCAATATGCGATACTATCCTAAAGACACTCGAAGGTCCTACCAAGGATAGAACCGCATATTGATACGCTTTTGCAAGGTGGATATCATTACATCAACATTACATAATAGATGGGGATACATACAAGGCATACAAATGCCGCAAGAATACAACCTCACAATACATAAGAGCACCATCCGACTACGGATGAAACACAAACAGAAACTCAACGACATCCACCCTGCTAGCCCAGGCTGCTGACCTGGAACCTATCCCCTAATCGAAGAAGAAGCAGAAGAACAACTCCAAAACAAGTAAACATCGCTCCCACGTCATGATCATCGCAATACCTGTACCTGCAACTGTTGTTGTAGTAATATATGAGCCACGAGGACTCAGCAATCCCATTACCATGGGTATCAAGACTAGCAAATCTTAATGGGTAAGGAAAGGATAAGTGGTGAGGTTGCCGCAGTGACTAAGCATATATGGTGGCTAACATATGCAAGTAAGAGCGAGAAGAGAAGCAAACGAAACGGTCGTGAAGCTAGCAATGATCAAGAAGTGATCCTGAACTCCTACTTACGTTAAACATAACCCAAAAACTGTGTTCACTTCCCGGACTCCACCAAAAAGAGACCATCATGGCTACACACGCGGTTGATGCATTTTAATTAAGTCAAGTGTCAAGTTATCTACAACCGGACATTAACAAATTCCCATCTGCCACATAACCGCGGGCACGACTTTTGAAAGATAATACCATGCAGGGGTGTCCCAACTTAGCCCATCACAAGCTCTCACGGTCAACGAAGGATATTCCTTCTCCCAGGAAGACCCGATCAGTCTCGGAATCCCAGTTTACAAGACATTTCGACAATGGTAAAACAAGACTAGCAAAGCTGTCCGATGTGCCGACAAATCCCAATAGGAGCTGCACATATCTCGTTCTCAGGGCACACCGGATGGGCAAGACTTCGGGTTAGCATAGACCCTGGTTGCCCAGGGGGCGCCGGACATCGCCCAGTTTGGATCAGCACTCGAAGGAGCACTGGCCCGGGGGGTAAATAAAGATGACCCTCGGGCTTCGGAAACCCAAGGGAAAAAAGGGCTAGGTGAGGCAAATGGTAAAACCAAGGTTGGGCCTTGCTGGAGGAGTTTTATTCAGAGCGAACTGTCAAGGGGGTCCCATAAATCACCCAACCGCGTAAGGAACACAAAATCAAGGAACATAACACCGGTATGATGGAAACTAGGGCGGCAAGAGTGGAACAAAACACCAGGCATAAGGCCAAGCCTTCCACCCTTTACCAAGTATATAGATGCATTAATTAAAATAAGATATATTGTGATATACCAACATAATCCTGTCCATCATGGAGGAATCTTCAACTTCACTTGCAACTAACAACGCTATAAGAGGGGTTGAGCAAAGCGGTAACATAGCCAAGCAATGGTTTGCTAGGAAGGGTGAAAAGGTTAGAGGCTGACATGGCAATTTGGGAGGCTTGAAGAGCAAATGATAGGTAGCGCGCATAGCGATAGAACGAAGCAACTAGCATAGCAATGATAGTAGTGAGATCCAAGGTGACAGTCATCTTGCCTGAAATCCCGCTAGGAAGAAGAACGAGTCCATGAAGAAGACAAACAGACATAGTCGAATGAATCCTCACAAATCCGGAACGAAACCGAAGCTAACGAGAGAAGCAAACCGGAAAGAAGCAAACAACATGGTAAACACACAAGCATAAACATGTCATGATGCATAGACAAGTATGATGCATGTCCGGTTTAATGAGGCGTGGCATGGCAATATGCACAAACAACACTACAAGTTAAGTGGAGCTCAATATGCAACGAGTTGCATATTGACGAAACACCACGTCAATTATTTAGTTCTCTCTCGTTTAGGAACTCAACAATATTACATGTTGTTATAAACATGGCAAGAGGTGAAACATAATTAAACTACCTATCTAGGCAAGTTTAAGTGAGGCCGGAAACAACAAACAACAATTCCAAAAATCCCCATATGTTATTTAGCAATTTAACGCAAGCAACAATTTTAAACATTTTAATTGTTGTTATCATGATGCGGATGACATATGCAAGTTTTATGCAATTTTATGAAAACGTTGACATGAGCATGTTATGAAGCATTTGTCACCGTGGTGGAACGAAAGGGGTGCCATGGCAACGACAACGAAAATGGTGCCATGTCAACATTGCGAAGACCCAATAACTCATTGAGATACCGGTGCAAAAGAGCAAGTGTATGGATGTGTGGAACTTGCAAAATATGGTGGGGTGATCCTGATTACCAGGTGTCCCACATGTCGGTGGCATGGAAACGAGGAACGCGCAAGCGAAAACTCGGACACGGTGCAAATGCGAGCATCTCATACAACAAAGCATTCGATCCACGCGTGATCGTCTCGTTGGTTATACCTTTGAAGCGTGCATTCGGGGCGAAATGCATCGGTGCGATGTAGAGGAAGTAGACATTCTCGGGATGGTCGTCGTGGAAGTAGTGGCACACGGCGATGGTAGTGGAAGTAGTGGTTCACATTTCATAGTCGTACACACTCCGTAGAGGATCGGAGTCATGGCGAGGAACTTGACGTCCACGGGGTCGATGGTAGAGGTACACACGTTGTCGGGGTACTTGTTGGTCCAGTCTTGGCAATGGTAGTTGTACATGTTCGAAGATGTTCAAGTCATCAGTGTCGTGGTACTTGGGGTCTTTGGACTTGCCGGTCTTGCTTGTTGCGACGGTAGTGGTACACGGTCATAAACATCCAGGGTCATCGTAGATGTACTTGACATCCACGGAACTAGCAGCGGAGTGCCCGGGTCTTGGGTCCTGATCTTCAGGAGGTCAGCGATGACTGCAGGTACACGGGGAGGCTACACCGGGGCCCAACGCAAGCAGGTGGCCAATGGCACAAAGCAGCAGAGATGGAAGCAGTGCTATCGGGGGTGCATAGGAGGTGGAGCTCAAGCAGAGGAGGCTCGAGGCGTGGCAGAGCTCCTGGTGGTCGCAGCGTGCGACGAGGAGATGCGGGAGGCAGCTGGGTCCAATGGGTCATGCAGAAGAGGGGCCGAAGTAAGGCATGGAGGGCGACTGGGACGGCGTGGAGGCGAGGTGCGGGCGAGCAGGGGCCTCGTCCTGGATGAAGCAGAGGACGCGGGGCGCTGGCAACAAGTCGACACCGCTGGGCATCTAGCGTCGGCGGCGCTTGGCGGAGGAAGGAGGCAGTGGCGAGCATCCGGATCGAAGGCGGAGGAGGAGATGGATCGGGGTGAGGCTAGGGTTATAGGTTTAGGTGGGCTAGCTGGGCTAATGGGCCGGCTTAGTTGGTCGGGCCTAAGAGGCCGGCTGGGCTGGCTCTCTTCTCTTTCCCTCTAATTCTCTTTAACAGAAGAATAAAGGGAAGGAAAGAAAGGCTACAAGGTTTAAAAAATGTAGGGAACTTAGGTGGAGCTTAGGAAAAAGGATAAAAGAATTATGGGCAAAGTTGGAGACCAAGAATTGAGATAACAAAGGCATTGGGATTTATTTGCAAGTGTGTTATGATCAATTCCAAATAATGGAATATTTATAATAGCTCCATAAATATTAGTAGGATATGTTATAAAGATAAATCACCATGTGAATTCCCTTGATTTAAATAGATCAAAAGATCTATGCATTTATTTAGTTGAGGTTTTAAAAATTAAATGACATGCTGGCATGATGACATGTATGCAAAAATAAATAGAGCAAGCACAAATAAAAAACACAGAGAGGTCACAAAAATATGGAAGTCTTCTGGATCATCGGTCTTGGGGCATCACAGTATTAGAGACGCCGTAAATCAGCTATATTTGGAATGAGTTAATTCATGCGATTGTGACCATGTCAGTACAGCCAATTTGTACCCCTGAATAATCAAACGGTTAGGAATATATGGATATTCTCCTTATTTTACAGTAATCTATATACTACTACTAAATATGAGTGTGTATCAATGGCCATGTTAGTTTCCTCATTTTCATGATGTAGAAACATGCACCACACTGTTGGTTTCATCTAACCATACATTAGGGAAGTAAATGTGCATATGGAGAACTCTATATTTGGAAGTAGTGAAATCCTGTAATGCTTACCATGTGTACATACCTATATTCGCCCTTGAGCAATCAATGTCTAGAATAATATCCTCACAAAATATTTGCCCAAAGAACACGAGTATATAACAATGCATGGTCTGTTAGTTACCTTGAAGAATTTGTTTGTGAGGACAGAACATGATTACATAACATGCATGACATGGTAGTTTCCTGTGAAGAATCGATTGCGGGATAACATGAGTAGAACCATGCATGGCACTTATATATTTTTGAACCCAGTATACATTTCCCTGTACGTATTTTCCTCCCAGTTCCAACAGGGACATATCAATGCTGTTTCTTGCATTATCCTACTCATACTCTAAACAATGTTGATCTTACATTAACAATGCATGTCCTTTTTGATATGATGCAGTGTCCCTACAGTTACTGCCCTTTGTAATCACACCACCTTTGCCCAAAACAGGGAAGCACAACTGGTTCCTCGCTCGATCAGACGATGGCAAAAGACTGATGATCATTCGGACACATGAGCTGGAAAAGTTATATTGCAAAAACCCCACTGTATACAAGCACCGTGAAATACGTGAGTATCCGGACAGTGACTGTTACGTCCATGAGTAGGATACCAGCTTGTTGGGGCCTTCAGGATTTTTTAGTTGGAGGCAGGTAAACAACCTTGGTTCACACTCTCTGTTTGTTGGACTCAATTATCCGATTAACCAGGAGGTCACCGTTGGCAAGGACCTTGCTGGCAGAGAGGCTCTGTTTACTATGGAAAACTGTGTCTACACGGCGAGCCCTAGGAGTTCGGGAGGAAACTCCCCTGATTGTCAATGATACAACCAGTAGCCAAAAGAGGTGAGAATGACAAAGGCATCCGGATTAACTTTGATCCTTGGATGTCTCAATTACGACAGGCAGTGATGTGGTCCAAGCCTTCAGGTTGATAGGTACTTGGGTTGTTGTGTCGAAAGGGTGGAGTACTGGTGTCTCCGGATCACTGGTCACTGAATCGGGGCTGCAAATTATGATGGTGTTGGATCATCTCTTCGAATTACTTTGTTGTCTTTGCTGCTGGTTCTGGATGGGTCTTTCTTTTGCTATGCATATTCCTTGTCATTTGGTCATCCTCGTCTATGTCACTCTTACTATGTAATAGTTGCCTCTGTTTAGAATGTCATTCTTGTCTGGATCACGAGAGTCTGAGCGCTTCAGATGGGTGCGTTTTGGTGGTGTAGCAAGACTTCTTATGAACTATCATGTCTTGCTATTTATGTCAGTAGTAGTCACTAGTCAGTGTTTGAATGTTGTATATATCATTGTTTCAAACTGTTTATTGTCTCGAACTACTGGTGGGCTAAATGAGGGCATCACCATTCTCCAGTGTTCAGAGTATATGTCCTTTTTAAAGTTATATAATTTTAGCTCAGTGTGTTTTCGATGATGTACACTTGTTTGGGCCAGTGAGGTGTCGTTGAATATGGGTCGAGTAGTAACGCAATGCCAAACAAGTCAATTATGACTCTCAGGCCGGGCTCTCAAAATATCCTCAAAAAAAGGTCGGGCTCTCCAAAAAAGAAAGAATAAGGACTCTTAGGCCGACATGTGGGCGCCACCGGTGTTTTCGTGCGCTTGCTCGCCGAGAGCATATTGACGCGTGTTCGAAATTCATGCTACCTTTTCATCCCCAATCTCCCGCCCCTCCCCCACCTCTGGAATCTCGATTCCTACTCCAGTTCCCCCAAATCCCCCTCCTGTACTCCCTGTACTCAAGCGCACTATCATGTCGTCGGTCAATGCGGATCTCCGAGGCTGATATCCTGAGGTCCGTCCTGCCTTCGGTCGCTGCATGATGTCGCTCAACAGTGGCATGGCGGCGCTTGACGACCAGTTTGCCGGCAAAGTGCTCATGGTAACCATCAACGGCGACCGACCTTCCGTCTCGCCGGACGACCTTGTCAAAGCTCTTGGCATTGTGCACGGTATCCAAATAAGTGACTTGCTCGTCGAAGTCTGTCCGCCACCGACTGATTTCTTCATCAGGTTCCGGACAACTTTCGACTGCAGTCGTGTGTTCAAATCTTCCCGGCATTTGTTCTGTGATGGTGCGCTGGTGAGATTTGATCGGTGGCACCCAGGATGGGGCTCGGTGCCCTCTGAGCTTGAGTTTTTAACAAAGCTTACCTTCCACGGCATGCCTCGGCGTGCTTGGAATAGCGAGTCCATGAATGAGCTTATCAACGACCTTGGAGGTGAGCTTGTAAGTATGTTTATTCCTCCAGACGACTGGGCTATGACGGTTATGGCATGGATGAAGAAGTCGTCCACCATACCGAAGGTGATTGGTGTTGAGATACCGATGCAGGAACCGGGGTTGTACTATTCGTCGCCACCAAGGCCACGCGGACCACGTTAGGGATGTACTTGTATCGAGTGTTCGTGCATGTCGAAGAAGTGGTCAATCCATCAATCGAAGTCCTGCCGCCGCCGCTGGTGCCAGGGTCCATCGATGACGTCCATTACAGGAGTCAACGTTGGACTTTCCCCATGTTGCTTAGAATGATGGATGGCATAGGGCCTACTCCATGACGCGGTGGAGGCCACTGCTTCTTTGGGAGAAGAGGCAGGGCTGGCTGCCTGGGTGTGCTCTAATTTGAGCTAACAACTGAATCTTGTCAGATACTAGTTAAATCCGAGCTATGGGTGTGAAGCACTGATGCTCCAGTTCATTTGATTGTGACATGTTCTAATTTTGTACCTGAACTTTTCTTACAAAGGGATGTACGTCAACTTAATGTGCTAGCAGAACTTATTGTGTTGCCCGTCTGTTTTCTTTGCACAACACTCAAGATATTTCCCCGTCATTGATAAAGACGATGAACCGTTATGTACGAGTTCGTTGGTTTCAACATAGACCTACCCGTAGCGATCCACTGCTTCCATCCTGATTATGCCGCCTGCGTAAATTTTTTTAATGCAAGTTTAGTGTGCTATGATGTTCTATATGATTGTGTCAACTATATAAGTTTTTACTAAGCATCAGCAATGCATATGGCTGAAAGATGTATTTACGAGCATCTACCGATGGGTCTCTCTCTCTCTCTCTCTCACACACACACACACACACGCGCGCGCGCGCGCACACACACACACACACAAGTGGGACCCATTGAATTATTTCTTTGCTCATGACAACTTTTAATTAGGTTCCACTGTAATCTAACTTTTTCTTAAAGTTATTAATTGAGCTCAGTGACTTCAGAAAGTTGTACAGAAGCCTTGTTTGGGCCTTTCTGGCGTCGCTGAATGTGGGCCGAGTAGCCATGCTAGGTTGTACTGTACTACACAGGCCTTTTTTCAACATCAGCAATGCAACTAGGCCGACAGTTGTACACAATATCCGGGTCAACTTGTTATTCTCCACCCCGCTGGGCTGCAAACTTTCCTAGGAGGTATGCAACTTTAAGAAATAATAAATGGGATGTAATTATAATAACTAGGTAGTAACTATAAAAAATGAACCAAACACGTAATTAGTTTTAAAAATATATTATTTTTGGAATTTGAAAATTTTAATTTCATTACTTGTTGCGCGCGCAATATTTCGTTGGATTTTAACGTAATACAACTTTATTTTGAAATTATATTTAATCTGGCTAGAAATTTCGGACAAAAATATTTTGGATCCCATCAAAATGTGGGAATTTTTTTGAATTCTGTTTTGAGCGGTTGGTTGAAATTATTAATCATTGTCCTAGCTAGAAGTTGGGTTATACTTCTAACAAACTATAAATGGGCTGTAGTAAATTTCATTAGAATTAAAAAATGGGCTGTACATTCTTATAAATCGCAAATGGGCTATATGTTCTCTGCCACACACTTGTGGGCCTTCTAAGTTGACGCGTCCCCTAAACAAAACTAAGTTGACGCATATGCAAGGCTTTGTCGACAACACACGGTTCTAGCAGTTGTGGCCATTGGATGTCCATCCAACGGATGCCGTGCTTCTTCTTCAATCTCGGATATTCTTTCTTCAACCGCCCAAAAAATGATTCCTCCCCCTGACATCTGGGGCGCGTCGTTTCGGAGGCTGACCTATGGGCCTACTAAGTTGACGCGAACCAAGGGCTTTGTCAACTTAGTCAATATAAATGATTCTAGCTGAAGTGACCATACGATGTCCATCCAACGGCCGTAGTGCTTCTTCTACCTCTGGTCTTCTTGCTCCAGCCGCCCATAGCAGCGCCGGTCGTGCCGCATGCTCCTGCCTCCCGTGGCTGGCTGTGCTGCCGCGGAGGCCTCACCGCCCCCTACTATTCCCACCGCTGGCCTGGCCCTGCGGTGACGGCAGCCTCACACCGCAGCCGAACCAGTGAACCCTCGTACTCCTCTCCACGCGGGCTTCCACTGTCGCGTCTTCCCCGGCTCCCCGTCGTCCCCTTCCTAGGCCTCGCTGTCGTCCACCACCCTGGTGCTCTCGGCACGGTGTGGTCAACGTGGTCAAGGAACGACTTCCATCGGACGTGGACTGTACGTGGAGAGGCTGACAGCTGGGTCCACGGCCGCAGCAAGGAAGTGCCTCCTTATTACGCGAAAAATAATGATTCCTCCACTTGACAGAAGGGACCCACCGGAAGGGCCACCGTATTTCACGAAAAAGACATTTCCCCCCTGACTGCTGGGACCTACCAGCTACATCTTCGTACGCAAGGAAGTGCGTCCATATTAAGGGCAAAAAAATGATTCGCCCCTTGACAGCTAGGACCCACCACCTACATCTTCGCACGCAAGGATGTGCGTCCGGGCAAAAAAACGATTCTCCCCCCTGACAGCTGGGACCCACCAGCTACATCTTCGCACGCAAGGAAGTGCCTAACAGTCGGGACCCACTTGGTCGAAGCGTACGTAGCGTTGTCATTCTGGTCGCGAACGTGTACATATATATTGGTCGATGTAGAGGCGCGCACGTGTCATAGTAGAGGCGCGCACGTGTCGTAGTAGAGGCGCGCACGTAGCATGTACACGTACATACAACAGCCAGGGTGCAAGAAAGTAAATACGGCCACATACGTACATACGGGCGGGGTCTCGAATGCCTACTCATGCATACGTATGGCCAGGGCTCGTGTAGATGGCTGGGTCGGAACGGAGAAACATCGTCATCGTCGTGTTCATGGGGAGCCAACCGGCTGGGTCAGAACGGAATGCGTCGTCGTGTTCATCAGGAGGGCTTGGACGGAAAAGGCGATGGAAGCGAGGCCTGGCGTACCGCAGAACGGAGGAAACGGCCATGTGTTTGACCGACCATGTTCGAAACGGGATCCTGTTCATCGAGAGGGGTCTAGCATACCGCAAAACGGAGGAAACAGGCTTGTGTTGGACCTCCTACGGTCGAAATGGGGTCCTGTTGATCGGGAGGGGTGTGGCGTACCGCAAAACAGAGGAAACAGACTTGTGTTGGAGCGCTATGGTCGAAACGGGGGTCCTGTTCATCGGGAGGGGTGTGGCGTACCGCAAAACGGGACTCCACGGGATGCTGTTCATCTCCACCATCGACCTCCACCAGCCTCCACGGGCTACTGTTCATCCACCGTCGACCTCCTCCAGCCTCCACCTGCGACTGTTCATCCACGGGCTCCTGTTTATCCAGCCTCCATCACGCACTACTCCATTGGCTACTGTTCAACCACCCCTCTCCATGGGTTCCTATTCAACCACCCCTCCACGGGGCTACTGTTCATCCGCCCCTCCATCGTCTACTGTTCATCCAGCCCTTCATGGGGTCATCATGTTCATCCAGCCCTCCATGGGGTCCTGTTCATCCAGCCCCAACTGGCTCGATCGATCGTGGTCCTGTTCATCCAGAGGCAACGCCACGGGGTCCTGTTCATCCACCCCCACCACTCACTGTTCATCCACCCCCCTCCCGCAACGCTCACTGTTCATCCAGAGGCAGCATCGATCGGCTTCAGTTAGCAGCAGTAGCGAAGGGATCGCTCGATCGGGTTCAGTTAACAGCCATCGATCGATCGCTCGGGTTCAGTAATGCGTAGCCTGTAGTGCAATCGCTCGGTTCAGTTAGAGCCCAACGCCTCGCTCGGGTTCAGTTAGAGCCCAACGCCTCGCACACACGCGCGTACGTGTATGAGAGAAACATGCATCGCTCGGCCCCGGACCACCCACTGTAACCGGGAACACCCCAAAATTTTCCTCGCCCTCGCTTCTACCACGGTTTTTTCCGTCATGGACGGCCCAAAGAATGTCATGCAGCTGCGTCTCCGGCCCGCCCAGGACGAAAAGCCCATTTTCTGTCATGATTTTTTGTGATAGAACTAGGAGCCCACCACATCTATGAGGATATCGGGTTTTGTCACAATTATCGTCATAGAAGTGTCATAAGTATAACAGGAAAAAAATTCGTTTGGCCCAAAATGTCACAGATGTATCTTTTTTTTGTAGTGTTGGCACACATTTTCGTCTTGACTCTCCGGTAGAAATTTTGGGGCACTCTTTGAAGTACTTTTTGTTGTTTTGAATAGATGAATCTGAGATTGTGTGATGCATATTGTATAATCATACCCACGGATACGTGAGGTGACATTGGAGTATCTAGGTGACATTAGGGTTTTGGTTGATTTGTGCCTTAAGGTGTTATTCTAGTATGAACTCTATGATAGATCGAATGGAAAGAATAGCTTCATGTTATTTTACTACGGACTCTTGAATAGATCGATCAGAAAGGATAACTTTGAGGTGGTTTCCTACCCTACCATAATCAATTCGTTTGTTCTCCGCTATTAGTGACTTTGGAGTGACTCTTTGTTGCATGTTGAGGGATAGTTATATGATCCAATTATGTTATTATTATTGAGAGAACTTGCACTAGTGAAAGTATGAACCCTAGGCCTTGTTTCCTAGCATTGAAATATTGTTTATGCTCACTTTTACCACTTTCTACCTTGCTGTTTTTATATTTTCAGATTACAAAAACCTATATCTACCATCCATATTGCACTTGTATCACCATGTCTTCGCCGAACTAGCGCACCTATACAATTTACCATTGTATTGGGTGTGTTGGGGACACAACAGACTCTTTGTTATTTGGTTGCAGGGTTGCTTGAGAGAGACCATCTTCATCCTACGCCTCCCACAGATTGATAAACCGTAGGTCATCCACTTGAGAGAAATCTGCTACTGTCCTACAAACATCTGCACTTGGAGGCCCAACAACGTATACAAGAAGAAGGTTGTGTAGTAGACATCACGCCGGGATGATGAAGATGGCCATCGGTGAGGGATCCCCCCTCCGGCAGGGTGCCAGAACAGGGCCTCGATTGGTTTTTGGTGGCTACAGAGGCTTGCGGCGGCGGAACTCCCGATCTAGGTTATGTTTTGGAAGTTTGGGTATATATAAGAGGTGTTGGCATCGGGAACAAGTCAGGGGGATCCCCGAGGCGGCCACAAGGTAGGGGGCGTGCCTAGGGGGGTAGGGCGCGCCCCCCACCCTCGTGGGTGCCTCAGGACTCTTCCTGCCCATCTCCGATACTCCGTGGGCTTCTTCTGGCCCAAAAATAATCTCCATGAAATTTCAGGTCAATTGGACTCCGTTTGGTTTTCCTTTTCTGCGATACTCATAAACAAGGAAAAACAGAAACTGGCACTGGGCTCTAGGTTAATAGGTTAGTCCCAAAAATCATATAAAATAGCATATAAATGCATATAAAACATCCAAGATGGATAATATAATAGCATGGAACAATAAAAAATTATAGATACGTTGGAGACGTCTTACCGCACACGGTTAAGAGATCAACTTGTGAGTCTATGGGGTGCCCCCGCCCCCGTATATAAAGGAGTGGAGGAGGGGAGGGGCCGACCCTCTCTATGGCGCTCCCTAGGGGAGTCCTACTCCCACCAGGAGTAGGATTCCTCCCCTTCTCTAGTTGGAGTAGGAGAGGAAGGAAGGATGAGAGAGGGAGGAAGGAAAGGGGGGCCGACCCCTCACAATTCGGATTGGGCTTGGGGGGCGCCCCCTCCTAGTACGCCTCCTCCTCTCTCCCACTAAGGCCCAATAAGGCCCATATATTCCCCGGGGGGTTCCGGTAAACCCCCGGTACTCCGGTAAATGCCCGAACTCACTCGAAACCATTCCGATGTCCAAACATAGTCATCCAATATATCGATCTTTATGTCTCGACCATTTCGAGACTCCTTGTCATGTCCGTGATCATATCCGGGACTCCGAACTACCTTCGATACATCAAAACACATAAACTCATAATACCGATCGTCACTGAACATTAAGCGTGCGCACCCTACGGGTTCGAGAACTATGTAGGCATGACCGAGACTCATCTCCGGTCAATAACCAATAGCGGAACCTGGATGCTCATATTGGTTCCTACATATTCTACTAAGATCTTTATCGATCAAACCGCATAACAACATACGTTGTTCCCTTTGTCATCGATATGTTACTTGCCCGAGATTCGATCGTCGGTATTATCATACCTAGTTCAATCTCGTTACTGACAAGTCTCTTTACTCGTTTCATAATGCATCATCCCATAACTAACTCATTAGTCACAATGCTTGCAAGGCTTATAGTGATGTGCATTACCGAGAGGGCCCAGAGATACCTCTCCGATACTCGGAGTGACAAATCCTAATCTCGATCTATGCCAACTCAACAAACACCATCGGAGACACCTGTAGAGCATCTTTATAATCACCCAGTTACGTTGTGACGTTTGATAGCACACGAAGTGTTCCTTCGGTATTCGGGAGTTGCATAATCTCATAGTCATAGGAACATGTATAAGTTATGAAGAAAGCAATAGCAACAAACTAATGATGTGATCCCGTTCATCAAATGACAACTCTGTGTCCATGGCTAGGAAACTTGACCATCTTTGATTAACGAGCTAGTCAAGTAGAGGCATACTAGTGAAACTCTATTTGTCTATGTATTCACACATGTACTAAGTTTCCGGTTAATACAATTCTAGCATGAATAATAAACATTTATCATGATATAAGGAAATATAAATAACAACTTTATTATTGCCTCTAGGGCATATTTCCTTCAGTCTCCCACTTGCACTAGAGTCAATAATCTAGTTCACATCGCCATGTGATTTAACACCAATAGTTCACATCACCATGTGATTAGTTCACGTCACCATGTGACTAGTACCAAAAGGGTTTTACTAGAGTCAATAATCTAGTTCACATCACTATGTGATTAACACTCAAAGAGACTAAGGTGTGATCATGTTTTGCTTGTGAGAGAAGCTTAGCCAATGGGTCTCTCACATTCATAGTCGTATGTATTTTGCAAATTTCTATGTCTACAATGCTCTGCATGGAGATACTGTAGCTAATTGCTCCCACTTTCAATATGTATCCAGATTGAGACTTAGAGTCATCCGGATCAGTGTCAAAGCTTGCATCGGTGTAACTCTTTATGATGAACTCTTTATCACCTCCATAACTGAGAAATATCTCCTTATTAAGGATAATTTTGACCGCTGTCCAGTGACCCACTCCTGGATCACTATTGTACCCTCTTGCCAAACTCATGGTGAGGTTCCCAATAGGTCTGGTACACAGCATGGCAAACTTTATAGAACCTATGACTGAAGCATAAGGAATGAATTTTCATTCTCTTTCTATTTTCTGCAGTGGTCGGGCATTGAGTCTAACTCAACTTCACACCTTGCAACACATGCAAGAACTCCTTCTTCGACTGTTCCATTTTGAACTACTTCAAAATCTTGGCAAGGTATGTACTCATTGAAAAAAACTTATCAAGCGTCTTGTTCTATCTCTATAGATCTTGATGCTCAATATGTAAGCAGCTTCATCGAGGTCTTTCTTTGAAAAACTCCTTTCAAACACTCCTTTATGCTTTCTAGAAAAATTCTACATTATTTCCGATCAACAATATGTCATTCACATATACTTATCAGAAATGTTGTAGTGCTCCCTCTCACTTTCTTGTAAATACATGCTTCTCAAAAAATCTGTATATAACCATATGCTTTGATCACACTATCAAAGCGTATATTTCAACTCCAAGATGCTTGCACCAGTCCATTGATGGATCGCTGGAGCTTGCACACTTTGTTAGCACTTTTAGGATTGACAAAACCTTCTGGTTGCATCATATACAACTCTTCTTTAAGATATCCATTAAGGAATGCAGTCTTGACATCCATTTGCCAAATTTCATAATCATAAATGCGGCAATTGCTAACATGATTCAGACAGACTTAAGCATCGCTATGGGTGAGAAGGTCTCATCGTAGTCAACTCCTTGAACTTGTCGAAAACCTTTCGCAACAAGTCGAGCTTTCTAGACAGTAACATTACCGTCAGCGTCAGTCTTCTTCTTAAAGATCCATTTATTTTCTATGGCTTGCCGATCATCAGGCAAGTCAACCAAAGTCCACACTTTGTTCTCATACATGGATCCCATCTCAAATTTCATGGCTTCAAGCCATTTTGCGAAATCTAGGCTCATCATCGCTTCCTCATAGTTCGTAGGTTTGTCATGGTCAAGTAACATGGCCTCCAGAATAGGATTACTGTACCACTCTGGTGCGGATCTTACTTTGGTTGACCTACGAGGTTCGGTAGTAACTTGATCTGAAGTTTCATGATCATCATCATTAGCTTCCTCACTAATTGGTGTAGGAATCACTGGAACTGATTTCTGTTATGAACTACTTTCCAATAAGGGAGCAGGTACAGTTACCTCATCAAGTTCTAGTTTCCTCCCACTCACTTCTTTCGAGAGAAACTCCTTCTCTAGAAAGGATCCACTTTTAGCAATAAAGACCTTGCCTTCGGATCTATGATAGAAGGTGTACCCAACAGTTTCCTTTTGGGTATCCTATGAAGACGCACTTCTCCGATTTGGGTTTTGAGCTTATCATGTTGAAACTTTTTCACATAAGCATCACAACCCCTAAATTTTAAGAAACGACAGCTTAGGTTTCTTGCTAAACCACAGTTCATACGGTGTCGTCTCAACGGATTTTTAGATGGTGCCCTATTTAACGTGAATGTAGCTATCTCTAATGCATAACCCCAAAACGGTAGTGGTAATTCGGTAAGAGACATCATAGATTGTACCATATCTAATAAAGTACGGTTATGACGTTCAGACACACCATTATGCTGTGGTGTTCCAGGTGGCGTGAGTTGCGAAACTATTCCACATTGTTTTATAATGAAGACCAAACTCGTAACTCAAATATTCATCTCCGCGGTCAGATCATAGAAACTTTATTTTCTTGTTACGATAATTTTCCACTTCACTCTGAAATTCTTTGAACTTTTCAAATGTTTCAGACTTATGTTTCATCAAGTAGATATACCCATATCTACTCAAATCATCTGTGAAGGTCAGAAAATAATGATACCCGTCGCGAGCCTCAACACTCATCGGATCGCATACATCAATATGTATTATTTCCAATAAGTCAGTTGCTCGCTCCATTGTTCCAGAGAACGGAGTCTTAGTCATCTTGCCCATGAGGCATGGTTCGCAAGCATCAAGTGATTCATAATCAAGTGATTCCAAAAGTCCATCAACATGGAGTTTCTTCATGTGCTTTACACCAATATGACCTAAATGGCAGTGCCACAAATATGTTGCACTATCATTATAAACTTTGCATCTTTTGGCATCAATATTATGAATATATGTATCACTACGATCGAGATTCAACAAACCATTCACCTTGGGTGTATGACCTCAGAAGGTTTTATTCATGTAAACAGAATAACAATTATTCTTTGACTTAAATGAATAATCGTATTGCAATAAACATGATCCAATCATATTATGCTCAAACGCAAACACCAAATAACATTTATTTTAGGTTCAACACTAATCCTGAAGGTAAAGGGAGTGTGCGATGGTGATCTTATCAACCTTGGAATCACTTCCAATTCACATCATCACCTCGCCCTTAACTAGTCTCTGTTTATTTTGCTACTCCCGTTTCGAGTTACTACTCTTAGCGACTGAACCAGTATCAAATACTGAGGAGTTGCTATAAACACTAGTAGAGTACACATCAATAACATGTATATCAAACATACTTTTGTTCACTTTTCCATCCTTCTTATCCGCCAAGTATCTAGGGCAGTTCCACTTCCAATGACCATTTCCTTTGCAGTAGAAGCACTCAGTTCCAGGCTTGGATCTAGCTTTGGGCTTCTTCATGGGAGCAGCAACTTGCTTGCTATTCTTCTTTGAAGTTCCTCTTTCTTTCCCTTTGCCCTTTTCTTTGAAACTAGTGATCTTGTTAACCATCAACACTTGATGTTATTTCTTGATTTCTACTCGATTTCAGCATCGCGAAGGGCTTGGGAATTACTTCCGTCATCCCTTGCATATTATAGTTCATCACTAAGTTCTAGTAACTTGGTGATAGTGACTAGAGAACTTTTTCAATTACTATCTTATCTGGAAGATTAACTCCCACTTGATTGAAGCAATTGTAGTACTCAGACAATCTGAGTACATGCTCACTGGTTGAGCTATTCTCCTCCATCTTGTAGGCAAAGTACTGTCAGAGGTCTCATACCTCTTGACACGGGCATGAGTATGAAATACCAATTTCTACTCCTAGAACATCTTATATGCTCCGTGATGTTCAAAACATTTTTTGAAGTCCCGATTCTAAGCCGTAAAGCATGCTGCACTAAACTATTAAGTAGTCATCATACCGAGCTTTGTCAAATGTTCATAACGTGTGCATCTGCTCCTACAATAGGTCCGTCACCTAGCGGTGCATCAAGGATTCTTCTGTGTAGCAATGAGGATAATCCTCAGATCACGGAGCTAGTCCTCATCATTGCTACTATCATCTTTCAACATAGTTCTTCTCTAGGAACATATCAAAAATAAACGGGGAGCTACATCGCGAGCTATTGATCTACAACATAGTTATGAAAATACTAACAGGACTAAGTTCATGATAAATTAAAGTTCAATTAATCATATTACTTAAGAACTCCCACTTAGATATACATCCCTCTAATTATCTAAGTGATCACGTAATCCATATCAACTAAACCATGTCTGATCATCACATGAGATGGAGTAGTTTTCAATGGTGAACATCACTATGTTGATCATATCTACTATATGATTCACGCTCGACCTTTCGGTCTCAGTGTTCCGAGGCCATATCTGCATATGCTAGGCTCGTCAAGTTTAACCCGAGTATTCTGCATGTGCAAAACTAGCTTGCATCCGTTGTATGTGAACGTAGAGCTTATCACACCCGATCATCATGTGGTGTCTCGGCACGACGAACAATAGCAATGGTGCATACTCAGGGAGAACACTTATACCTTGAAATTTAGTGAGAGATCATCTTATAATGCTACCGTCGAACTAAGCAAAATAAGATGCATAAAGGATAAACATCACATGCAATCAATATAAGTGATATGATATGGCTATCATCATCTTGTGCTTTTGATCTCCATCTCCAAAGCACCATCATGATCACCATCATCACCGGCTTGACACCATGATCTCCATCGAAGCATCGTTGTCGTCTCGCCAACTATTGCCTCCATGACTATTGCTACCGCTTAGTGATAAAGTAAAGCAATTACATGGCGATTGCATTTCATACAATAAAGCGACAACCATAGGGCTCCTGCCAGTTGCCGAGAACTCTATTACAAAACATGATCATCTCATACAATAAAATTTAGCATCATGTCTTGACCATATCACATCACAACATGCCCTGCAAAAACAAGTTAGACGTCCTCTACTTTGTTGTTGCAAGTTTTACGTGGCTGCTACGGGCTAAGCAAGAACCGTTCTTACCTACGCATCAAAACCACAACGATTTTTGTCAAGTGTGTTGTTTTAACCTTCAACAAGGACCAGGCATAGTCACACTCGATTCAACTAAAGTTGGAGAAACAGACACCCACCAGCCACCTGTGTGCGAAGCACGTCGGTAGAACCAGTCTCGCATAAGCGTACACGTAATGTCGGTCTGAGCTGCTTCATCCAACAATACTGCTGAATCAAAGTATGACATGCTGGTAAGCAGTATGACTATTATCGCCCACAACTCTTTGTGTTCTACTCGTGCATATAACATCTCCGCATAGACCCAACTCGGATGCCACTGTTGGGGAACGCGGTAATTTCAAAAAAATCCTAAGCACACGCAAGATCTATCATGGTGATGCATAGCAACGAGAGGGGAGAGTGTATTCCACGTACCCTTGTAGACCGTAAGCGGAAGCATTATGACAACGCGGTTGATGTAGTTGTACGCCTTCATGATCCGACCGATCCTAGTACCAAAAGTACGGCACCTCCGCGATCTGCACAGGTTCAGTTCCGTGACGTCCCACGAACTCTCAATCCAGCTGAGTGTCGAGGGAGAGCTTCGTCAGCATGACGCCATGTGACGTTGATGATGAAGCTACCGGCGCAAGGCTTCGCCTAAGCACTGCAACGATATGACCAAGGTGGAAATCTGTGGAGGGGGGCAACGCACACGGCTGAGAGATCAACTTGTGTGTCTATGGGGTGCCCCTCCCCTGTATATAAAGGAGTGGAGGAGGGTAGGGGCCGACCCTCTCTATGGCGCGCCCTAGGGGAGTCCTACTCCCAGCGGGAGTAGGATTCCCCCCTTCCCTAGTTGGAGTAGGAGAGGAAGGAAGGAGGAGAGGGGGAGGAAGGAAAGGGGTTTTTCCTAGGCCGCCTCCTCCTCTCTCCCACTAAGGCCCAATAAGGCCCATATACTCCCCGGGGGGTTCCGGTAACCCCCTGGTACTCTGGTAAATGCCCGAACTCACTCAAAACCATTCCGATGTCCAAACATAGTCATCCAATATATTGATCTTTATGTCTCGACCATTTCGAGACCCCTCGTCATGTCCGTGATCATATCCGGGACTCCGAACTACCTTCGGTACATCAAAACACATAAACTCACAATACCGATCGTCACCGAACGTTAAGCGTGCAGACCTTACGGGTTCGAGAACTATGTAGACATGACTGAGACTCATCTCCGATCAATAACCAATAGCGGAACCTGCATGCTCGTATTCGTTCCTACATATTCTACGAAGATCTTTATCGGTCAAACCGCATAACAAGATATGTTGTTCCCTTTGTCATCGGTATGTTACTTTCCCGAGATTCGATCGTCGGTATCATCATACCTAGTTCAATATCGTTACCGGCAAGTCTCTTTACTCGTTTCGTAATGCATCATCTCGTAACTAACTCATTAGTCACAATGCTTGCAAGGCTTATAGTGATGTGCATTACCAAGAGGGCCTAGAGATACCTCTCCGATACTCGGAGTGACAAATCCTAATCTCGATCTATGCCAACTCAACAAACACCATCGGAGACACCTGTAGATCATATTTATAATCACCCAGTTATGTTGTGACGTTTGATAGCACACTAAGTGTTCCTTCGGTATTCGGGAGTTGCATAATCTCATAGTCATAGGAACATGTATAAGTTATGAAGAAAGCAATAGCAACAAACTAAACGATCATTGTGCTAAGCTAACGGATGGGTCAAGTCAATCACATCATTTTCTAATGATGTGATCCCGTTCATCAAATGACAACTCTTTGTCCATGGCTAGGAAACTTAATCATCTTTGATTAATGAGCTAGTCAAGTAGAGACATACTAGTGACACTCTGTTTGTTTATGTATTCACACATGTACTAAGTTTTCGGTTAATACAATTCTAGCATGAATAATAAACATTTATCATGATATAAGGAAGTATGAATAACAACTTTATTATTGCCTCTAGGGCATATTTCCTTCATGAAGGTGATTTTCTTCAATGATGACGGAGTTGAGGTGGTGACCAAGTGCAAGAGGCACAATGAGGCATTTCCCATGGATCTTTAGGAGGTTATCTCTGCACCAATTGAAGACTTTTGCGTTGGATGTTTAGTAGTGTAAGACTTTGTCACAACTGTTTGTCAACTTAACTGCTTATCAGTGTATGTTTAAGACTCTGGTTTATGCTACACCTGTTATTAGTTGTCTATGTTATTAGTTGTCTATGTTGTGTCTCTGTATGTATGCTCGTAAACTCACACTCCAATAGTGAGGTTATCAAACCACATGCAAGGCATGTAACCAAATAACAACGCTTTGCAACCAAACACCATGACTGTGTTCTGCTCAACCATGGTTTGTTGCATGTTTTCACTCAACCTGACCGAGTCGGGCCACATATGTAAAGTGCACAAAATTCATGTAGGTAACAAAACAGACCCTTCAAGGCCCGAAGGAGTACCACTTCTTCACTTAGGAAAATAATAGTTTTGTTGTGCTTTAAATATCCATGGAAGTTTCTGATATGACATTTGCTCAGTGGATCAAAAGCTATTGTAGACACCAAATTCTTTCAATAAAGGGAGCATAGAAGTAAGAAAAGCATCTGTTCAAAATCTTGCGACGTTGAGGCGCATGCATCGGCACACTAATATGGTACATTCAGACAACTCCAATCATAGTCATAGGGAAGTTTGCGGGTTACCGGGTGGCAGACCCGGTAAGCAGTCTCAAACCTTGATATATGTAAAAAAAAGTTTGCGGGTTATGTTTAGTTTCTGCGCGAATCCATCGTTTTAGTTGTTTCTGGTACTAATTATCTTCAAAGCAGTCTTTCGTTTAAATGGTTGATTGAAAATTATGATCATGTAAATTGCCGGTGGTTAACGTTCTGCTAGGTTACAGTAAGTAATCAACTATCCGATAATTGTGCGTGTATGTGAGCGTCTCCGAGTGTACCGTCTTCAAAATCAACCATCTAATTGTGCGATCCTCTAAAATAAAGATCTAACAGTGCAAAAGATCGAAAAAGATTAAGATTCCAGCACACATGCAGCAGACAGAAACCTGAAAAACAAAGACTAATCCCATATATACGCTCTTTTCTCTCCTTTTAAATTTACAATCTAGACAACACACGCATGCCATACACTCTGTCTGGAGCCACATACAAACATGTCACCGCCACCAAGAACACATGATCTCCATCGACGTCTCTTGCTTCACGGAGGTTCTCACATGACGGAGCAGGCGTTGGGGTTGTCGTCGCTGAACATGGTGGTGAGCCGCTCCTCCTGCGCGGGGCCGGCGCCGGGGCCGCCGTAGCTGGCGACGGGCATGACGGCGTCCACCTTGCGCACGTAGCCCGGGGGCGCCTTTTTGTCGTAGGTCTGCGCGGCGTAGGGGTGCGCGACGAGGTTGTAGGGGATGTATGGCCAGATCTCGGCCTTCTTCCCGGTGGCCTGCACCCGCTTCACCACCTTGTGCGGCTCCACGAACCCCTGCACCGTCACCTTGTACTGCTTCCGGTTGATCTCCACCGACTGCACCCCTGCAAAATACAACAAAATGCCTTTAAATTTTCCAGCATTTACAATTTTTTTGCAAGGATTTTCAAAGGAAAAGAATCAAGAATTTCATCATCAATTTTACAGCATTTTTCTAACCATAATTCCTTGAGTTGTTGATAGGTAGGATATGTGTATGCATACCTTTCATGCTGGAGAGGGCGTTCCTGACTTTAAGCTCGCAGCCGTCGCAGTCCATCCGGACCTTGAGCTCCACCGTCTGGAACTGCTTCCTCTTCTGCTTGTAGCTCCGGCGCCGGCCGCCGCCGCCGAGAAGCTCGGACAAGTAGTCCAGAGTCCCACCCACACCCATCCTCTCAATCCAATTTGTCCTCTCGACGAAAGCAACAAGAAACAGAGTCAAGAAAACACCCAAGGACGGACCGGACGAGTCAGACTCTGTTCTCTTCCTGAATCAGTTGGTCACACAGTCGCACTGACAGCACTACTTGCGCAAAGCTTAGCTAGAGATGAGATGGTTGGAGAGTCGATGGACAAACGATGGGTTGTATGTGTATATATATAGGCCCTTGGCAGTTGTTGGCTGGCTTTGTGGCAAGGCGGTACTCCACCTAGCTAATAAGCTGCCTGCTTTCCGGAATCTGTTTGCTTTGTTTTGTTGCACAGCTAGCGGCGAGCCGGCCGGCCGCCTGCCCGCCTCCGTATTTTTCTGATGCCCGCCAGAAGCTTCCCAAGATACCTTGCCCCTCGCTGTACCTGCATGCACTGTACCTTTTGCTGAATCCCTCCGGTCGACCTCAACCGACTTCAGAAACAAATTGGGGCTTGTAAAGGCAGAGGATAAAGCTAAGCCGTGAGCCGGAAACCGGCCATTGTTAGCAGTAACGTTTCTCCCCCGCGCTAAGCAAGTGGAAAGGGCACGTACGTACGTACCGTGTGCTGGGCGCCTCTTGATTCATTTCTTCTTGCGTGCATGGCTAGCTTGATTCTTCATGCATGAGATGATTTATGAAAGATCAGCGTTGGGAATTCTACTTAAACATTTATCAGCAACTTTACGTGGCGGCGAACGCTGCGAGAATTGCGCAGTGGTATGTTCCTTATGATTGCATTGCATTGAGCTGGCCCCAGCCTCTCAACTGGTTTCAGTTTCGGTTTCCAAAGGGCAATGCATACAGCCTGGACGTGGGTTTTCCACAACAGAAATACTGGTCATGCGTTTGCTGTGTGCCGGTGTGAATGATGGTGCCAGCAGGGAGGGAGGTGCATGCATAATGGGGATCCACATAGTCATCCTAGGACCAATCTGGGGCTGCCAGCTGCCATGAGGTGATGGCTGGGCTGCCGCTCTGCCCCCTGATTGGGTAGCTGGGCCCCACTTTACAGGTCTTACAAAACTCTGTCATGATTGGTGGCCAGGCCAGGCCTCCTTCACCAGCCTCTCTATGTTCCTTCTTGCATACACTATGTCCCTCGATTCACTGAAACCTTTGGGAAAAGAAACCCCTCTTGGACATGCCCTGCATGCTGCCAGAAGTGGTTCACTCATTGCTCGTAGACTCCATTATTATTGGTACTCGTTGTGTTTAGGATAACCATATTCTTAATTTGCATGTCAGGGTCTTGGATTTTCTAATGACGGTTCTGCCTGAATAAGATACTCGTTGTGTTTCTTCATCTGAGAGTGGGCGTTCGCCATTTTGTAATTTTGCTAGAAAACTCGAGATGTTTTCATTTATCCTCCTAATTAAATCACGGACATTATACACAAAAAACAAGTGAACGACAAAGCTCTGAAAGGCTTGGTGTGGAACTCTTGTGCTATCGTATCGGCATGATGTGACGATAACATAGAAGTTTTTGTTAACTATTTTTGTTATCCAGGTGGCCACTTGGAATGCCCATCTAAAAAAACAATTGCATATTTCTAGGTCGGCTTGTGGTACATTATCGTGTGCTCACGAAGGATATGTTGGAAGCTAGAGGTTGGTCTTCCTACTCCGTCATTGACATTTCGGAAGAGTAGGGTAGGGAAATCTCTAAGCTCAAGTATAAATCGTCGATACCATCTACTTGGCCAATGAAATTGTCAGCTATAGGCATTTAGCCTTCTATAGAATTGTCTCCCATGATAAAAATAATTGAGTTTTCCTAGCAATGTGTTTTAGGTTTTCTGGTTTTGTTGTTGCTTTTCTCAGCTGCTTTTGGTGGCCCTTGTTCTTGTAGGTTCTCTTCGTACAGTTCAAGTTTTACACCTAAGAACATAAGCAGAATTCCTACCGTGCATTAGAAGAGAAAAATAGCAATATCTTCAGTGTGGAATGTGTGGGTGTCAAATTGAAATTGTGTGTTTATATCTGATAGGTATAATGCATTATGCGAATGCACATGGAAATAGTCAAAAGAAATCATAATGAGGAAATCTCAATTTCATAAAAATATAATGGCCAGAGTAGTTGATTTGAAAGAAAGGAGAAAACAAACAACCTACAACTAGAGAAAGCTTAAAACATAACCACAAACTCCCGCCCTTTCATACATATGTGATGTTTCGGATACGCCCAAGTCGAACAATATCATTTTAGTTATTCATATGGAAATTATAGAAGTCATATGTATATTTGTTTCAAAAAATAGTACTAGTAATCTTATAAATTTCTTGGTCTTTTACATATATTACGATATTAATTAGTAGCCAAAGTTACATCTTGAAGCCGTGTCATAGTCCAAAACGTCATTTTTTTTAACCTGAAAACAACACTTTTTTTGACAGGGAGGCAGTATATTACATATATCAACCCCCCCTCCAGGATTTGGCTCCGATCATTGAGAGATTCCTGGGAAAAAAATCATTGAGAGAGGACTTGCTGACCAACAAGTCAAATTTAGTGGAAAGTGGCATGACAGAGGAACCATAATCTCACTTGTACCATACTTCAAGATCACAAAATCCATCTTTCAAGTTAGTGGAAGCTACGTCCTTTATCATGAAAATGCATGGTAAACTAGTGAACTTAGACGATCTTCTAGCATCCTTCTGTTTGCTAAAACTTGTAGTTTTGAACAATGACACAATTTTTAAAAACAAAATTTTGACCACTATTTTCTGTTACTATATTTGTAAAATACAAAATAATTATATCTTCTAACTCTACTATTTGAGAAATTCACATACATGATTTCAATTGTCAAATCAAACTATATTTATAGATATTAGTAGTGAAAAAATTGAAAGTATGACAATATTTATATCATAAATGGCAGCTTTCAGGAAGGGGTTATATATTTCAAACCCATAGAATAACTAAGTGGTGAACATAGACACATCACACATAGTACCTGTTGAACCGTTTTGGCTTCTGGGTCACTAGGAGACCAACTTAAATTGTCAAAAAAAATTGAAAAGACCTCACATGCACGTACATGTAGATGCGATCTGCATACAATATAAAAATTCATTTGTGTGCCGCACAACAATAAATGTCTGGATCTATATATAGTATTGAAGAGTAGATCCATCATATATCCACATACTTGTTACTTTTGTGTAGCCCTCAAAGAAACATGTTTTGTAAAATTTACTGAATATATAATGAGAATGTATATGCACTTCTTCAAAAATAATAATTTCATATATTTTCAAAATGCATTTTATCTTTCTTTTTTCTTAAAAAAGGACAATTGACCCCAACTCATTTTATGTTTTTCGTATGGTACCAAGCTACATTTGTAGAGGTGTCGGCATGACAAAGGAACCATGATTTTTAATACATCTAGAAGTAAAATAAAGATGAACCGAAAGTTGCAGAAAAAATCCATCTTTCGAGTTAGTGAAAGACTGAAAGCTACTCTCGTTTACCCCATATTGAAAAGTAAACTAATATGATTGTGACACTGACTTGGAACCTAAGGTGGAAATGTGAAAAGACCCTAGCTACTCATCTGAAGCATGGTAGTTTACTTTGAAGGTGATGCCTAACCTCTTTAATTCCCAACCGGCCGCCCCTCTTTTGACCAATTCTGTTTCCACTTCCTTTGGAGAAATGTTGGCATTGATCCTGTTGATGTGGCACCTACAATAGCAATTAGCGTTAAGTAGCAGGATAATTGAAGGTGTCTGCAACTACAAGTTATTTGCAATTACATAAAGCTAGCAGAAGTGAACTTAAATATAATATCTTTTTCATAACGGCTGTCACTATTGAAACAAAACAATCAGCACTATATTTGCGAGATAGTGACCAATAAATAATTGGACATTGGTCAAAGAGATCATATGTCTCTATTGATTCGGAGGTGCTATAGTGCCCACTGGTAGTCAATTTTCATGACTCATGTGAATACTAACCTTATTTAGAATAAATTCTTTCGATCCAAAAGGAAGGATATTCCGTAATGTTGAATGACAAAAATTGAACAAACATCTAGCCGGCCAATGGAATTTGAAATATTAATCAATGGCTAATCTCCGACATGATAGACCTCCACTAATCAGCATATAAAAGGAGAAATTAAATAACGTACCATACTAGCAACAACTAGCTAAGTGATATGGGTTTCATTTGCACCACCAATACCCTCAAAAAGTAGTACATTGTGAATATTGACTGCACTGGCATAAATCCCAAGCTAGCTCTGTAGCATAGCTATACCTATATCTATGTGGCTAAATTGTTAAATCCATCTCCAAACTTCCATGAAGATGCTAAGGGAGATGCCAAATCGCATACCAAATTAAATGCATGCTCCTTCTTTGAGAGAATATCTGGTGGAAACTGATGAGAACCACGTGACAAATATGGTTTGAAGCTTGGAAAAAAAAATTCTAAAAAACACACACAGCATGTTAAGAAGGTGATATCTTATTAGCATGTGAAATTTCAAGTTCAAACAACTCTTTTCTGAGATATGGAAATAACAAACTCAACTATAAATTGTGCAGAACACTAAACGTCGATATTCATTGCTGAATATTATTTTAGTAACTCGTAAATGAACTTATGCTTGAACTTATGAGTTTCACATGCTAATAGAACGGCACCCTCAGAACATACTGTATTGTTTTTAGTATTACTGGAAACTTTTAGACCTGGTTTCTACAGAGGTTTCCTTGCAATAAATAAACAAATTGTACCAATAATTTTATTCACCAATCATTTAAGTTGTAACTTAGTCTTAACATGCCGACAGAGTATCACCTTCTTAACATACTTTATTCTTGATTTAGAAATTTTCAAAGCTTCAAAACATTGTTTTCACGAGTATCCACCGTAACTTGGTTTTCATTGATATCTCACGAATTTACCGTATAACCTATTGAGAGTTGAACAGTGTTAACATACGTTGGCTGCATACCTCACGGTGATTATTTCTAAAACATGTTATAAACCTCTGATGACGGACGCGCAGACACAATCGTTTCATGGTGCAATCACTCAGCTTCACAAGATTTTTGTGAGAGCTCAGCTCAGAGCCCTGACGGCACGAAAGGTGTCCCGGCAGCCGGGCAAATCGAAGCGACAGCGGCGTCACATCGATGCTGGCCCAAGGGTCAAGAATAATCATGCCGCGGGAACGAACTAGTAGATCGCCTTTTTTTTAGTTGCCTTTGGGGGTTGGTACTCCACGTACTGCGCATACGTGCATTTTAAATATACTTGCCAGAGATTCCGCGCGCATTTCTCCAAACTTTGCACCCCCCACGCCTGATCGAATATTTCTTTCTTCTTTCCTTGACGCACTTCGCCGCCGCGTAAGCTTAGGCCATAAGGAATGGAACATGCACAAGCACATATTACTACGTGATACGTGTGTGTTTGTGTGTGTGTGTGTGTGCGGTTTATATAATGGGAATGTCCAAAGTTTGCACGTGCGGAACACATGTATACGTGTTGATCGATCGCGCGAGTAGTACTGCCAGCCAAAGCAAAGCACTGATCAGCACTCACGTACGTCGGTGTAGGCTGATAATTTGAAAATGAATTGGCAGTTCTGGCTGCGCATGCATGCACGCACGTCGGGTGCCAGTGGCTTCCATTGGCGATGGAGATGAGGGTGCAGGAGGCAAAAGGGTAGGGTGGGTGAATGCATGTAGTAAAAGACGAATCCATCACTGCTGCGGCATGTTGGGCGCGCACTCGACATAGTACATGCACATGCCACGATCAACCAATAATTGGCATCCAAAGCGACATGGACCTTTCTCTATTTCCGAAAATGGGAATGGAAAGGGGTGAGGCACGAGGAACCTATGCCCATTTGCACAGATGTCCAAAGTGAGATTAGGATTCAGTAGCACGCACGCACGCACGAAGCCACTATGTTTGTCGGTTCACAATTTTTCTCTACACAGCAAACGTAAGCGCTCATATAGACGCGCATATATTCTGTTGGAAATATGAGCAATTTACCATATAATTTTATTAATGAAAATACTAGATAAAGCATAACTAACATAGCAGAGATAAAGCAAGTCATGCGATCTGACAAAGAGAAGGTAAATAACATCTGCAAATATGAATTAGAATCGAACATATCTAGAGTAGATAGTAGAACAAGGAACTGTGACAGGACCTCTAACAGGAAAAGTAAGAACAGTACGGGACAACAGCAGCAACAGTAGCACTGGACTTGGGGTCGGTGTCCTCGCTAGCCATGTCATCGAGGAGGTTGTCGGCGTCGGGGAAGTAGTCGTCGGAGTCTGGGGCGTCCGTGACGAAGAAGTCAGTAGTCGCGCTGAGCGCTCCCCAAAAACCTTATCACCTTTCTTCCGTACATGACTCAAAGAGGTGGAGTTTCGGAGGCCTACTGTCCCAACCTGCGGTGCACGCCGCAAGCCGGGATGGGGAAGATTATAGCAGCAGCGCAGTGCTTAGGAAGTTTGTGGCGAGAGGAAGAGGATCTTCTGGTGTGTCTCTCTGAGAGGAGCGACCTCCCTTTTATAGGCGCAACTGTAGGAGGCGAGAGGCTGCACCGGGAACTGAAGGGAACGAGGGAGACAAAATGAACAGGCAACAGCCAAAGGGTGCAGCGTTCTATTCAGTATCCACTAACTTTCCAGCTCCTGAGTGACCTTTCGTATACCCGTAGTGCATGGCAAAAATTTAGACATCGGCTCGGCTCATTCCCGCAGCCCGCAGCGCGGCGTGGCGGGTGGCGGAGGAGGAGCGCGCGTGGATGTCCCTCTTGTTCTCATGCTCATACAAGTGGGAAAGAACGTCCCTTATAAAGAGGTCCAACTCCCTCTAAACTAGCAATGTGGGACTAAACTTTAGTTTCATCTCTTGCCTTTGCACGAATGGGCTGCGTGCGCCTCTAGTATTTATTAGGAATTTCTGAAACTGCTATTGGGCTTGGCCCATAATAGATAAAATTCCAGCAATCCATCACCAGATCCCAAAGGCACACAAAATTTGCCTTTGGTTCCAAAACACTGTTTTATATACCGGTATTGCAGTGGAGACTGTTAAGTTGAACTTCCACCTAGAACTCTATGCTACACTAGTAAGCAACTTGAACAGTGGACTGGGCCTTGAGCTGCAAGTTTTTGTGAATCTAGCTTCACACAAAGCCTTGACCGATACTGGGCTACCGTGGGTCTTCCCCGCGGGTGGAGCTTATGCGTCATACTCCGAGACATTTCATGAGTTTACTAGAGAGAACCGTACTCTCATAGATTGCGACGTTTAACAATCGGACTCAAAGTGTGTTCTTCAAAAGATGTTCTGCAGGACAACATCTCTGCTTCAATGAGCCCCTTAGAACACATTAAGATATACATCAACCTACCATGCAGATTTAGGAGAGTATTGCATCTTCATGGAGTGGTATTGTTAATAGTAAGGATACTCTCCTCTCAGTTGACTAACATCTTGCCTTCCACATCTAATTCATGGGATCTCCGATCACAAAAAATAGGTTACCACTGTGAACAACTCATATTGTGGGTCTCATACTCATGTCCCTTGATGCATTATCTATCACATTACGTGATAGACCCTTAGTAAAAAGATCTGCCAGATTTTTAGACGTTTGGATATAATCCAATGCAATAACTATGGAGTTTCTCATTTTTTGACAGACTTTAACCTTCTCTAAATGTGTCTTGATGACTTCATGTTATCCTTTGAGCTGCTCACTTTCGTGATCATAGTTTGATTGTCGCAGTTCATAAGGATACCCGGTACATGTTTCTCAACAACCAGCAAGTCATTCAAGAGCCTACAAAGCCAATCTGCTTCAACCGTAGCTGTATCTAGTGCTGTGAGTTCTGCTTTCATTGTTGACCTCGTTAAGATGGTCTGCTTGCAAGACTTCCAAGGAATAGCGCCACCTCCATGAGTGAATACATATCCGCCCGTGGCCTTTATCTCATCAGCATCAGAGATCCAGTTTGAGTCACTATACCCTTCAAGCACCTTTGGGTGTCCAGTGTAGTGAATTCCATAATTCGCAGTGCCTTTCGAATAACGCAAAACTCTCTCTAGAGCTTTCCAATGCACATCTCCTGGTTTTAAGACAAACTGGCTTAGTTTGCTAACAGCAAAAGAGATGTTAGGTCTTGTAGCACTGGTTAAATACATAAGCGAGCCAATAATATGAGAATATTTCAATAGGTCTCTAGCAATTCTTCGATTCTTTCGAAGCAACACACTAGAATATTATGGTGTTGGAGAGGGCTTGCAGTCACTGTAGCCAAAGCGACTCAAGATCTTTTCCACATAGTGAGATTGAAGCAATGTAATCCCACCATCATCGTCTCTCAACAATTTGATGTTCAAAATGACATCAGCCACTCCTAAATCCTTCATCTCAAAGCAATGAGATAGGAAATCCTTGACCTCCTTAACAACCTTCAAATTTGTTCCGAAAACCAGTATTGTCATCAACATACAAGCAAAGGATAACTACCTCGCCCCCACCATGGCGATAGTACACACATTTATCAGCTTCGTTTACAACAAAGCCTGCGGTTGTTAAAGTTCTTTCAAACTTCTCATGCCACTGCTTGGGTGCTTGCTTAAGTCCATACAAAGACTTCAGAAACTTGCACACTTTTCCTTCCTGACCATCTACTACAAACCCATCTGGTTGTTCCATATAAATTTCCTCTTCCAACTCTCCATTTAGGAAAGCAGTCTTAACATCCATTTGATGAACGAGAAGACCATGTGAGGCAGCTAGTGAAAGTAGTACTCGAATAGTGGTCAGTCGCGCCACAGGTGAGTAAGTATCAAATAAGTATTCACCTTCCTTTTGAGTATATCCCTTAGCCACGAGTAGTGCCTTGTAATTTTCGATAGTACCATCAGGCCTAAGCTTCTTCTTGAATACCCATTTGCACCCTATAGGTTTGCACCCATAAGGATGATCAGTTATCTCCCAAGTTTCATTTGCCAAGATGGAAACCATCTCACTACGGACCGCTTCCTTCCAGTAGTCAGCATCCTCAAATGCATAGGCCTCTCAAATAGAACTGGGAGTGTCATCTATGAGATACACAAGAAAATCATCACCAAAAGACTTTGCAGTCCTCTGTCTCTTGCTCCTAGTAGGAACTTCATTGTTCTCCTCCACAGGATTTTCAAACTCTTCCATCGAAATAGTAGGTTCAGTAATTGTAACTGGTTCCTGAGTCGATGAACTAGGCATCTCCTGATTAGATGAGGTAGCCATATCCTTCATGGGAAAGATATCTTCAAAGAAAGCCGCATCATTCGACTCCATGATCGTACCGACATGCATGTCAGGTACCTCAGATTTTACAACCAAAAATCTATAACCAATGCTATGAAAAGCATATCCCAAGAAAAAACAATCCAAAGTTTTTGGTCCCAGTTTTTGCTTCTTTGGAATTGGCACATTGACTTTCGCCAAACAACCCCAGGTTCGTAAATAAGAGAGCTTTAACCTTTTCTTCTCCCATTCCTCGAATGGAGTTATCTCTTTGTTCTTTGTGGGAACTCGGTTTAGGACATGACAAGCAGTCAATATCGCCTCCCCCCACCATGCCTTGTGGAGACCCGATGTGTCTAACATGGCATTAACGAAATCAGTTAGAGTACGATTATTTCTTTCGGCCACCCCTTTTGACTGAGGTGAATAGGGAGGCATCCTCTCATGGATTATACCATGTTCCTCACAAAAGGAATCAAATTCATTTGAGAAATACTCTCCACCACGATTGGACCTAAGCCTCTTGATCTTTCGATCAAGTTGGTTTTCTGCTTCAGCTTTATAGATCTTGAAATAGTTCAAAGCCTCATCCTTAGATTTCAGATGATACGCATGACAGTATCTAGTGGAGTCATCAATTAACATCATAAAATACTTCTTTCCACCTTTTGTCAAAACACCATTCATTTCACATAGATCTGAATGTATGAGCTCTAGTGGTGCAAGATTTCTCGTTTCCGCGGTCACATGAGACTTACGAGGTTGCTTAGCTTGCACACACACTTGGCACTTAGATCCCTTGACAGTGGTGAAACTAGGGATTAAGTTTAACTTCGCTAGGCGTGACATGCAACCAAAGTTAACATGACAGAGACGTGAATGCCACACATTTGATTCACTATTGTTGCAAACATGATTAACAACTTTATTGCAAACGTCTGATAAGGATAAATGAAACAGGCCTCTTGACTCATAGCCTTTACCAACAAAGGTTCCATACTTGGATATTACAAATTTATTCGAATCAAAGACAAGCTTGTAGCCATCTCTACACAGAAGAGATCCGCTAACAAGATTTTTATTGACGGAGGGGACATAATGCACACTCTTCAGCCGCACGATCTTCCTCGAAATTTAGATCGACCGTGCCAGCACCACGAACAGAAGCACTTGAACTGTTGCCCATCAGCACGGTGGAAGTCCCTGCGGTCTGATAAGACGAAAACATGGAAATATCACCGCATACATGCACATTAGCACATGTGCCAATCAACCAATCAGGAGAATGACATATTGAAAGAATAGTGTGAAATATACCATACCCAGCATCCTTCATGTCAGTGTCTCCAATGACAACATTAGCGGTCTTGCCGCCTTTCCCAAGATGACGCTTGTCATAGCGATTAGGGCAACCAGGTGCCCAATGATCAGGATCTCCACACACATGACAAACACCTTTCTTCTTGTCATTCTTCTTCTTGAAGTTTGTGTGCTGTACAACCTTGTTATTCCCTTCAAAAATTGCTTTACCATCAAACTTGCCCTTGTTCTTGAACTTGTGGGGCTGGAAGTTTTTCTTCTATAACAGATTGGCACTAGATCCTCCCTCAATGCCTCGAGCACGTGTGTCCTTTGCTCTCGCCTTTTCTTCCACATCAAGAGTACCAATGAGATCCGGAACAGAAAACTCCTGCCTCTTATGCTTCAGTAAGGTAGCAAAGTTCCTCCACGAAGGAGGAAGCTTAGTGATAATACCTCCGGCAATAAACTTGTCTGGTAGCATACAATTGAAGTGCTCAAGTTCTCTAGCAAATGACTGTATCTCATGAGCTTGCTCAACCACGAAGCGCTCTTCAGTCATCCTGTAATTATAGAATTGCTCCATGATGTACAGCTCAGTGCCAGCATCCGAGACCCCAAACTTGGCCTCGAGTGTGTTCCACATATCTTTTCCATTATCAATTGACGCATAAGCATCAACTATGTTCTCACCAAGAACACTCAAAAGAGCAGCCTTAAACAGAGTATCCATTTTCTGAAAAGCTTGTGCCTATTGAGCATCATACTCTCTTTCAGGTTTGCCAAGAGTAGCGTCATAGCAGCTCATGGTTTGAAAACACAGAATGACTCTCACGCACCACCTCTTATAGTGGATACCCTCAAACATAGGAGGTCTCATGGAAGCAGCAAAAACACTCGGGGTAAATTGCCTAGAATAAGGTGTTTGGATTGCTGGAAATATGAGTAATTTACCATATGATTTTATTAATGGAAATACTAGATAAAGCATGACTAAAATAACAGAGATAAAGCAAGTCATGCGATCTGATAGAGAGAAGGTAAATAACATCTACAAATATGAACTAGAACCGAACATATCTAGAGTAGAGAGTATAACAAGGAACTGAGAGAGGACCTCTAACAGGAAAAATAAGAACACGTACGGGAAAACAGCAGCAACAGTAGCACTGGACTTGGGGTCGGTGTCCTTGCTAGCCATGTTGTCGAGGAGGTTGTCGACGTCGGGGAAGAAGTCGTCGTCGGGAAAGTAGTCGTCGGAGTCCGGGGCGTCCGTGACGAAGAAGTTAGTAGTTGCACCGAGCGCTCCCCAAAAACCTTATCACCCTTCTCCCGTACAGGACTCAAAGAGGTGGAGTTTCGGAGGCCTACTGTCCCGACCTGTGGTGCATGCCGCAAGCCGGGATGGGGAAAATAGTAGCAACATCACAGTGCTCGGGAACTTTGTGGCGAGAGGAAGAGGATCTTCTGGTGTGTCTCCCTGAGAGGAGCGACCTCCCTTTTATAGGCGCAAGTGAAGGAGGTGAGAGGCTGCACCGGGAGCTGAAGGGAACGAGGGAGACGAAATGAACAGGCAGCAGCCGGAGGGTGTAGCGTTCGTACAAAAATTCAGACATCGGATCGGCTCATTCCCGCGGCCCGCGTCGAGGCGGGCGGTGGAGGAGGAGCGCGCGTGGATGTCCCTCTTGTTCTCATGCTCATACAAGTGGGGATAGAACCTCCCTTATAAAGAGGTCCAACTCCCTCTAAACTAGCAATGTGGGACTAAACTTTAGTTCCACCTCTTGCCTTGCACAAATGGGTTGCGTGGGCCTCTAGGATTTATTAGGAATTTCTAAAACTGCTATTGGGCTTGGCCCATAATAGACAAAATTCTAGCATATTCACCCCTATGAGCGAATACATGCACACCTTATCCCTATGAGCATCTTCGAGAGACTGAGCCGACATATCATCTTGAGATTTACAAAGTCACTGTAGGTGCCTCGTCGTCGATGGGAACGTCTCCCCCCCACTGAAAGCGCATCACCGGAAATCCGGAAACAAATTCACAAATAACGCGAGCACCAGGACTTCAACCATAATGGGTTGGGGATACCACTGTCTCTCTAACCATCCAACCACATGTCGGTTAATAGTTCACATGGGCATAGGCGCCACGCGGCGATGCCCCTAGCTTCGGTCGTGTATGTCCACCGCCTCATAAATACTACCTGGTCGTACCGCACCGGCATACCATTAAGACAACGTCTGAGAATTGTTTCGGGTATTCCCTTTGCATTTGAAGTTGCACGAAGAAAATAGGGCAAGGCATGAGGCACACAGAGAAACCACTGATTTTGTTTGCATGCATGCAGATGTAGCACGACTGCACCACCGTTGGCTATGTATTTTCAGGTTAAATAAGCTAAGGCAGTGCCTTTCCAAAAATAAATCAATAAATGAAATGACTATCGTGTTTTTAGTTCAAATAAGTGAGACAGAGGGAGTATGATAAGGGGGGAGGTTGATAGTCATATGCTTAGCGAATGTAGAAAATGAATAATACAACAATTGCTTTCATCGATGAATTTAGTTAAACAAGTATCCGGAACAAATACCTGCGCAGCCAGCCGCTCACCTTCTGTCAGAGGGCGGGTGGTTCCCAGTTTTGGCAATCCATCATCCAGTTGCTCCATGTCCTCCAGATTGGGACATCCATTGCTCTGGGAACAGGATCAGCCATGCTCTTCTGGTTCGATAGGTGGGCAGGGGAATCCCCCTTCGCGACACGCTTCCCGAACTTGTTCGCCATCGCCGTAGACCCTCGGGTCTCCGTCGAGACGGCCCTTATTAACTTAGGGCGTCTTGCATTCAGGCGGCCATTTGGGCCCCTGGATTTGATCGCATGGCACGAGCTCCTGGATGTCGTTGCTCTTCACGAGCCTGACCTCGCACGCCCTCATGACCCCGTGTCGTGGCGCTTAGAACCCTCGGGGTCCTTCTCCACCAAATCCCTATACCGGGCTATCATCCCACTCCCTCTCTTGAGCCTCTTATAGCAATTTGGGAGATCAGACTCCCTCTAAATATCCAGATTTTCCTATGGCAATGGATCCGTGGACGCGTTCCATCCGGAGTGGAAGTGCTAAAACGGAATGGCCCCAATGATGGGATGTGCCCCCTATGTGGGACGATCGAGGACTCCAACCATATCTTCTTCTCCCGCGTCTCTGTCCAGTTCCTTTGGAGTTGACTCCGCGAGTCGATCAACGATCGTTGGTGCAACACCAACTTCCTAGACCATTTCGCCGAGGTTCAGGCATCGCCCCAGTCTAGCCGCCACACTAGGTGGCTGGCGATTAGGGTCCTTGCCTGGACATTGTGGAATGTCCGTAATAAGCTTGTGATTCAATGTGTTCCCCTTTGGCATGCGACTGACGCATTCTTTAAAATGTGTGGTTACTTGCAGCTTTGGCAGTCGCTTAGACGCCCCAGGATCATGGCACTGATGACCCACAAGTATAGGGTATCTATCGTAGTCCTTTCGATAAGTAAGAGTGTCGAACCCAACGAGGAGCAGAAGGAAATGATAAGCGGTTTTCAGCAAGGTATTCTCTGCAAGTACTGAAATAAGTGGTAACAGATAGTTTTGTCATAAGATAAATTGTAACGAGCAACAAGTAACAAGAGTAAATAAAGTGCAGCAAGGTGGCCCAATACTTTTTATAGCAAAGGACAAGCCTGGACAAACTCTTATAATAGGAAAAGCGCTCCCGAGGACACATGGGAATATCGTCAAGCTAGTTTTCATCACGCTCATATGATTCACGCTCGGTACTTTGATAATTTGATATGTGGGTGGACCGACGCTTGGGTGTTGTTCTTACTTGAACAAGCATCCCACTTATGATTAACCTCTATTGCAAGCATCCGCAACTACAACAAAAGTATTAAGGTAAACCTAACCATAGCATGAAACATATGGATCCAAATCAGCCCCTTACGAAGCAACGCATAAACTAGGGTTTAAGCTTTTGTCACTCTAGCAACCCATCATCTACTTATTACTTCCCAATGCGTTCCTCTAGTCCCAAATAATGGTGAAGTGTTATGTAGTCGACGTTCACATAACACCACTAGAGGCTAGACAACATACATCTTATCAAAATATCGAACGAATACCAAATTCACATGACTACTAATAGCAAGAATTCTCCCTTGTCCTCAGGAACAAACGTAACTACTCACAAACCATATTCATGTTCATAATCAGAGGGGTAATAATATGCATAAAGGATCTGAACATATGATCTTCCACCAAATAAACCAACTAGCATCAACTACAAGGAGTAATCAACACTACTAGCAACCTACTAGCACCAATCCCGGACTTGGAGACAAGAATTGGATACAAGAGATGAACTAGGGTTTGGAGATGAGATGGTGCTGGTGTAGATGTTGATGGAGATTGCCCTCTCCTGATGAGAGGAGCATTGGTGATGACGATGGTGATGATTTCCCCCTCCCAGAGGGAAGTGTCCCCGGCAGAACAGCTCTGTCGGAGCCCTAGATTGGTTCCGCCAAGGTTCCGCCTCGTGGCGGCGGAGTCTCGTCCCGAAAGGTTGCTTCCTGTTTTTTTCTCATCGAAAGACTTCATATAGGAGAAGATGGGCATCGGAGAGCCACCAGGGGGCCCAGGAGGTAGGGGGGCGCACCCCAGGGGGCGCCCCCCACCCCAGGAGGTAGGGGGGCACACCAATATTTGCTCCTTTTCCAGCCCAGAATTCCAGCTGCCGGCATTCTCCCTCTTCATGTAAACCTTGTAAAATAAGAGAGAATAGCCATAAGTATTGTGACATAACGTGAAATAATAGCCCATAATGCAATAAATATGGATATAAGAACATGATGCAAAATGGACGTATCAACTCCCCCAAGCTTAGACCTCGCTTGTCCTCAAGCGAAAAGCCGATAACAATAAATATGTCCTCATGTTTAGAGGTAGAGGCGTCGATAAAAATAAAATACGGACATGAAGGCATCATGATTATTTCCATAACAACAACATATATAGATTTTGTCATATGATTACTTATGTTCAAGTGATGATCTTTTCACAATGCAAAAGTATGAATCAGAAACCTTATTGAGCACCAATAAATTATAACCTCAGTCATTGAAACAATTGCAATTTATCATAACATCGGAAAGAGTCTATGTTAGAGCTTAAAAGCAAGTCCACATACTCAACTATCACTTAGTCCTTCATAATTGCTAACACTCACGCAATACTTGTGGTTACGGAGTTTTAATCGGACACAGAGAAAGATAGGGGCTTATAGTTTTGCCCCACAACCTTTTACCTCAAGGGTAATGTCAACAATAATAATTCATGCTCCCCCACATCCAATTAGATATGTATATCATGTTCTTTCCAACATGTTGAGCTTGCCAATGGATAAAATGAAAAAGGAAAGGTGAAGATCACCGTGACTCTTGCATAAGGTAGAGGATAATAATAAAAGATAGGCCCTTTGCAGAGGGAATCAGAGGTTGTCATGCGCGTTTAGGGTTGATGCACAAAATCTTAATGCAAAAGAATGTCACTTTATATTGCCCCTTGTATGTGGACCTTTATTATGCAGTCCGTCGATTTAATTACTTCCACAACAAGTTCGTACAAAGCTTATTTTCTCTGCACTAATAAGTCATGCATATTTAGAGAGCAATTTTTATTGCTTGCACCGATGACAACTTACTTGAAGGATCTTACTCAATCCATAGGTAGATATGGTGAACTCTCATGGCAAAACTGGTTTAAGGGTATTTGGAAGCACAAGTAGTATCTCTACTTGGTGCTGAGAATTTTGCTAACATGAGGGGGAAAGGCAAGCTCAACTCGGGCTGTAACATCCCAAATTTCCAATTTGGAATGTTATACATAGATCATCATTGCATATCATATTTTATTGTATTTTGGTTGATCCTAGAAATTCTAAGAAACTCAAGGACCCACGGAGAGAGTTGGGGATTTCGTTATTTCCATATTTGAATTTTCTCACATATTGAAAAGAGGATCATTTTGGTTTTAATCTTTTTGTCTCCAAATATTTCCAATGTCAAAATAAAAGAGAGGGGATAAAAAAGACTTATCTAAAATAAAAGAAATATTGGAGAAAAATGTTAAAATCAAATACGTACTTTTATTTGCATTTTATTGCTATTTTATTTGAATTAGAAAAATTGCATGCTTTTCAAAATTGCCTATTTAGGCCAGAAAAATGTTCACCTTGTTCTAAATATTTCATTTAGACGGTGAAAATTTGTTTTGGCATTTTTAGGATTTTTTAAATATTTTCTAGGATTTTTTTTCTGTTTGACGGAATTATTTAAAAAAAAGTTCTTCGGACCGACTGGGCCGAAGCCCAGCCGGCCCAGTTCGCGTCGTCCCTGACCCTGAGTCGGCCTCCCGCTCGCGCACGCCGCCTCCTCGGACTCCCGCTGCCGACAACCCCTCCCCCCAAGCCACCCAACCCCCTCTTCCCCCTTAAATAGAGCCACCGCCGCCCCCACATCGCCACCCCCGCCCCGCCCTACAAGCCGCAGTAGCAGTGCACCACCGCCGTCGGAGCTGCCGCTGCCTGCCGTGCCGTCGGAGCCGCTTCATGCCGTCGCTGCACCACCCGCCGCCTCCCGCCGACGCCCGCGCCGCCTGCCGTCGCCCCATAGCCGCCGCCGCCCGCGCCCCGCCTCGCCAGAGGTAGCCACCGCCACCGCCGGCCGTTCATCTTTTTTTTCTTGGTTAACCGTTCGGTTTTTATAGAAACCTAAAACTATTTTTTAGAATAGATCGGTTCGTTTTTTTGGTTTAGTTATTTAGCAGACGTTCGTCCGTACGTTTATTTTAACGAACGTTGTTCGTCGATTAGTCGCAGACAGCAAATGTTCGTTCATTAGCCTGTTCGTCTCGTTTTATTTTCTAGGGTTTATCCGCGATTATTTTCGATCGCTGTTTCTGCCCTGATCTTCGATCTAGTTTATCTTTTCGCTCGTTTATCTGAATTAGATGAAACACGCGCCTAGATCTTCGCGTCAAAGCCCTCTTTCTGTGTAACCAACTTGACAAGATTTTGGTACTGTAAAATTTGACTTTAGTCCAGATTAGTAAACGATTCTTGTTTCTTTCATAGTTTGAGTTTCGTTGCTCCGTTTGATTTGATTCTTTTTGCAAACCAGAGTTCTTCAGTTGAACTTCCTGGTTAGATCTTCTTATTTTAGTTTTACCCGTGCTTCTAGTTGAGTGCTTATGTATGTTATTTTTTGTTTGCGATAGAATACCCGGAGTGCGAAGCATGCTACTACGAGTCTCTAGGTTTTGCGGATCATCAGCAAGGCAAGTAACACTTTGATCATACCTCTTTATTATCCAGTTTTTTTTGCATTAGTCTCAATCCTCAAACATTGCATGGTTAGGATCTGAATAACATGTGGGTTCGGGAAGTAGATGATGTGGTAGAACCTATTGCCCTTTTATTATCAAACCTTTGGGAGTTACTTCTATGATTGCTCAGGATTGCTATGCTATGCTCGTAGACGTAGATTGGTTGAGCGTATCCATGACAGATGATAGAATTGTCAAAAAATGGTTAACTTAAGGTTGCTACATAAATACACATCTGGGTGGATTGGTTGAGGCACCCTGGAGTACCCAGTGGTTGTCAGGGCACCTGGAGAATCCAATGTTGTCCTAGGATATCCTGGAGTACCCATGTGATTATCCTATTGTTCGCTAACTAGGCTCAAAGGGATCATAAGATTATTCATGCTAGAAACTTCCGTGTGCAGCCACAAGCTATTATGGGCTCCAGCATAGTTGAGTAGGTTGCATGACCTCTTTCAGTGGTGGGCTAGCAGATGTAGGGGAAAGTAGGTGTAACTGTCCTTCCAGAGTAAAGAGTCAATGTTTCTGAAAGACTGTGTCTCGGTCATCCGTTTCTCAAACACCATGTAGTGTGAGAAATCTAACGGAGGAGATCGAGTCTTGTGGGGAAAAGTGCGCAAACCTCTGCAGAGTGTACAAACTAATCATGGTTAGTCATGTCCCCGGTTATGGACATCTTGAGTACCTGGTTCTTGGATTATCATGTTGATCTCATCACTTTAAATTAATTTGTTGGGTTTAATTGATATTGCTTAATTGGTATTGAGTTGGAGGAACCTTCTCAATGTTTAACAACCACCATGATAGTTAAATAAAATCTATTCCTTTGTTGTAGGAAAAAATTGGCTTATTGCAAAAACTTTAACCATAGAGCTTTCCACCAGCCATATATGCATGTAGTGATAGCATTTATTATGTTCATTACTCTCTTGTGTTACATTGCCAGCATATTCCATGTGCTGACATGTTTTGGGCTGCAACATATCATGTTGCAGACTTTTCAGACGACGAGTAAGGTGCCATAGCTCGTTGTCGTTCACTCAGCTATGTCGTTGGAGTTGATGGACTCACTTTATCTTCCAAGCCTTCCACTGTTATCTTATTTAGATGGCCTTAAGCCATATTATTGTAATAAGTTCTCTTTTGAGACATTCGATGTAATAAGTGTGTGGTTGAGACTCTGTTATAAATCCTCAAGTACTGTGCGTGTCAGCATTACCGATCCAGGGATGACACTGATGCACAGAGACTAGACTGTTTGAGGTCTGGTCGCTACAGGATGGTATCAGAGCACACGATGACTGTAGGACACGACCACTATGCTAAAACCATAGGTCACTCTTCTCTACTCATTTCTTACTCCTCTCCCTTTTCCACACTATAGGATGGCGGACTCAAGGAACAAGTTTACGCAACCGGATGAAGATACACCTTTTGGACGACATTTGAAGGAAGTTACTAGGTACCTGAACATCGGAATACCAAGTTTCACCGGGACCTACATCACCACTTTACCAGAAGACGAGCGTTGATGATTCGAGTTCAAGTTCTAGGAAGGACGTTCATGCCAGTCACTGAGCCCATAGAGTTTTCCTTTGCTGCACCAACCTAGAGTCTAGGAAAGAGCATGGCATTCCACATCGCCATGGGACGCATTGGGTAAGTTTATCACAAGGATCTCAAGGACAATATCTACCAGATATGTGGGCACTGAGATGAGCAATGGGAGATGATCAGCACCAAGAGGGACAGGTCCATTGCAGCTTTTATCCAGGAGTTAAACCAGCACATTCGTCGCCAGGAGAACCAGATGTGCGCAGGCATGATAGATCTGAAGAAGGCAAGGACCAAGATTTCGGAGCTAGAGGAGGAACTCAAGTCTACACGCGACGGATATGAGGGGGAAATGACGATACTAGTGGAGAAGAATGATGACCAGACAAGGAAGCTAGGAGTATTCATGGGAGACCCCGCGCTAGGAGGAGATGATGACGATTCCAAAGACATTCGTTCGGAGGACTACATCATCATTGATGACACCGACTCAGACCCCGATGACAGCGATGATGACTATGTTGATGAAGCTGGAGCGAGTATCATGCACTACAAGAAATATGTCAACTTGTGACCACCACTATTGGTCACTCAATGGTCATTGTTTTCCATTTGTGACCTTTTTGTGACCAAAAACAGAAGGTCAAATGCTGGCCGTCGTAAACTGAAATTAGGGACCTTTCTTCTGGAATAGTCGTAGACGTTTATGACAAAAAAGGTCGTAGATTTAACGACCAATTATTTTGGTCACTAGCAATCCGACCACACCATGTCAGATCCACCGTGGCAAGCTGATGTGGCAGAATTATGACCAAATGAAAAGGTCATAAAATAGAATCAGCTCGGTCCATTTCAGTCGTGTACATGGGCCAAGCCCAATAATTCATCCCATTTAATGTTTTTTCTCTTTATTTTGCTTATCTGCATGGGCCTGGCCCAATAATTTGGCCTTTTATTTTCTGGGAATGGAGCCTTTTTCTGATGAATTTTTTTATAGTCCACTGTTGTTTTGGGCCACAACCTTTTTAGTCTAGTTCGAATTTGGGCCTTGGCCTTTTTATTTTCTGTTATGCAACCTTTTACAAACTTTTTTCTTACAATCAACTCTTTTTTATGCCCAAGCCTTTTTAGTCTAATTCTTGTTTGGGCCTCGACCTTTTTAGAGCCAAGGTTCTTATTTTGCATAACTATAAACAGCAAGGCCTAGGTGCACAGGTGATCCACAAGGCCAGGTTCAAAAAGCAAGGCCCAGGTGCACAAGTGATCCACATAACTTCACAGAAAATAAACACAGGTTCACAAGATCACATAACTTCACAGGTTCACATAACTTCACAGCGCACAGGATCACATAACTTCACAGCTCCCAGGTTCAAACAGCAAAATGCAACAAAATGCAACAAAATGCTCCCAGGTTCATAGGTTCACAACCATCAAAGAGATCTAAACTATGACAAACTGCATAAGAGGTTCAAAGACAAACTGCACAGCCATCAAACTACCTTAGCTCCAAAGAGAGCCATCAAGTGGGCTAACTTCTCTTCCCGCTCTTGAGACTTCTTGTGCAGCAGCTCAAGTTCCTTGTCGCGTGCAGCTTCAGATTCTTCCGCCTTCATCTTGATTGCCGCCAATTCTTCTTGCATCACTTCAGCTTGAAGCTCAGACCTCTCCAGCTTCTGCTCAAGATCACGAACATGAGCAGCCACTTCAGCAGTTACTTTGCTAGAGTTGTTCCTAGATGACTGGAGCCCAACATTCCTGAGGAATGTGCTTTGCTTGACTTTGGTCTTGAGCACTTGTTCAACAATTTCAACAGCAGCCTTTGGCTCTTCACCATCTGGTACCAGCGCGTCCTTCATTTTTTCCATCTCAAGCTAGCATATGGAGGAAAATGATAGGCATTAGTGGGAGATCTATTTCACATTTTGCAAACCAAACCAGCACACAAATGGATTATTTGAAGTAACCAAACCAGCACACAAAATCTATACAAGAAGATGATGACTAGTGACCTGGAGACATGCAATTGGAACAATATGATCGCTTCATTAAGCCTAGAATGGTGGTTATATATAAGATGGCTTCCCGAGTGAGCCGATCATCAAGCTAACATTCAGATCAAATTTCATCATATCATAAAAAATGCAACAAATAGCTACAACAAGTTCTGATATCTTTGTTGAACTATCAAACAGCATCAAATCATCAAAGCATGGAACATAGCGTGTGTTCTTGACTGGCTCCGAATCAAACAACATCAAATCATCAAAGCATCAAACAACATCAAAGCTGGCTGTGAATCAAACAGGGCTGAGGTTTCTAGACAAAAGTTTGAGCTGGCTGGACAAAGCATGGAATGACTTACTATAGCAGTCTTGACTGGCTCCAAAAACCCGTGCTTCTTGCTGTTGTGGGTGGCCTTAAACAAGTCAATCGCAGACAGCTCCTCACCCTTACGCTCTTCTTTCTGAAATGTTTTTCAACAAAAATCAAAATGTTATTCAGCAAGAATCAGAAATGATATTCAACGAGGATCAAATGATAAGGTCTCTAGAGAAAAGTTCTCACAGTGGCAAAAATGTGTGTTGTGTAGTGCCTGGAACCAGTTCTCTGATTTTACACGACTTTTTCTCGATTCATCTTGTTCGACATACAGGTTTCCTACAAAAAAGCATACTGTCAGCATGATCTAGCACTAGCATATCGTGTGCAGAACATAAAGCAGCAAACAAAACAGAGACAAACCTTGTGCCTTGGGGTAGACCACATCTCCACCAGAGCTCGCCATTCACCGTCCGTCAGATCTGGCACCGGAGACTTGATGCTGACTTTGTTTGCGGCTACGGTATCAAAATACTTCTTCTTGATCTGATAGTGTCTGTTCTTTGAATTTTTCTGAAGAATATCTTTGCACGCGGTCTTGATGGTCTCCGAGTCCGTGTTCATCTCAAAATTTGCCTACCAAGATAGTAAACAAAGTAGGAACAATATTAGTGATCATGCATAGGTATAACGGAAAATAGGTAGCACATTAACTATGAAACAAGTAGCGTACAACAACTTTCCCAATATAGTTCTTCAATAGACTACCATTTTTTGTATAACTTGAAGTGAGGAAGAACCGGCAGATGGCTTCTTGCAACGAGTCCACACTCAGAAGCAAGCTTTGCTGCCTGCAGAGGCTTCTCTGGACGCTTTATCCCTTCGGCAATTTGTATAGGCACCTTGCTACCAAGCGACTTGGTGATTCTCTCTAGCCCTTTGCCCTTTCTAAGTCTAGTCTTGGTAGTCATTGCATTTGAAAATGAAATTGAACTCATAAATTAGAATAGAAATCGACAGATGGAGGAATCGACAAAAGCATGCATGATCATTACATTTGGAAAATGCACTAGTAAAAGAGAGCATTACAAAGGTTAACTTGCCTGGTTGAAGCACAAGCTGATGTTCTTCTTCATTAATGATAACATTCATGTCAATAGAAGGTACAACAGGGCTGAGGTCTGTGTGGACAGTGCCTGCTTCATCTATGCTGATGGTTCCTCCTTCATCTAGGCTGACAGTGCCACTTCCATCCATGCAGAGAGTGGTTCCTTCATCCATGGGCGGCAACTCATCACCCATTTGCACCGAGGTCTCAGAGTCCATGCGCAGCAGACTTTCCTGATGGTCCATCGCAGTCGCCATCTTTGGTTTCTGCCTTGTGACTCTATCAGGGGCAGGTTCATCAGGTTCCAGGATCCTCTTTTTTGTCATGGAGCTAGGGCCATCACCCTTACAGGAGGCATTGTAGTAGATGTTTCTGAGCTCTTCTTCTTCTTGTTGACTGTCTTCTTAACACCAGGCCTCTTCGTCCTAGATTCCTTCAGTGCCTCGTATAAACAGCGCGGAAAAAAGCATTACATCACAAGAGAAATATGTGAGCACAAGGAAACACATAGCATAAAAGAACCCCCAACCCTCCAAGCAAGACAGCGTTTGCACCTTAACAGTCTTCTTCACTACGACATCATCCACTTCCTCTCCATCAATAACTTCATCCTCCTTAGGATTGTACTCTGGGTCATCATTGATAACTCCACTACCTTCTTGAACCTCATCACTACTACCTTCTTGTACATCATTTGTTTTCCTCATCATTGACGCTATTGCACTGATGCCAAGGGACTGGAACGTCCGATTATTCCTCATAATATTTCTAGCCCTAACCTTCTCGTACTCGGTGAGAGGCTCTTCTTTGCATGATAAAGGAAACGTAACTATTAGGTGAATGTTTGGAATGCATGGACAGCCAGCCAAACATTTCTTATGAGATTTTATTATTATTTAATCCTAGTTATTCAGGTAAGGAAGACTAACAGCACACATGCACAATTAAGCCAGCTTATTCAGATTGCAGAAATACATTTCACTTAGCATATTAAGACACATATTTTATAGAACTGATAGTATAACCCCAAGGGGCAAATTGCATACCAATGGTTGGCCTCTTGTTTGACCTTGTCATCCTTGCCATGGATGATCTTGAGGTGGTGCTTGCAAAATAGAATAAACAACAATCAGATACAATAGGGATAAAGTAAATGATGCACTTGTATCAATCAATGAAAGCATTTGGACCATCATGCACATACATGTAATATAGGTGAAGCAAACTTGATGAATCAACAATACAATGATGTACTCTTATTAATTAAGCAAACATGTAAGTGCACCGAACAAGCATGCATGTACACTAGTAGCAAGTAAGCAAAGTGCATAAGTGCTACTAATACAAGCAAGCAAGCAAGCAAAGTGCTACTGATAGAAACAAGCAAGCAATGAAGGAAATTGAAAAGAAGCAAGCAAGTACTATTGATACAAACCCTAATTAATAAGCAAGCAAGTAGCTTCTTCTCCAAGTGCTACTGATACAAGCAAGTACTGCTGATGGAAACCCTAATTAAGCATGTATGCTAGCAAGCAACATGTATGCTAGCAAGCAAGCAACATGAACTAGTGAATTGGTGTCATGTACACATGCTTAGACAGTCTGACAGCAAGCTAGACGAGTATATTATGAGTACCTTCAAAACAACTAGATGTTGCCACTGGTAAAGCATGAAACAACTATACTTGCAGCAGTACAAAAACAGATGAAAAAACTATACTCAACTATTGATTATGCTGCCTCTACACACAAAAAATGGCTACAGACTAGATTACACAAGTTAAGACATTTCAACAATTAGAATCAACCTTGTATATTACAACACCCAAAATTATCTAGCACCAATCTAGTATATATTAAAACTAGTCATACTGCCTTAACACACCAGGAATTCCAATACCATAATAAGTACTAAGCATTCTCTTGTTCACTAGAAAGAAGAACACAAGCTTCATGCGCATATCATAAAAGAAGAACACTACTACAAACCCTAGTAGTGCTACTGATAGCAAAGTGCTACAAGCAATCAAGTACATGTTGATACAAACCATAGTTGCAAGCAAGCAAAGTGCATAAGAGCTACTAATACAAGCAAGCAAGCATGGAAAGTGCTACCGATAGAAACAAGCATAGTGCTACTGACAGAAACAAGGAAGGAAGGAAGGAAATTGAAGCAAGGTTTTTGAGTCGCCGAGTCAAGCCAAGTCACCAAGGCTGCGGCTAGTGGCTTGCTGGCTTGAGTCAACGACTTGGCTTGATTAGTCGCCCCAAGTCGCCATGGCACAACAGTACATAGAGCAGCAGAGCACATAGATATACATCGGCAGCAGAGCACATATACAGCAGACAAAATATACTACATCTAAGCAGAGCACATATAGAGCCCACCTCACGCTCTCTTTCCTTCCCCAGTCCCCACATGATCACGTATACATCATGTGGTAAATCTGACAATGTCTCGTACTAGTATTAGTATAGCACAATGGTCTACAGTATCTGATTGGTACTATAACAACACTATCAGGTGCCCAACAATATTCAGAGAAGCCCAAAATATAACCTCCAGATAACCAAAATTCATGCCATTTATCCAAAAAATGAGAGAGTTCTATTCCAGCGTATACATACTCTACATAGGAACTAATCAAGAAGAAGAAGACTTGTATCCATTCTAAGCATGGTCACATATACAGCAGCAGCAGCAGCAGAGGCTTACCAACCCCAAGAAAGAATGAACGAACCCTGAGCAGAATACCAGAAGGGGATCGAACGAACCACCAGGCGGGAAAACATGAACCCTAACCCCAAGAACAAGGACCTACTGAACCACCAGGAGATCCTAACTCTAGAATATCCTAACCCATGAGGGGGATCAACTGAACCACCAGAGGGGAGATGGATCCACCAGAGGAGGGGAGATGGATCAAGGGGAGAAGTACCTAGGGGGGGATGATGTTGATGATGCAGTAGTGGTCGTCGTCGACCTCGTCGTCATCGATGTAGCCGTTGTCGTCGTCGATGTAGTCGATGTAGCCGTCGTCGTCGTTGATGTAGCCGTCGTCATCGTCGTCGTCGATGTAGTCGATGCGGGCGATGTAGGGCAGCGCGACACGGTGGGGCGGCACGGGGGGCGGCCTGGAGCAGGGGAGGGAGTGGGGCGGCGCGGAGCAGGGGAGGGAGCGGGGCGGCATGGAGCAGGGGAGGGAGCAGGGTAGGGAGAAGCTAGGGTTCGTCGGGGAGAGGGGAGGGGAATGGGGAAATTTTAGAGAGGGGAATGGGGATCCAGCGTGTTTAGTGGGAGAGGGGTGGTGGGTCCCGCATGGTAGTGGGAGAGAAGTGGTGGGAAATTTTGGTGGGGTGGGAGGGAAAATTTGGTGGGGTGGGAGGGAAATTTTCACCATTTTTTAAAGGTTTGGAGGCAGAAAAATTCAGGGTCTTTTTTGTAAACTTTGTAGAAATAATGGTTAAAATCATACCGAATAACTCAAGAAAATGTCGGTATTTCTAGTTTAGTATTTTTGCTAGTTGGTAGGCCACATTTGATGATGTGACGCGGAGGTCTCCCATTTTTTTTGATTTTTTTGAATTTTTTACGGTGTTTTCAAAAACCGGCCGATTTCGTCGCGGCGGTCGTCTGTGGCTAGGATTTGAGTCATGCAAATAAGTTGTCGATTCTTTGATGAAATGCCTACCTGTGAAGTTAAAAATGATTTTTGGCAAAAATAACGGGCAAGCTATGGAGGACCCGCAGTTCAAATTCCAGTCGGTTCCAGCTGAATCGGCCGAAGGTGGTCTGAATGGCCGAGAGTAGCTACGAGGGTCAGAAATGCATGATTTTTTGTGACCGTTTGTAAAATAGGGTCTACTTTGAGATAGACATGGAATGGCACCATTTGGGGTGACCCTCCTTGTAGCCGCTTCACAAAAAACGCATGCTTTAGCATTCAAAAAATGAAAACCGTTTTTTGTGTGAAACAAGTTGGAACCTCGCTTTGGCAACATTGTTTCCCATCACAAGACGAAGGCATGCGCCAAATTTGGGCATATTATCAAAAACTATTCAACGGATGCGGCCATATCATTGCTAGTTTGGCTTGAAAGCCATGAATCTTCGTTCATGGTAGGTCGTTTTTTAGAACACCTTTTCAAGAAAATGTCAGTATTCCAAGTTTAGTATTTTTGCTAGTTGGTAGGCCACATTTCATGATGTGACGTGGAGGTCTCCCATTTTTTTGATTTTTTTACGGTGTTTTCAAAAACCGGCCAATTTTGTCGCGACGGCCGTCCGTGGCTAGGGTTTGAGTCATGCAAATCTGTTGTCGATTCTTTGATGAAATGCCTACCTGTGAAGCTAAAAATGATTTTTGGCAAAAATAACGGGCATGCTATGGAGGACCCGCGGTTCAAATTCCAGCCGGTTCCAGCTGAATCGGCCGAAGGTTGTCTGAATGGCCGGGAGTAGCTACGAGGGTCGGAAATGCATGATTTTTGGCGACCGTCCGTAAAATATGGTCTACTTTGAGATAGACATGGAATGGCGCCGTTTGGGGTGACCCTCCTTGTAGCCGCTTCACCAAAAACGCATGTCTTTAGCATTCAAAAAATGAAAACGGTTTTTTTGTGTAACAAGTTGGAAGCTCGCTTTGGCAACATTGTTTGCCATCACAAGACGGAGGCATGCGCCAAATTTGGGCATATTATCAAAAACTATTCAATGGATGCGGCCACATCATTGCTAGTTTGGCTTGAAAGCCATGAATCTTCGTTCATGGTAGGTCGTTTTTGAGAACACCTTTTCAAGAGAACGTCAGTATTCCAAGTTTAGTATTTTTGCTAGTTGGTAGGCCACATTTGATGATGTGACGCGGAGGTCTCCCATTTTTTGAATTTGTTTGAATTTTTTATGGTGTTTTAAAAAATTGGTCGATTTCATCGTGGCGGCCGTCCGTGGCTAGGGTTTTAGTCATGCAAATCTGTTGTCGATTCTTTATAAAAAAACCATGTTTAGATGACACTGTCATACTTGAGCATTAAACTTATATTGTTGATTCTTAATGAACAATCTTAATGAAAAAACATGTTTTTGACAATCACAAAATGAAACTTATATTGTTTCATACATGAGCATGCACAAAAACCCATAATTTCATCTTTCATCCATGAGCATGCACAAAATATCAATTCCCATCAATTACCAAACTGAATATTCATAATTAAGAAACCGAATATTCATACTTGAGCATCCATAAGCATGCACAAAATTCAAACTAAGCTTGGCATTTCCACTTAGCATTGCCACTTGATTTCTTAACATCTTCACTCATTCTTCTCCTTATTCTCCTTCATCCTCCTTATGCGCTCAGAGTGGCGAATGCCGACGCGGATGTACTCCTCTACCACAATAGGCATGGTCCTGTCGCCCAGCTATGGGATCGCTGGCGCCACTACCATCGCCGAGGTCATCGTTAGGCACCACCATCGCAAGGTCAGCGTCAGGCACCACAATCGCGAGGTCGTCGTCAGCCACCATAGCAGCGTCAGCGTCAGGCACCACAATCGCGAGGTCATCGTCAGCAACCACCATAGGAGGGTCGTCGTCAGCCACCACCATAGCAAGGTCGTCGTCAGCCAGAATAGGCTGCACCTCCCCATTCTACTCCTCGTCATCCCCGCTCTGCTCCTCGTCATCCTCGCTCTACTCCTCTTCTTGCCCACTCTGCTCCTCGTCATCCCTGCTTCTACTCCCATTGCCTGGCCAAATGCAACAAAGTGTGAACATGGTGTTGCCGTCGTGCTGGTAGAGGAAGCCAAAAGGACAGGAAGAAGAGATGCAGAGAGCTTACTGGCATCGTTGACGTGCTGGTAGTACATGCAGCACATGGTGTTGTCGAACATCTTCATAGTGAACATGGTGTCGCCATTGTAGCGGAAGACAAGGAAGTGCCTGAGCTGCAGCTCATGGGCGCGGGCGAAATGCTCCCAACTGGGCCCTAGGTACATGTGGTCTTCACCGTCGAACACCACCACCACGTCCCACAGCCTACGACGCCTACTGCCGGCCTCCCGCAGCTTCACTTTGTGGGGCTCACGGCTGGCAAGCATCTTCGCAAACTTGTCAGGCAGCCTCTGCAGCGAGGGTCAAGCAGTGGTTAATTGTGCCAATCAAGCACTAGACAGCAGAGTGATGATAAAGAGATGGGTGAAGGGGAATATACCTGCCTACTACAAGATTTCTCAATTACGATCTCAAAGAACTTGAAACCTTCCAAGCTAGCCATCTCACTTCTCTGAAAAGCAGCATTGTAAATTAAACAACAAGACTGTACATAAATAGGAAACAAGCACTTCAAAGCAGTAGAATATGTACTACATGTGTTTGCCAGGGCCTCAATTTGGAATACTACTATAAATGGCAATGGCCTCAATTTGCTCCTACTCTATCTTGGCAAAGGGGCAATGAGTAGAAGAAGAACATCAACATCAACACAACCCATCAACATCAACAGCACCCATCAACATTTCTGAGGGCAAAAACATCAACAGACACACAGACTTGAGCATGTGCACTCATAAATGTAATGTTTCTTGGCCACTAAGTTGGAGAAGAATGTAATGTTTCCATACTTGAGCATGTTCAATTTGAAAGAATATAAACAAGCAAGAATGCATGCATGCATATCAAAAGTTGGCATCTACTGCTGCTACTACTCTGCCCATGTTCATGCAGGTCACTACACCTGCATATGCATGAATCCCACTGCAGCAAAAGACTTGATAACAAGAATAACCACAACTAGTAACAAAAGCAACACTCCTCATCAGTTACATTCAGTTATTTACACAGCAACATCAACAGAATTGCTGTCAGCACTCCTCATTAGTTACATTCAGTTAATTACACAACAACAACAAAAGGATTGTTGTATGCATGCCATGTTAATTCAACAGCAACAGCAGGCTGGCAACAGCAACAGCATGTTCACCAAAGAATTCAATAGAAACAGACTTCAATTAATTTAGTTAACTAACCACAGAATTCAACAACAACAGAACAACATGTCTACCACACTATCTACCATAGAATTCAGTTAATTACACTGTCAGCAGTCTATCACACTATCTACCACAGATCCACCAACAGAGCATACTAAATCCACCAAGAACAATATGCCTAAATCCACCAAGAACAACTAGATGCCTAATATGCATAACAAACCCTAGATTCTCAAACCCTAGAGCAGAAGAGAAAGGAGAGAGGATATGAAGCGGATGGCTTACCTACGCCGAAGCCTGAGAAGAAGTGGTCGCCGGCAGCGCAGGGCAAGCCGCGCGGGAGGCGTCGGACCAGCAGAGGCGCCGGGGAGGAGAAGGGGAGGCCGTCGCCGTCACCTAAAATAGCACAAAATTTGTATTAACAAACACCCTAATCCAAGCCTAATCAAACCCTAATCCGGTGGTAAGAACCCTAATAAAATCAATGGAATCACCCTAATCTATCATAACAGTAGATAGGAAGAGGAAGAGGAAGGGGATTCATACTTCACAAGTGGCCCATGGCGATGGAGAGTCGGCGACCGAGAGAGAGGAAGGAGCCGGCGGCGGTGGGAGAGGAAGAAGTCCGTGGCGGCGGAGAGGAGGAGCGGGTTGAGTGGAGAGGAGGAGCGGGTCGAGTGGAGAGGAGGAGTGGAGAGGGGGAGTGGGGAAAAGAGTGGAGAGGAGGAGGAGCAAGCCCAATTGTTAGTGAGTGGTTTGATATATTGAAAAGGGTGGGCATAGAGTACAAAACCAAAAACCTCTTCCTATCCCAATGGTAGAAACCAAGTGAAATAAGCGCATGGTCATGGGTTCGAGCCCCAGCTCGTGCATACTTTTTGGCCGCACGCCAATATTTTCTGGGAAGTGGGTCAAGTGGGTAGTGTAGCAAACTGGTCCACTTGTCAGCCAGTGGGCCGAGTGGCCCACTTGTCAGTGAGGTATGTGTTAAATACTTGCCTGGTTTAACGATTTGAAAAGATATGGCATAGAGTAGAAGACCAGTAGCCTCTTCCTAGCCCAGTGGTAGAAACACAGTGAAACAAGCGCATGGTCGTGGGTTCGAGTCCTCGCTCGCGCATATTTTTTTGCTCACAATGAAATGGTGCAAAATTCAGTTACATCTTCTGTCCAAAATAGCTCTAACCAAAACATCTTCAGTTCAAAAAAACATGAATTAAATAGTTCTGAAACTTGAACTAAATAGATCACCAAAACTACTAAATGATCACAAAAACAACATCTTCTATCTGATCATTTTGCAATCTTTTGCATTACAAGATAACATTTTGACAACATTACAAGACAACATTACAAGACAAAATAGTTTTGCAATCATTTGACAATATTTTGAGAACAATAGTTCTAAGCAAAACTACTAGAGCATGTTCACCAAAACTAAGAAAAATAGCTCGGAAAATAGTTCACCACTACTTCATGATCTTAATGATCAACAAAACTTCGTGATCACCAAAACTTGTAGATCAGGATCACATCAACCATCAGCTTGTATCTTCAAAACATGTAGATCAGGATCAGGAACACCAAAACTTCATTTTGCCTCTTCATTTTGTATCTTCAACCATCATCTGCCTCTCCATCACTACACAGTCTCATGCATTCTGGTACCTAGACAATTGTAGTACAAAAACTACATCAGTATCACATCAACAACAACTACCAAGGAGATAAAATAGCATTAGCTCACCAAGGAGACAAAATTTACCGTCGCTACTCACCGTTGTCGATATGAAAACAAGGAACTCTATGCCCAGTCTTGTTTTCCTCATCATCACTACAATATTGCAGCACAGTATGATCAGTCATGTTTTCCTCATCCTCGCTCTCATGTCCATCTGCTACCACCTTTCGTCTTTTCTTGATGTCTTCAAATGTTGCAGCATCAATGAGCACACGTTCTCGGTCCCTTCGCACTCTGTGTTGCACTGAAACTTCCATAGAGTCATCATCAGTTTGCAACGGAACTTCCATAGAGTCATCATCCTGGTATGTTAGTCCACCACTGTCGGTGTCAAAACTGGCGGATCTCGGGTAGAGGGTCCCGAACTGTGCGTCTAAGGCTAATGGTAACAGAAGGCAGGGGACGCAATGTTTACCCAGGTTCGGGCCCTCTCAATGGAGGTAATACCCTACTTCCTGCTTGATTGATCTTGATGATATGAGTATTACAGGAGTTGATCTACCACGAGATTGTAGAGGCTAAACCCTAGAAGCTAGCCTGTGATTATGATTGTTCTCGTCCTACGGACTAAACCCTCCGGTTTATATAGACATGGAGGGGGCTAGGGTTACACAGAGTCGGTTACAGAGAAAGAGATCTACATATCCGAGTTGCCAAGCTTGCCTTCCACGCAAAGGAGAGTCCCACCGGACATGGGACGAAGTCTTCAATCTTGTATCTTCATAGTCCAACAGTCCGGCCAAGGTATATAGTTCGGCTGTCTGAGGACCCCCTAATATAGGGCTCCCTCAGTAGCCCCTGAACCAGGCTTCAATGACGATGAGTCCGGCGCGCAGATTGTCTTCGGCATTGCAAGGCGGGTTCCTTCTCCGAATACTCCATAGAAGATCTTTAACACAAGGATTGTGTCCGGCTCTGCAAAACAATTTCCACATACCACCATAGAGAGCACAATATTCCATAAATCTAATCTGCTGACAACTTTTCACAGCGTGACATTACGCTACGGTCCGGTCATTATGCGAAACATTTTTCCCAACCTGCTACCGCACATATCACGAGGAGGTTTCATTGGCACGTCTTGTTGAAGCAGAGATCGTGTCCCCTTATCATGGGATTCTCATAAATACGGGTGTGGGTAACCCAACCGCGCCATCAACGCGACGCTTGGGGAATAAGCGAGTTTACCGGGCAAGTGGGGAGGCGCAGGATCCCCGCTGCCTTTATAAGGAGATAAGTACTCCCCTCTTTCGCCCACGCCTTCTTCTTCCTCGGCTCATCCATTCCCCTTCGCTTGAGCTCCAGCGCCCAAGCGTTCGTCTTCTCCGCCCACAAAGGCCTTCCGAAAATGTCCGGATCCGGAGCAGGAGGCAAGTGGATGGCCTCTACCGTCCGGGAGAAGGATATAAAAAATCTTCGAGAGGCCGGGTACTTGCCCAAGAAAATCAACCACCGTCTTCCGACGGCGGGACAGATCGTCCCCACTCCGGAACCCCACGAGAGGGTTGTATTCCTCCCTCATTTTGTCCGCAGGCTAAGGTTTTCCCTCCACCCATTCGTTCGCGGCATCATGTATTATTACGGGATCGATTTTCGTGATCTATCCCCCAATTCCTTCCTCAACATCTCGACATTCATTGTCGTGTGCGAGGCCTTTCTCCGCATCTCGCCACACTTCGGCTTATGGATGATGATCTTTAATGTGAAGCCCAAGGTAGTGAGCAGCGAGCGCGCCGAGTGCGGAGGCGCAATGGTGAGCAAAATGCCCAACATCACATGGCTATTAGGTACTTTCAATGATTCCGTCAAAGAGTGGCAGCAGCAGTGGTTTTACATCACTGAGCCGCGCGGCATGGAATGGGCCGCTGTTCCCGAATTCCAATCTAGAGCCCCCCTGCGGCTTACATCCTTGCCCAAAAAGGGCCTGAACTGGTCTTCATCCGACGAACTGTCGGTGCTCCAGACGCGCATCAAGGATATGGAAGACAAGAATATCAAACTTGTCAATGTAGTCCAGGTGATGTTAGTTCGCCAGATTCTTCCTTGTCAACACAGGGCTTGCAATTTATGGGAATTCGACCCGGCCAAGCACAGGACCCTGCTAGAGCTCTTTGGCTCCTTGCATAAGGACATTTGGAAGGTGCTCTTTAAGTCCGGCAAATCGTGGCCGGACTCCGCAGAGGACCGCGGGTACCAACTGTCCCGCCCTGCAAGTTCGGTAAGTCATTGTATGTTGGCAATTCATATGTTTTATTCGCATATCCTGAGGAAAATGCTTAATGTGTTTTCCACAACTCTCCTAGGGCTGGACGAAGAAGGTGGGGCGGATCTACTATCCGGCCCCTTTGCCGGAAGAACCGGCCGGCCCACTTATGACGAAGATGCTGGTCCTGGTGCCTTACAAGGCGCTGAAGAAGGCCGGGAAGGGGGCCAAAAAGACCAGGGGCGGCCTTCTTTGTCGTGGCACTTCGGACACAATGTCTGAAGACTCCGATGCCCGATCTTCCTCTAGAGAGGACGAGGAAGAGGAGGAAGACCCATCCCCAGCAAGGGGAGGAAAGAAAAAGACGGCCTCCAAATCTTTGGAGGCCAAGTCGCCTAAGAAGGGAAAAACTCCCCTTCCAGAGGAGTCTGCCACTACTGCCAACAGCAGCCCGGAGTGGGATCCCAGGGCCCAGCCCCTGGTGAACTCGTGAGTATATAAAATCCGAATACGTTTATGCGTCCAGACTCATCATGGCATAGTATTTTAATCTGAGCCATACTTTTTTGTAGTCCGGCGAGGTCCCGCACCAAACAATCTTTGTCGGAGGATTTATTGGGCTCGGATGCTATGGAGAGCGGGACACCCCCGAAGGCCCCCTCCCCCAAACATGTGAATGACACCGAGGTTTCGTCCTAGAAGGACCCAGGCCAAGGAGGGGGGGGGGGAGATCGTAAAGGCGGTGCCAGGAGGTCAAACTTCGGGGGCCGGGTACATGGGAGAGAAGACTCCCACAGACGTCAACGGCGGGGGCTATCTTGAAGTCGGCCCCCAGCCGGACGCAATTCCAGAGACCAATACGGCTCTAGAAGTGGGCAGGTGGCCTCCCTCGGCTAGAGGGGGTGTGCCTATTCCACCGGCAACCTCTATCCAACCAGAGGTGCTAGATACTTTATTGGCGGTGCTGAAAAGCGCCTCCATCATCGATGAACACCATGCCCTTATGGGTGCGGTGGTTGATAGGATTCAGTCCGCTGAGAGTGGACTGAATGAAGCCTGCATCAGCCTTAGAACGGGCCTTGAGGTATGTTTTGTGAGGTTTCAAAGAATGTCATAGTATAGGTAGTAGCCCCTGATGCACTGTTCGGTGAAAGAAGGAACCGAACAGAGGATCAAATAAATGTTCGCAGGAGACTCACTTTATGGCATCTCTCTTTTATTCAAAAGCAGGCGTTTGTAGCAACTGTCGCCGCTCAAACTATGGAAGTCTCCAGACTGAGGCAGAGTCTGGAGCGGGCCGAAGGGGAACTCGACCGAGTGAAGAAGCAGTTGGAGGATAACCAAGGTATGAAGAAACCTTGTTCATATTCAGCACAAATTAATAAGTTTGCATGATGAAAATATTTTTATGATGTGCTCTAGGGGCGACGGCCAAAATTGAGGCTCTTAAGAAGACTGTGGCTGAAGCCGAGAAGAAGGCAGTCGTAGAGCAGGCTCTTTGCAAAAAGCACGAGGCCAGGGTTATTGAAGCCGAGTGAGAGCTTCAAGAGGCCGTGGAGAAATGCGAGACCTTGGAGCAGAGTTTATCAGGGAAAGAATCCGAACTCTACCAAGCTCGCCAAGCTCGCCAAGCCTCAAGTGATGCCCGGGGGGAAGCCCATGGTGCCCTGAAGGAAATCCAGGAGGCGAGGAAGATTGCGGCTGGCAAGGATTTTCTATACAAAGCGGGTATTTGAAAGGAGAAAATCAAGTTGATAATTTGAATTTTGATTTCTCCAAGGGTATTTGCGGAGCTGCCATGCAACATTTCTGATGCCGCACTATTCTATCGAGTTGAAGAAAGGAGCACTAAGGAGAAGCTCTTCTGGTCGCAGTATCTGGCGTCGGTTTATCCGGTGCCACTTGCCGATCAGCTTAAGCAGTTGATCAAACTGCATAAGGCGGCCGAACTAGCCATGAAGGATTTAATTATCCAGCTATGGCCCGCCAAGCCGATTCCAAGCAGCTACTTCGGGCTCGTGAAGCGGCTTGTGAGTGCCTGACCTCGACTTGATGTCATCAAGCGGTCGGTCTATATTGAGGGTGCACGAATCGCCTTCGCCCGCGCAAAGGTGCATTGGGGGAAGATGGATGCTGAAAAGCTGATGATCGAGGGACCGCCAGAGGGGAAGGAGCACCACAAGCCTGAATTATATTATGATAGTGTCCTAAAAGGATCCCGCCTTGCGGCGGAGCAATGCACCAAGGACATTATATTTCCATGAATACAGTCATGTTGTCCTTTGTAATGTTGAACAAGGTCATTTCTATTGTTTATTGCCTGTTATTTGAAAGTTTTTCCTCCTGCGCGGCCGTTTTATATATTAATCCTGAGAGTTGGCCAGTCGGCGGCTTCTGCCCCCATGTAGGAAGTACGGGAGTGTTCGGGATAAACCTGAGCACTCTTTATCCCAGTTTTGGGTCCTTGAAGGAGGTGTTCAGCACAACGAACCAGGCAATCGGACTATAGGGCTTTATCGCTCTCACTTAGCCATAGGAGTTTAACAAAAGGAAGTTAGGCACAGCCCCTGCTGTTCGGAAGACCGCACGAGGGGCTCTATAAGCACCTAATCAGAAGAAAAGCCGATCCATCGCACGCTGCATTGGTTATGGCATTATGCGGAAGAAATCCTTAAAGATTTTACAACCTGTCGAACAGCTGACTAGCTCTCGCCGTATCATGACAGTCAGTTTTCAGCTTTCTCTATGAGGCGCTCGTCCGGAAGAACCGAGACACAATCGCAATAGTTCTCCCTATGCCGCCCTAGCCAATATAGCGGAACGTAAGGCAGCAAAACATAGGAGCCGGGCAAACCCAACTATTGACCCAAGACATGATTCGGAGCTGATGCATATAATGCTATAAGTTCGGGGTGCCGAATGACCGTGAAGGTGGTCGGACTTTATTGTCGTATTATGGGTACAATGAAGCCCCTGGCATATTAAGGCATATCGCGATGTACGGATGCCATTTGACAAAGAGTGTCGATAAGAAACAACAGCAGATGAGCGTCATATAAAGCCACATGTTGTAATTGAATAACACGTCGATGCGTATGAGTACAGGTAATGTGATAAAAAGAGATATGACTTCGGAACCTGCTGAAATCAAGTGGGAGGAGGCTGTGTGCGGATCCGGAGTGTAACTGGATGGTCGTCAAAGGGCATCTCTAAGGATTCCCTTATGCATTCTAGTTGTTTCCATGCCGCCAGTCTTGGCCTACACAAAAGTGGACTTGCAAAGATAGTGCAAAAAGATATTTATGTGCCATGGAGAGGTTAAGCCGCATTGTGTGGCCTATTCTAGCTGTGCCTCCGTTTACTGCTGGAGTGTCTTAATTGAGCTCCGGGCGAGCCGGGCTATCCTGCCGCAGAGTAGTTCGGACTCCCTTGACAGTGTCCGGGAGCTTGGCCGTCGACTCGAGGTTCGATTGAAAGACACCTTTCGTTGCTTCTAAGGCGACTGTACACTCTTCGGCGCAGAGGTGGAGTTCGGCCTTGCCATTAACTGTTATGACGCCACGTGGACTGGGCATCTTGAGCTTACGGTAGGCATAGTGTGGCACCGCGTTGAATCGAGCAAACGCGGTTCATCCAAGCAGTGCATGAGAATTACTGCGGAAAGGGACGATGTCGAAGACTAACTCTTCGATATGGTAATTGTTCGGTGATCCGAAGACTACCTCCAGAGTGATGGAGCCTATACAACGGGCCTCCACACCTGGTATAACACCTTTAAAGGTGGTTTTAGTGGGCTTGATCATTGAATTATCAATACCCATCTTGCGCGCTATGTCCTGATACAGCAGGTTTAGACTGCTGCCTCCGTCCATAAGGACTCGTGTGAGGTGGAATCCGTCAATTATTGGGTCTAGGATGAGTGCGGCTGAATTGCCCTGATTGGTATTGGCCGGACGATCCATACGGTCGAAAGTGATCGTCCATAGTTTATATTGTGGGGCAATTGGCTCCTTTAAGTCGACATCCCTAAGAGTGCACGTCCATTCCAGTTTGGGGATGTGGATGGCGTTTATCATATTCACTGTTTTGATTTGCGGGGGAAATTTCTTTTGCCCTCCTTTGTTTGGTGATTGGGGCTCCTCCTCGTCGTCATCGCTTTGGGACCCTTTCTCCTTGTTTTTGGCACCTGACCTGCCAGTTTGTTTGAAGACCCAACATTCTCTATTGGTATGATTGGCTGGTGTTCTTGGGGTGCCATGAATTTGGCATGGATGATTGAGTATGCAGTCCAGACTGGACGGGCCTGAATTGTTCTTTTGGAATGCCTTTTTCCGCTAACCGGACTTAGAGCCACTGAATCCGGCATTGACTGTCGTGTCTTCGGTGTTATCACCATTTCTGCGATGCTTGTGTTTGTTGCGTCGGGGCTTGCCGTTGCTATCTCTGGCCTCTGATGTGCCAGGATTGCTTGTTGTGTTGTTGCTACGAGCCAACCAGCTATCCTCTCCTGCACAAAAATGGGTCATGAGTGTCGTGAGGGCTGCCATGGACTTCGTATTTTCTTGGTCGAGGTGTCGGTCAAGCCACTCGTCACGGATATTATGCTTAAAGGCCGCTAGGGCTTCAGCATCCGGACAGTCGACGATTTGGTTCTTTTTAGTTAGGAACCGAGTCCAGAATTTCCTGGCTGACTCTCCGGGCTGTTGGGTTATGTGACTTAAGTCATCAGCATCCGGTGGTCGCACATACGTGCCCTGGAAGTTATCCAGGAATGTGTCTGCTAGGTTCTCCCAACTTCTGATGGAGTTTGTCGGCAAGCTATTCAGCCAATGCCGAGCAGGTCCCTTGAGTTTTAATGGGAGGTATTTGATGGCGTGTAGGTCGTCCCCGTGGGTCATGTGAATGTGGAGAAAGAAATCTTCTATCCATACCACGGGGTCTGTAGTTCCATCATATGATTCGATGTTCACGGGCATAAACCCTTCTGGGAATTCATGACCCATTACTTCATCAGTGAAGCATAGGGGGTGTGCGGCGCCTCTATGCCGGCTACATCACGACGTAGCTCAAACGAGTCTGGTCTGTTGTATTCGGCCCGACCGGATTTGTATTTAGTATATCCGGTGTGAAGGTCATCGTCTCGCGTTGGGGAATGCCCCCGTGATCCGTAGATCGATCTTGACTGTCTTGCTTTGTTTTCCAATTTGTCTTGCAGGTCATGTGTGGAGCCTCGGGCCTTCGTGTTTTTGCTTGTTTGGCGATGGGGTGCGGGCTGGACTTCGGGCTGATACGCCGCTTTGTCTCGGCCACGAGGTGGCCGGTCAGCCGCATCATGTGCTGGTACTGTGGGCTTTAATGCCTCCTCCCCAAGTTGAGGTAGCAACCTGCGCTTTGGGTAACTTTTGGTTGGGCGCGCGAGTCTATATTCCTCATCTGCTAGGACCTTAGTCCATCTATCAGTTAGAAGATCTTGATCAGCTTGAAGCTGCTTCTTCTTCTTCAGGCTTTTTGCAGTTGCTATAAGCCGGCGCTTGAAGCGCTCTTGCTCGACGGCATCCTCATGCACGATGAATTCTTTGTCGCCGAGGCTCGGCTCGTCTTCGGAGAGAGGCATGTAATTGTCGTCCTCCGAATTTCCATCCATTGCCTGTTTATCGGGGCTAACTTTCCCATCATCCTGTCCGGCTTGCTCGAAGCTTGGCTGGACGGGATTGTTTTCGTCTTCGGCACCATCCGGAGTGCTATTGTCTCCTGTGCCAGTATCGCCATTTTTGCTGTAGCGGGGCTTAGAGCGGCGCCGTCGGCGCTTAGATTGCTTCTCAAGGGGATTATCCTGTGTTGCCTCGTCGCCATTGCTTTCTTTGGGCGTGTCCACCATATATATATATATATATATATATATATATATATATATATATCATATGATGAGGTGGCTGTCCAGCGCCCTGTGGGCGATGGTTCCTGTTCTTCTCCTGCATCGTCGTCCATACCGTCGATGTCTTCGGAGTCTTAATCAAGCATGTCGGTTAAGTCATCGACAGTGGCTATTAAGTGGGTGGTGGGTGGAGAACGAATTTCTTCGTCATCCGCTTGCCACTCAAGACGGACATAGTTCGGCCAAGAGTCTCCTGACAGGGAGAGAGACTTCAATGAATTTAGCACGTTGCCCAAGGGCGAGTGCTAAAAGATGTTCGCGGAGGTAAACTCCATGATCGGTGCCCAATCAGATTTGATAGGCACGGATGTACGCGGTTCAGAGCCTATGGCCAGAGATGAGTCCGAGGGTCCGACGACACAGGCCTCATTGGAGGCGAAGTCTGTGTTCGGCACTATCGCCGATGTGTGTGCGGCCTCCGTGGTGGGGTCCATCCACCCGTCCTCGGATGGCACGATCTGCTCCGGATCAAGAGCCGGGGCAACCGCAGGTATGATCTCCCGAACGTCGTCTGATGGCAGATCTAGGTCATGCTCCTCGTGACTGTTCGGCACACCTGTCATGGGTTCGAATCCGTCGAAGATCAAGTCTCCACGGATGTCGGCAGTGTAGTTCAAGCTTCCAAACCTGACCTGATGACCAGGGGCGTAGATATCGATCTGCTCCAGATAGCCAAGCGAGTTGGCCCGCAGTACGAAGCCGCCGAATATGAAGATCTATCCGGGAAGGAAAACCTCACCCTGGATCGCATCATTGCAGATGATTGAAGGAGCCATCAAGCCTTATCATGACGGCACAGTGGAACTCTCAATGAAAGCACCAATGTCGGTGTCAAAACCGATGGATCTCGGGTAGGGGGTCCCGAACTGTGCGTCTAAGGCTAATGGTAACATGAGGCGGGGGACACAATGTTTACCCAGGTTCGGGCCCTCTCGATGGAGGTAATACCCTACTTCCTACTTGATTGATCTTGATGATATGAGTATTACAAGAGTTGATCGACCACGAGATCGTAGAGGCTAAACCCTAGAAGCTAGCCTATGATTATGATTGTTCTCGTCCTACGGACTAAACCCTCCGGTTTATATAGACACCAGTGGGGGCTAGGGTTACACAGAGTCGGTTACAGAGAAGGAGATCTACATATCTGAATTGCCAAGCTTGCCTTCCACGCAAAGGAGAGTCCCACCCGGACACGGGACGAAGTCTTCAATCTTGTATCTTCATAGTCCAACAGTCTGGCCAAAGTATATAGTTCGGCTGTCCGAGGACCCCCTAATCCAGGACTCCCTCAACCACCACCGGGGCCCTTTTCCACTTCAGTTTTAGTCACACTCCACAAGTGTCTGTGCTCAAAGTTTTGCACAACTCGCCACTTTCTGTGCAAAAGAGTGTCTGGCAGATAAAACACCATTGTTGCTTGTGTTGTTAGAATAAAGGGATCACTCTTATACCAGCACCTTACAGTGTTGATGCTTCTGAAGTGGCCATCATATTTGACAAAAGAGTCTCTCTTCTTCTTGCTACCAAGCTCAAACCAGTCACAGCAAAATAAGACAACCAAGCAATGGATGCCTCCACTAGAGTTGTACTGCAACTCTATGATGCTTCTCAACTGACCATAGAAGTCAATGATCTCATGATCATGTGACCCCTCAGTGACAATTCCACTATTCTGTGTCTTCCTTTTTTCCTCGCGGTCAACGATGTGGTATCAGACACTGTCAGCAATGCATGCTGAATACACTCTCACTCGCTTATCCGGTAAGCATGCCAAAGCAAATAGATCATCACTGACCTTCTTCTCCTCATGCAACTTTCCAATCTGCAAAAATAAACCATTTAGCAAACAATGGTATTTAACAGTTGGTGAATAACACAAAAAACATCAAACATGTGGCCAAAGATCTCACATGATTCTTAAACCACTTAGCAAACCCCTTGGCAACCCTTTTATCAACATGGATCTTGCTTTCTTCCTGATTTAACTCTTCCTTGCATTTCCTGCAATGCAAACAAAACATGTGAATTAAAACAATAGGCTGGTGCCAACCCAAGAAAAAAAAATATAATGAGTGCACAAGATATAACGTACTCGATATATGGTAGAACCTCGGCGCAATTGCTGAGCACATACCAAACCATCTTGTCATACTCATCACCAGCCTCCAAGTATTGTGAGGCTGAAAGTTCACACCATGGTTGAAAACAGAGACATCACCACTTTGCAAATCAGACCGCTCTCTATGTCTGCCCGTCTGGTTCCATCTTGTTTCCACATCGCCAAATTATCTAGAGCAAAAAGTCAAGCACTCGTTAACAACATATGCTTTAGCAATAGAACCTTCAGGTCTTGTTGTGTTCCGCACATAACGCTTACAAGTAAGCAGCCTTCTTTCGATTGGGTGCATCCAACCGTATTGCACAGGGCCCCTAAGAATTGCCTCTTTTGGTAAGTTCACCGCCAAATGGACCATCACGGTGAAGAAAGCTGGAGGGAAAATCTTCTCGAGCTTGCAAAGAATAATTGGGATTTCTTTTTCATGTCTTTCCAGGATAGTTAACTTGAGTGTTTTGCAGCACAATTCTCTAAAGAAATTTCCCAGCTCAGCAACCACTTCATATATATCCTTGTCCATGATTCCTCGGAGGCCCGCCGGTAAAATCCTTTGAAGAAGGATGTGACAATCATGGGTTTTCAGTACTGAAAGCTTGAATCCATCAGAAGTAACACACTTTGCTAGGTTAGCAGCATAACCATCTGGAAATTTCACCGCTCTTAGGAATTCACAGAATGCAAGTTTTTGTTCTTTACTCATTGTATACCATGCTCGTGGCATTTCAAATGAATCTTCATCTTCATTGTGTTGTAGATGCAAATCTTCTCTTATGCCCATGTCCTCCAAATCAAGCCTAGAACCAACCGTGCCCTTTGTCTTCCCTTCAATGTTCAGAAACGTCCCTAGCAGATTCTCGCATATGTTTTTCTCAATGCGCATTACATCAAGATTATGCCTTAATCTCAGATCAGCCCAGTATGGCAGGTCCCACAAACAAGACCTCCGGTCCCAACATTGACCTTCCTCACGCTTTCTTTTCTTCGCAAGCTTTCCTGGTCTCACATCTTTCACCTTTTAAAGTTGCTACTCCAACTCTTCTTTAGTGAATTCAGCTGGCTTGTCACGAGTTTAATTCTCACCATTAAAATATTTTCTTCTTCGCCAGCGATGTTTTCGGGGAACAAAGCGGCGGTGCCCAATATAGAAGATCTTGCTCCTTATTCTCTTTGAGAAAGGGTCTTTGTCACAATGGGCACAGGCCTTATAACCCGACGTGATCCTCCTAGACAGAGTGTGCAGAGACGGGAAATCATGGATGGACCATATCATTACAGCACGTAGATTGAACTTTTCTTCCGGACTCAAGGAATCGTATGTAGGTACACCAGTCCAGAGCTGGAGCAGTTCTTCTACGACAGGCTCCATAAAGACATCAAAATCCTTTCCTAGAGAATCTGGACCCGGATTAAGCAATGACATCATGAAGTTGGACTAATCCATGCATGCCCATGGTGGCAGGTTGTACAGCACCACAAAAACTTGCCACATGCTATAAGACGTGCTCATGTTCCCAAATGGATTAAACCCATCTATGGCAATGCCAAGTTTTATGTTCCTTGGATCTGCAGCAAAATCTACATGTATACAGTCAAACTCTTCCCATGCCTCTCTGTCCGCTGAATGGCTCAGCTCATTGTCCATAGGTTGCCGCTTCAGCTTGTGCCATTGTACCTCCAGCGATGATTTCTTTGAGATGAACATCCGTTGCAACCTTGGTATCAATGGAAAGTGCCTCAGTACCTTCTCCGGTATTGACTTCTTCCCATCAGCATCTTTCCACCTAGAGGCATTGCATTTTGGACAGTTGTCATGCTTTGCTAAATCCTTCCAAAACAAGACACAGTTATTTGGGCACACATGTATTGACACATAACCTAACCCCAGCCTGCGGATTATGCTCAATGCTTCATCATAAGATCTGGGAACACAACTATTAGGGAATTGCAAGCTCAAAAGGCGGAGTATTGTGTTGAATGCAGCATTGCTAATCCGGTAGAAATACTTGATGTGGAGTAACTTCACGGTGAAGGTAAATCTTGAAAATTTACCCCCTTCATGAGCTGCGTGCTTCTCCTCCTCTAACACCTCAGCAAACAACGACTTCTGTCCATCAGCATGATCTTCAGCATCGTACAAATCCTTCAATAGGTCAGGAATCCTATCATCTTCATGCCCATCCTCTTCCTCCAAACCAGCATTATCTTGCAAAACCTTTTCCATGAAATAAATGCCAGCATCACCGCCACCCATCATATGAGGGGCCTCTGTATCAGCTTCAAAATGTTGAGGTTGTCTGTCTAAAGGTTCTCCATGATATATCCATCTATCATATGTGTTGGACATCCCATTAAGAAGCAGATGATCTTCCACTCTTCCTTGAGCCATTCTTGAAAGGTTGAGGCATTCGCAGCATGGGCAAAGAATGTGAGCATCGCTGGCAAAATTTGCCCGAACAAATGCCATGAAATCATCAACTCCTTTAATATGTTCTTTCTAAAACATTCTAACTCCTTTTCTAATCCAGCTTCTGTCCATCTGCCAAAGACAACAAATTGTTGCAACTTAGCAAATCAATCTAAGTGCATCAACATTAATTAACGAAAATGGTTGGAAGTAATGGCAGCTAAAAATCCAGAAACTTTTGTATGCTAATTGCCTAACCACAACATTGAAACAAACCAAACTATAAAACAAACCAACACTGAAATTGGCATGAATGTATGTTGCAGAGAAGGCTAATTCAAATTAAGCCAAACCAAGATTTAGAAGGATCATGTTTTTGGGAAGACCAAGCTAGCTAGCTCCTAACAAATACTATGCAGTTCTATCAATGACAATTACTATGCTCCTAACAATCCGCAGAAAAACAACTAAAGAGCAACTGAGGCCTTGTTCGGTGCTACGTCTCGAGCTTGCGTTGGTTTTCCCCGAAGAGGAGAGGATGATGCAGCACAGTACCGTAAGTATTTCCCTCAGTTTTTGAGAACCAAAGTATCAATCCAGTAGGAGGTCACGCGCAAGTCCCTCGTACCTGCACAAAACAATAGCTACTCGCAACCAACGCGATTAGGGGTTGTCAATCCCTTCACGGTCACTTATGAGAGTGAGATCTGATAGAGATAATATTTTTGGTATTTTTGGTATAAAGATACAAAGTAAAAGTAAAAGCAAAGAAAGTAAATAAAGTGATGGAGATTGATATGATGAGAATAAACTCGGGGGCCATAGGTTTCACTAGTGGCTTCTCTCAAGAGCATAAGTATTCTACGGTGGGTGAACAAATTACTGTTGAGCAATTGACAAAATTGAGCATAGTTATGAGGTTATCTAGGTATGATCATGTATATAGGCATCACGTCTGAGACAAGTAGATCAAAACGATTCTGCATCTACTACTATTACTCCACTCATTGACCGCTATCGAGCATGCATCTAGAGTATTAAGTTAAAAATAGAGTAACGCCTTAAGCAAGATGACATGATGTAGAGGAATAAATTCATGCAATATGATAAATACCCCATCTTATTATCCTCGATGGCAACAATACAATACGTGCCTTGCAACTCCTTCTGTCACTGAGTAAGGACACCGCAAGATTGAACCCAAAGCCATGCACTTCTCCCATTGCAAGAACTACCAATCTAGTTGGCCAAACCAAAAGGATAATTTGAAGAACTTGCAAAGATAACTCAATCATACATAAAAGGATTCAGAAAAGATTCAAATATTATTCATAGATAAGTTGGATCATAAACCCACAATTCATCGGTCTCAACAAACACACCACAAAAAGAAGATTACATCGAATAGATCTCCACGAGAGAGCGGGAGAACATTGTATTGAGATCCAAAAAGAGAGAAGAAGCCATCTAGCTACTAGCTATGGACCCGAAGGTCTGAAGTAAAGTACTCACACTTCATCGGAGGGGCTATGGTGATGATGTAGAAGCCCTCCATGGTAGATGCCCCCTCCGACGGAGCTCCGGAACAGGCCCCAAGATGGGATCTCGTGGATACAGAAGGTTGCGGCAGTGGAATTAGGTTTTTGGCTCCTGTTCTGATCGTTTGGGGATACGTAGGTATATATAGGAGGAAGGAGTACGTCGGTGGAGCTCCGAGGGGCCCATGAGGTAGGGGGGTGCGCCTAGGGAGGTGCGCCCTCCACCCTCGTGACCGCCTCTGGTGCTTCTTGGAATAGGGTCCAAGTCTCCTGGATCACGTTCGATGAGAAAATCACGTTCCCAAAGGTTTCATTCCGTTTGGACTCCGTTTGATATTCTGTTTCTTCGAAATACTGAAAAAAGCAAAAAACAGCAATTCTGGGCTGGGCCTCCGGTTAATAGGTTAGTCCCAAAAATAATATAAAAGTGGAAAATAAAGCCCATTATAGTCCAAAGCAATAGATAAAGTAGCATGGAGCAATCAAAAATTATAGATACGTTGGAGACGTATCAGGCATCCCCAAGCTTAATTCCTGCTCGTCCTCGAGTAGGTAAATGATAAAAAAAAGAATTTTTGATGCGGAGTAATACTTTTGCATAATTTCAATGTAAATCTTCTTAATCATGGTATGAATATTCAGATCCGAAAGATTCAAGACAAAAGTTCATATTGGCATAGAAATAATAATACTTCAAGCATACTAATCAAAGTAATCATGTCTTCTCAAAACATCATGGCAAAAGAAAGTTCATCCCTACAAAATCATATAGTTAGGCTATGCTTCATTTTCGTCACACAAAGATGTTCCCAACTTTTATACCCCCGATGACAAGCCAAGCAATTGTTCCATACTTAAATAATCTCAAACTTTTTCAACCTTCACGCAATACATGAGCGTGAGCCATGGATATAGCACTCTGGGTGGAATATAATATGATGATGGGGATTGTGTGGAGAAGACAAAAAAGGAGAAAGTCTCACATCAACGAGGCTAATCAATGAGCTATGGAGATGCCCATCGATTGATGTTGATGCAAGGAGTAGGGATTGCCATGCAACGGATGCACTAGAGCTATGAATGCTCAACAAAAGAAAACTAGTGGGTGTGCATCCAACTTGCTTGCTCATGAAGACCTAGGGCATTTTGAGGAAGCCCATCGTAGGAATATACAAGCCAAGTTCTATAATGAAAAATTCCCACTAATATGAACAAGACAACTTATGAGACTCACTATATGAAAAACTTGGTCCTACTTTGAAGCACAATATATGAGACTCACTACATAAAGAACAAGGTGCTACTTTGAAGCACAAGTGTGGAAAAGGAGATAGTAGCATTGCCCTTTTTATATTATTATTTTTGGGCCTTTCTTTTTTTAGCCTTTCTCTTTTTTTCATTTGGGCAATGCTCTGATAATGATGATCATCACACTTCTATTGATTACAACATAAGGATTACAACTCGAAACTAGAACAAGATATGACTCTATATGAATGCCTCCAACGGTGTACCGGGATGGTGCAATGAATCAAGAGTGACATGTATGGAAAATAATGCATCGTGGCTTTGCCACAAATACGATGTCAACTACATGTTTATGCAATGGCAATATGACAAAAGTAATGTATGTCATGATGATGATGGTGGATGTTGCATGGCAATATATCTCGGAATGGCTATGGAAATGCCATGATAGGTAGGTATGGTGGCTGTTTTGAGGAAGATATAAGGAGGTTTATATGTGATAGAGTGCATCGTATCACGGGGTTTGGATGCACCGGCGAAGTTTGCGCCAACTCTCAAGGTGAGAAAGGGCAATGCACGGTACCGAAGAGACTAGCAAAGGCGGAAAGGTGAGACTGCGTATAATCCATGGACTCAACATTAGTCGAAAGAACTCATATACTTATTGCAAAAATTTAGAAGTCATCAAAAATTCAAATACTACGCGCATGCTCCTAGGGGTATAGATTGGTAGGAAAAGACCATCGCTCGTCCCCGACCGCCACTCATAAGGATGCACAAGCCAAGTACACGTCATATTTCAAATTTGTTACACAACTTTAACCATACGTGCATGCTACGGGATTTGCTAACTTCAACACAAGTATTTCTCAAATTCATAATCACCCAACTAGCATGACTATGATATTATCACCTCCATATCTCAAAACAATTATCAAGCATCAAACTTATCTTAGTATTCAACGCACTCAAAAGAAAGTTTCACATATCTTGAATACCAAGTATATTAACATTAAGCAAATTATCATGCTATCAACGACTCTCAAAATAATCTAAGTGAAGCATGAGAGATCAAGTTTCTTTAAAACAAATCCACCACCGTGCTCTTAAAGATCTAAGTGAAGCACTAGAGCAAAAATTATCACGCTCAAAAAGATATAAGTGAAGCACTATGAGCAAAACTATCAAGCTCAAAAGATATAAGTGAAGCACATAGAGTATTCTAACAAATTTCAATTCATGTATGGCTCTCTCAAAAGGTGTGTACAGCAAGGATGATTGTGGTAAACTAACAAGCAAAGACACAAATAGTACAAGACGCTCCAAGCAAAACACATATCATGTTGGTGAATAAAATTATAGCTCCAAGTAAATTACCGATGGAAGTGGACGAAAGAGGGGATGCCTTCTGGGGCATCCCCAAGCTTTGACTTTTTGGTGTCCTTGGATTATCTTAGGCTCTTGCCACTCCTTGTTCCATAATCCATCAAAAGAATTCACCTAAAACTTGAAAACTTCACAACACAAAACTCAACAGAAATCTCGTGAGCTCCGTTAGAGAAAGAAAACAAAAGACTACTTCAACGTACTGTAATGAACTCATTCTTTATTTATAATGGTGTTAAACCTACTGTATTACAACTTCTCTATGGTTTATAAGCTAATTTACTAGCCAGAGATTCATCAAAACAAGCAAACAACACATGAAAAACAGAATCTGTGAAAAACAGAACAGTCTGTAGCAATCTGTAACTAACGCAAACTTCTGGAACTCTAAAAATTCTACCAAAATAGGAAGTTCTGGAAAATTTGTTTATTGATCAGAAGCAAAAAGAATCAACGCAAAAGCACGTTCCTGTAATTTATCATAATTATATTCGTGCGTGCAAAGTTTCTGTTTTTCAGCAGAATCAAATCAACTATCATTGTAGGTTATCCTATAGGTCCTACTTGGCACAAACACTAATTAAAACATAAAACCACATCCAAACAGAAGGTAGATGGATTATTTATTACTAAACAGAAGCTAAACAAAAAACACAAAATAAAATTGGGTTGCCTCCCGACAAGCGCTATCGTTTAACGCCCCTAGCTAGGCATAAAAGCAAGGATAGATCTAGGTGTTGCCATCTTTGGTAGGCAATCCATAAGTGGTTCTCATGATAGATTCATATAGTAATTTTATTTTCTTTCTAGGGAAGTGTTCCATGCCCTTCTTTAAGGGAAATTTGAATCTAATATTCCCGTCCTTCATATCAATAATTGCACCAATCGTTCTAAGGAAAGGTCTACCAAGAATAATAGGACATGAAGGATTGCAATCTATATCAAGAACGATAAAATCTACGGGCACATAATTCCTATTTGCAACAATAAGAACATCATTAATTCTTCCCATAGGTTTTTTAATAGTGGAATCCGCAAGATGCAAGTTGAGAGAGCAATCATCAAAGTCACGGAAATCTAGCAAATCGCACAAAGTTTTGGGAATAGTAGAGACACTAGCACCCAAATCACACAAAGGATGGAACTCATAATTTTTAATTTTAATTTTGATAGTAGGTTCCCACTCATCATAGAGTTTTCTAGGGATAGAAATTATCAACTCAAGCTTTTCTTCATAAGATTGCATCAAGGCATCAACAATGTGTTCGGTAAAGGCCTTATTTTGACTATAAGCATGAGGAGATTCTAGCATGGATTGCAACAAGGAAATACAACCAATCAAAGAGCAATTTTCATAATTAAATTCCTTGAGATCCAAAATAGTGGGTTTAGCAACATCATGGTTTTTATTTATTTCAATCCCACTTTCATCAATTTCATCATCAAGATCTAGAAACTCCGAATTCTTATAACGCCTTCTAGGTAAAGGAAGATAATCTTCAGATTCATCAAGATTCATATTGCAAAACAAAGATTTGATAGGGGACACATCAATAACTTTTAGATCTTCATCTTGATTTCCATAAGAATTAGAAGAACACGCTTTAATAAAGGCATCTTTGGAAGCACGCATCCTAGTGGTTCTTCCCTTGCACTCATCAATGGAAATTCTCATGGCTTTGAGAGACTCATTGATATCATGCTTAGGAGGAATAGATCTAAGCTTTAAAGAATCAATCTCAAGAGAAATTCTATCAACGTTCCTAGCCAAATCATCAACTTTAAGCAATTTCTCTTCAAGCAAAGCATTAAAATTCTTTTGTGAATTCATAAACTCTTTAACACTACTCTCAAATTCAGAGGGCATCTTATTAAAATTTCCATAAGAGTTGTTGTAGGAATTTCCATAATTATTAGAAGGATTACTAGGATAAGGCCTAGAGTTAAAATTCCCTCTATACGTGTTGTTACCAAAACTATTCCTACCAATATAATTCACATCCATAGATTCATTATTATTCTCAAGCAAAGTAGATAAAGGTATATTATTGGGATCAGAAGAAACACTCTTAGCAAATAAATTCCTAAGTTCATCCATATTTTCACTCAAAACATTGATTTCTTCTATAGCATGCACCTTTTTATTAGTAGATCTTTCAGTATGCCATTGAGAATAATTAACCATAATATTATCTAGGAGTTTAGTAGCATCTCCTAAAGTGATTTCCATAAAAGTGCCTCCCGCGGCCGAATCTAAAAGATTTCTAGAAGCAAAATTCAATCCAGCATAAAAATTTTGTATAATCATCCACAAGTTCAAACCATGAGTAGGACAATTACGTAGCATTAATTTCATTCTCTCCCAAGCTTGTGCAACATGTTCATGATCAAGTTGCTTGAAATTCATAATATCGTTCCTAAGGGAGATAATCTTAGCGGGAGGAAAATACTTAGAGATAAAAGCATCTTTGCACTTGTTCCAAGAATCAATACTATTTTTAGGCAAAGATGAAAACCACGCTTTAGCACGATCTCTAAGCGAAAAAGGAAATAGCTTCAATTTAACGACATCATTATCGACATCTTTTTTCTTTTGCATATCACATAAATCAACGAAGCTATTCAGATGAGTAGCGGCATCTTCACTAGGAAGGCCGACGAATTGATCTTTTATAACAAGATTCAACAAAGCAGTATTGATTTCACAAGATTCAGTATTGGCAAGAGGAGCAATCGGAGTGCTAAGGAAATCATTATTATTGGTATTGGTGAAATCACACAATTTGGTAGCGTCTTGAGCCATCACGACAAGCAAGCAAACTAACACACAAGCAAACAAAAGGACGAGGAAAAGGCAATGGAAAGAGAGGAGGAGATTGGGAAAGAGAGGGTGAATAAAACGGCAAGGGTGAAGTGGGGGAGAGGAAAACGAGAGGCAAATGGCAAATAATGTAATGCGAGAGATAGGGATTGTGATGGGTACTTGGTATGTTGACTTTTGCGTAAGCCTCCCCGGCAACGGCGCCAGAAATCCGTCTTGCTACGTCTCGAGCTTGTGTTGGTTTTCCCCGAAGAGGAGAGGATGATGCAGCACAGTAGCATAAGTATTTCCCTCAGTTTTTGAGAACCAAGGTATCAATCCAGTAGGAGGTCACGCGCAAGTCCCTCGTACCTGCACAAAACAATAGCTACTCGCAACCAAAGCGATTAGGGGTTGTCAATCCCTTCACGGTCACTTACGAGAGTGAGATCTGATAGAGATAATATTTTTGGTATTTTTGGTATAAAGATACAAAGTAAAAGTAAAAGAAAAGCAAGTAAATAAAGTGATGGAGATTGATATGATGATAATAGACCCAGGGGCCATAGGTTTCACTAGTGGCTTCTCTCAAGAGCATATGTATTCTACGATGGGTGAACAAGTTACTATTGAGCAATTGACAAAATTGAGCATAGTTATGAGGTTATCTAGGTATGATCATGTATATAGGCATCACGTCCGAGACAAGTAGATCGAAACGATTCTGCATCTACTACTATTACTCCAGTCATCGACCGCTATCCAGCATGCATCTAGAGTATTAAGTTAAAAACAGAGTAACGCCTTAAGCAAGATGACATGATGTAGATGAATAAATTCATGCAATATGATAAATACCCCATCTTGTTATCCTCAATGGCAACAATACAATACGTGCCTTGCAACTCCTTCTGCCACTGAGTAAGGACACCGCAAGATTGAACCCAAAGCCATGCACTTCTCCCATTGCAAGAACTACCAATCTAGTTGGCCAAACCAAAAGGATAATTCGAAGAGACTTGCAAAGATAACTCAATCATACATAAAAGAATTCAGAAAAGATTCAAATATTATTCATGGATAAGTTGGATCATAAACCCACAATTCATCAACAAACACACCGCAAAAAGAAGATTATATCGAATAGATCTCCACGAGAGAGGGGGAGAACATTGTATTGAGATCCAAAAAGAGAGAAGAAGCCATCTAGCTACTAGCTATGGACCCGAAGGTCTGAAGTAAACTACTCACACTTCATCGGAGGGGCTATGGTGATGATGTAGAAGCCCTCCGTGGTAGATGCCCCCTCCGGCGGAGCTCCGAAACAGGCCCCAAGATGGGATCTCGTGGATACAGAAGGTTGCGGCAGTGGAATTAGGTTTTTGGCTCCTGTTCTGATCGTTTGGGGATACGTAGGTATATATAGGAGGAAGGAGTACGTCGGTGGAGCTCCGAGGGGCCCACGTGGTAGGGGGCGCGCCCAGGGGGGGCGCGCCCTCCACCCTCGTGACCGCCTCTGGCGCTTCTTGGAGTAGGGTCCAAGTCTCCTGGATCACGTTCGGTGAGAAAATCACGTTCCCGAAGGTTTCATTCCGTTTGATATTCCGTTTCTTTGAAATACTAAAAAAGGCAAAAAACAACAATTATGGGCTGGGCTTCCGGTTAATAGGTTAGTCCCAAAAATAATATAAAAGTGGAAAATAAAGCCCAATATAGTCCAACACAATAGATAAAGTAGCATGGAGTAATCAAAAATTATAGATACGGTGGAGACGTATCATTCGGTTCCATGATAAATGAGAGGGGTTAACAGGTATTGGCAGGGATTAAAACCCATCTAGCTCAAATTCCCCACCAAATCCCCTCCATTCCACTCCAATCCAGCTGAAGAATTCTTAACCGAACAAGGCCTGAAGAATTCTTAACAAACAAGCTGAAGAACTGCTACGTCTCGAGCTTGCGTTGGTTTTCCCCGAAGAGGAGAGGATGATGCAGCACACTAGCATAAGTATTTCCCTCAGTTTTTGAGAACCAAGGTATCAATCCAGTAGGAGGTCACGTGCAAGTCCCTCGTACCTGCACAACACGATAGCAACTCGCAACCAACGCTTAGGGGTTGTCAATCCCTTCACGGTCACTTACGAGAGTGAGATCTGATAGAGATAATAGTTTTGGTATTTTTGATAGATAGATGCATAGTAAGAAGTAAAGGTAAAGTAAAAACAAAGCAAGTAAATAAAGTGATATAGATTGATATGATGAGAATAGACCCGGGGGCCATAGGTTTCACTAGTGGCTTCTGTCAAGAGCATAAGTATTCTAAAGTGGGTGAACAAATTACTAATGAGAAATTGACAGAATTAAGCATAGTTATGAGTATACCTAGGCGATGATCATGTATATAGGCATCACGTCCGAGACAAGTAGATCAAAATGATTCTGCATCTACTACTATTACTCCACTCATCGACCACTATCCAGCATGCATCGAGAGTATTAAGTAAAAACAAAGTAATGCCTTAAGCAAGATGACATGATGTAGAGGGATAAATTCATGCAATATGATAAAAAAAACATCTTGTTATCCTCGATGGCAACAATACAATACGTGCCTTGCAACTCTTTCTGTCACTGAGTAAGGACACCGCAAGATTGAACCCAAAACCATGCACTTCTCCCATTGCAAGAACTACCAATCTAGTTCGCCAAGCCAAACGGATAATTTGAAGAGACTTGCAAAGATAACTCAATCATACATAAAAGAATTCAGAGAAGAATCAAATATTTTCCATAGATAATACTGGATCATAAACCCACAATTCATTGGTCTCAACAAACACACCGCAAAAAGAAGATTACATCAAATAGATCGCCACAAGATAGGGGGAGAACATTGTATTGAGATCCAAGAAGAGAGAAGAAGCCATCTAGCTACTAGCTATGGACCCGAAGGTCTGAAGTAAACTACTCACACTTCATCGGAGGGGCCATGGTGATGATGTAGAAGCCCTCCGTGGTGGATGCCCCCTCCGGTGGAGCTCCGGAACAGGCCCCAAGATGGGATCTCGTGGATACAGAAGGTTGCGGCGGTGGAATTAGGTTTTTTGCTCCTCCTCTGGTCGTTTGGGGGTACATAGGTATATATAGGAGGAAGGAGTACGTCGGTGGAGCTTCGACGGGCCCACGAGGTAGGGGGCGCGCCCAGGGGGAGGGGCGCGCCCTCCACCCTCGTGACCGCCTCGTGGCTTTCTTGACGGAGGTTCCAAGTCTCCTGGATCTTATCTGATAAGAGAATCACGTTCCCGAAGGTTTCATTCCGTTTGGACTCCATTTGATATTCTGTTTCTTCGAAATACTGAGAAAGGCAAAAAACAACAATTCTGGGCTGGGCCTCCGGTTAATAGGTTAGTCCCAAAAATAATATAAAAGTGAAAATAAAGCCTAATATAGTCCAAAACAGTAGATAAAGTAGCATGGAGCAATCAAAAATTATAGATACGTTGGAGACGTATCAAGCATCCCCAAGCTTAATTCATGCTCGTCCTCGAGTAGATAAATGATAAAAAAAAGAATTTTTGATGCGGAGTGATAGTTTGGCATAATTTCAATGTAAAACTTCTTAATTGTGATATGAATATTTAGATCCGAAATATTCAAGACAAAAGTTCATATTGACAAAGAAATAATAATACTTCAAGCATACTAATCAAAGTAATCATGTCTTCTCAAAATAACATGGCAAAATAAAGTTCATCCCTACAAAATCATATAGTTAGGCCATGCTTCATTTTCGTCACACAAAGATGTTCCCAACTTCTATAACCCTGATGACAAGCCAAGCAATTGTTTCATACTTAAATAATCTCAAACTTTTTCAACCTTCACGCAATACATGAGCGTGAGCCATGGATATAGCACTATGGGTGGAATAGAATATGATGATGGGGATTGTGTGGAGAAGACAAAAAAGGAGAAGGTCTCATATCAACTAGGTGTATCAATGGGCTATGGAGATGCCCATCAATAGATGTCGATGTGAGCGAGTAGGGATTGCCATGCAACGGATGCACTAGAGCTATGAATGCTCAACAAAAGAAAACTAGTGGGTGTGCATCCAACTTGCTTGCTCACGAAGACCTAGGGCATTTGAGGAAGCCCATCGTAGGAATATACAAGCCAAGTTCTATAATGAAAAATTCCCACTAGTATAAAAAGACAACTTATGAGACTCACTACATGAAGAACAAGGTGCTACTTTGGAGCACAATATATGAGACTCACTACATGAAGAACAAGGTGCTACTGTGAAGCACAAGTGTGGAAAAAGAGATAGTAGCATTGCCCCCTTTTTTGGGCCTTTCTTTTTTTGGGGCCTTTCCTTTTTTGTTGCCTTTCTTTTTTTTATTTGGGCAATGCTCTAATAATGATGATCATCACACTTTCATTACAACATATGAATTACAACTCGAAACTAGAACAAGATATGACTCTATATGTATGCCTCCGGCGGTGTACCGGGATGGTGCGATGAATCAAGAGTGACATGTATGGAAAATAATGCATGGTGGATTTGCCACAAATACGATGTCAACTACAAGATCATGCAATGGCAATATGACAAAAGTAATGCATGTCACGATGATGATGGTGGAAGTTGCATGGCAATATATCTCGGAATGGCTATGGAAATGCCATGATAGGTAGGTATGGTAGCTGTTTTGAGGAAGATATAAGGAGGTTTATGTGTGATAGAGCGTATCGTATCATGGGGTTTGGATGCACCGGCGAAGTTTGCACCAACTCTCAAGGTGAGAAAGGGCAATGCACGGTACCGAAGAGGCTAGCAAAGGCGGAAAGGTGAGAGTGCGCATAATCCATGGACTCAACATTAGTCAAAAGAACTCATATACTTATTGCAAAAATTTAGAAGTCATCAAAAATTCAAATACTATGCACATGCTCCTAGGGGGATAGATTGGTACGAAAAGACCATCCCTCGTCCCCGACCGCCACTCATAAGGATGCACAAGCCAGGTACACTTCATGTTTCAAATTTGTTACATAACTTTAACCATACGTGCATGCTACGGGATTTGCTAACTTCAACACAAGCATTCTTTGAATTCATAATCACCCAACTAGCATGACTTTGATATTATCACCTCCATATCTCAAAACAATTATCAAGCATCAAACTTATCTTAGTATTCAACGCACTCAAAAAGAAAAGTTTCACACATCTTGAATACCAAGTATATTAACATTAAGCAAATTACCATGCTATTAATGACTCTCAAAATAATCTAAGTGAAGCATGAGAGATCAAGTTTCTTTAAAACAAATCCACCACCGTGCTCAAAAAGATCTAACTGAAGCACTAGAGCAAAAATTATCACGCTCAAAAGAATATAAGTGAAGCAATATGAGCAAAACTATCAAGCTCAAAAGATATAAGTGAAGCACATAGAGTATTCTAACAAATTTCAATTCATTAATGGCTCTCTCAAAAGGTGTGTACAGCAAGGATGATTGTGGTAGACTAACAAGCAAAGACACAAATAATACAAGACGCTCCAAGCAAAACACATATCATATTGGTGAATAAAAATATAGCTCCAAGTAAATTACCGATGGAAGTGGACGAAAGAGGGGATGCCTTCTGGGGCATCCCCAAGCTTTGACTTTTTGGTGTCCTTGGATTATCTTAGGCTCTTGCCACTCCTTGTTCCATAATCCATCAAAAGAATTCACCCAAAACTTGAAAACTTCACAACACAAAACTCAACAGAAATCTCGTGAACTCCGTTAGAGAAAGAAAACAAAAGACTATTTCAAGGTACTGTAATGAACTCATTCTTTATTTATATTGGTGTTAAACCTACTGTATTCCAACTTCTCTATGGTTTATAAACTAATTTACTAGCCATAGATTCATCAAAATAAGCAAACAACACACGAAAAAACAGAATCTGTCAAAAACAGAACAGTCTGTAGTAATCTGTAACTAACGCAAACTTCTGGAACTCTAAAAATTCCAACCAAAATAGGAAGTACTGGACAATTTTTTTGTTGATCAGCAGCAAAAAGAATCAATGCAAAATCACGTTCCTGTGATTTATTGATGTTTTTCTCGTGAGCGCAAAGTTTCTGTTTTTCAGCAGAATCAAATCAACTATCATCATAGCTTATCCTGTAGGTTCTACTTGGCACAAACACTAATTAAAACATAAAACCACATCCAAACAGAAGGTAGATGGATTATTTATTGCTAACCAGCAAGGATAAATATTGGGTTGCCTCCCAACAAGCGCTTTTCTTTAAAACCTTTTTAGCTAGGCATTGAGATTTCAATGATGCTCACAAGAAAGACAAGAATTGAGGCACAAAGAGAGCATCATAAAACATGTGACAAACACACTTAAGTCTAACATACTTCCTATGCATAGGCATCTTATAGGCAAACAAATTATAAAGGCAAGCAAAAAACTAGCATATGCCAAGGAAGCGGAAAGGAAACAATAGCAATCTCAAACATAACGAGAGGTAATTTAGTAACATGAAAATTTCTATAACCATATTTTCCTCTCTCATAATAATTACATGCGGGATCATAAGAAAATTCAACAAAATAGCTACCACAAAGTATATTCTCAACACGATCCCCATGCATGCAAAGTTGACACTCTTCCAAAATAGTGGGATTAACATTAATTAAAGTCATGACCTTTTCGAACCCACTTTTATCAAAAATATCATAAGATTGAACATACTCCAAATATGTGGGATCTAAAGTTGACACTCTTCCAAACACACTTTCAATATTATTGCAAACACTATTATCAATCTCATATTCATCATGGGGCTTAAATAAATTTTCAAGATCATAAGAAGAATCACCCCAATCATGATCATTGCAACAAGTAGTAGACATAGCAAAACTAGCATCCCCAAGCTTAGGGTTTTGCATCTTATTAGCACAATTGACATCAAAAGAATTTATAATAAAATCATTGCAATCATGCTTTTTATTCAAAGATCTATCGTGAGTCACTTCACGGATTTTAGGCAAAACCTTATAAAGATAATCTAGTGCATCCAAATCACTAGGAATTGGTTCATCATAATTGGATCTCTTAAAAAGATTGGCAAGCGGATCAGGATCCATAGATATTGGCTTCTTTGTTTAGGAATAAATAAGCATCTAATCCAACACACGAGCAAACAAAAGGCAAAGGGAAAAGGCAAACGGAAAGAGAGGAGGAGATTGGGAAAGAGAGGCCAAATAAAACGGCAAGGGTGAAGTGGGGGAGAGGAAAACGAGAGGCAAATGGCAAATAATGTAATGCGAGAGATAGGGATTGTGATGGGTACTTGGTATGTTGACTTTTGCGTAAGCCTCCCCGGCAACGGCGCCAGAAATTCTTCTTGCGATGTCTCGAGCTTGCATTGGTTTTCCCCAAAGAGGAGAGGATGATGCACCACAGTAGCGTAAGTATTTCCCTCAGTTTTTGAGAACCAAGGTATCAATCCAGTAGGAGGTCACGCGCAAGTCCCTCGTACCTGCACAACACGATAGCAACTCGCAACCAACGCTTAGGGGTTGTCAATCCCTTCACGGTCACTTACGAGAGTGAGATCTGATAGAGATAATATTTTTGGTATTTTTGATAGATAGATGCATAGTAAAAACTAAAGGTAAAGTAAAAACAAAGCAAGTAAATAAAGTGATTTAGATTGATATGATGAGAATAGACCCGGGGGGCATAGGTTTCACTAGTGGCTTCTCTCAAGAGCATAAGTATTCTACAGTGCGTGAACAAATTACTGTTGAGCAATTGACAGAATTGAGCTTAGTTATGAGTATATCTAGGCGATGATCATGTATATAGGCATCACGTCCAAGACAAGTAGATTGAAACGATTCTGCATCTACTACTATTACTCCACTCATCGACCGCTATCCAGCATGCATCTAGAGTATTAAGTAAAAACAGAGTAACGCCTTAAGCAAGATGACATGATGTAGAGGGATAAATTCATGCAATATGATAAAACCCCCATCTTGTTATCCTCGATGGAAACAATACAATACGTGCCTTGCAACTCTTTCTGTCACTGAGTAAGGACACCGCAAGATTGAACCCAAAGCCATGCACTTCTCCCATTGCAAGAACTACCAATCTAGTTGGCCAAACCAAATGGATAATTCGAAGAGACTTGCAAAGATAACTCAATCATACATAAAAGAATTCAGAGAAGAATCAAATATTTTCCATAGATAATACTGGATCATAAACCCACAATTCATCGGTCTCAACAAACACACCGCAAAAATAAGATTACATCGAATAGATCTCCACAAGAGAGGGGGAGAACATTGTATTGAGATCCAAAAAGAGAGAAGAAGCCATCTAGCTACTAGCTATGGACCCGAAGGTCTGAAGTAAACTACTCACACTTCATCGGAGGGGCCATGGTGATGATGTAGAAGCCCTCTGTGGTGGATGCCCCCTCCGGCGGAGCTCCGGAACAGGCCCCAAGATGGGATCTCGTGGATACAAAAGGTTGCGGCGGTGGAATTAGGTTTTTTGCTCCTCCTTTGATCGTTTGGGGGTACGTAGGTATATATAGGAGGAAGGAGTACGTCGGTGGAGCTTCAAGGGGCCCACGAGGTAGGGGGGCGCGCCCAGGGCGGAGGGGCGCGCCCTCCACCCTCGTGACTGCCTCGTGGCTTTCTTCACAGAGGGTCCAAGTCTCCTGGATCTTATCTGATGAAAAAATCACGTTCCCGAAGGTTTCATTCCGTTTGGACTCCGTTTGATATTCTGTTTCTTCGAAATACTGAAAAAGGCAAAAAACAGCAATTCTGGGCTGGGCCTCCGGTTAATAGGTTAGTCCCAAAAATAATATAAAAGTGAAAAATAAAGCCCAATATAGTCCAAAACAGTAGATAAACTAGCATGGAGCAATCAAAAATTATAGATACGTTGGAGACGTATCAAGAACTCCTAACAGTACATCAAGAAAATTCATCTATGCAATATCTACCAAACAAGCAAGCTATGTCCTAACTCCTAACAGTGCATCAACAAAATTCATCTATGCTGAAGAACATCTGACTGAAATTCATCTATGCTCGGCGACTAGGTGCAGATAGTGAGAGAGGAGAGGGGGGGAAAGGAGAGAGGTGCATACCTGGAGGTGTGCTTGCGGTGGCGGCGATTCCTCCATGCTCGGCAAGCCTCTCCTTGCGTGTGGGCCATTCTGGCGCCCGCCCCCACCACCGCGGGTCACCCACGCCCCTGTTGGTCGCTTCGGCAGCCAGCCCCGCCTCCGCCCCACCGGTTTCTTCCGCTGCTGGCCCCGCCCGCCATGGGCGAGGTCACCTGCGGTGAGGTTGTCGTTCCTGCCCCCGCCCCCACCACCGTAGGTCACCCCCGCCCCTACTAGTCGCTTCGACCATCGGCCCCGCCCTCGTCCGACGGCCACGCCCCTGCCCGCGGCCCGCTGCCACCTGGTCGGAAGACCTAGAAATTTTTGGCTAAGTGTTGGCTCTGTCCGATCATGGGAATAGGTCCCACTTGTCAATGACTTAGATTTGGCAAGACACAACCATTGTTTTATAATATACAAATTCATTCCGCTAGATGGACAGCAATCCCTCTCTAGCCCAGTGGTAGCGAACAAGTTAAACAGCGCGAGGCCATGGGTGAGGGAGTCCTAGATTAGGGGGTATCCGGACAGCCGGACTATATACATCGTCCAAACTATTGGAGCGTGAAGATACAAGACTCAAGACTCCGGCCCGTGTCCGGATGGGACTCTCCTTTGCATGGAAGACAAGCTTGGCGATCCGGATATTGTATTTCCTTCCTTGTAACCGACTCCATGTAAACCCTAGCCCTCTCCGGTGTCTATATAAACCGGAGAGGTTGGTCCTTAGAAGGCCGATCACAACTACAATCATACCATCATAGGCTAGATCCTAGGGTTTAGCCTCTACGATCTCGTGGTATATCTACTCTTGTACTACTCATATCTTCAATATTAATCAAGCAGGAAGTAGGGTTTTACCATCGAGAGGGCCCGAACCTGGGTAAACATTGTGTCCCTTGCTTCCTGTTACCATCAGCCTAAGACGCATAGATTGGGACCCCCTACCCGAGATCCACCGGTTTTGACACCGACATTGGTGCTTTCATTGAGAGTTCCTCTATGTCGTTGCTGCAAGGCTTGATGGCACCTTCAATTGTCAGCAACACGGTCCAGGGGGAGACTTTTCTCCCCGGATAGATCTTCGTGTTCGGCGGCTTTGCACTGCAGGCCAATTCGCTTGGTCATCTGGAGCAGATCGATAGCTATGCTCCTGGCCACCAGGTCAGGTTCGAAAACTTGAACTACATGGCGGATATTCGTGGAGACTTGATCTTTGACGGATTCGGGCCTGTGCCAGGAACACCGGACAGTCGCGATGAGCACGGCCTAGACCTGCTGTCAGACAATGTTCGGAATATCACCGCTGCAATAGCCCCGAACCTAAATCCGGAGCAGGCTGCGTCACCTAAGGACGGAGGGATGGGCCCCGCCCTACAGGCTGCACACTCATCGGTGATAGAGCCGAACACAGGCCTCACTTCTAAGGAAGCCTGTAACTCCGGACCCCCGGACTCGTATCCGGCTGTTGGTTCCGGTCCGCACACCCTCGAGCCAGTCGAGACAGGTTGGGCTCCGGTAAAGGAGTTTCCCGCTACAGATATCTTCCAACACTCGCCCTTTGGCGACATGCTGAACTCATTAAAGTCTCTCTCTTTGGCAGGAGGCTCGGAGCCGAACTATGTCCGGCTTGAGTGGGAAGAAGGCGACGAAGGAATTCGCTGCCCACCCACCACCCACTTCATTGCCATAGTCAATGATTTAACCGACGTGCTTGACTTCGACTCCGAAGACATCAACGGTATGGACGATGATGCAGGAGAAGTACAGGAGCCACCGCTCACAGGGCGGTGGACAGCCAACTCTTCATACGATATATGTATGGTGGACACTCCGAAGGAAACCAATGGCGACGAGGCAACGGAGGATAACCCCTCAGGGAGAAAAGCAAAGCATGGGCGTCGTCGGCGCCGCTCCAAGCCCCGCCACAGCAATACCGGCCCCGGAGATGAAAGCAATCCGGATGGTGCCAAAGAGGAATACAACCCTGACCAGCCCATCTTCGAGCAGGCCGAACAGGAAGATGAGCAGGTCAGCCCAGACGAACGGGTAACCAACGGGTATCCGGAGGAGGACAATTATATGCCCCCCTTCGAAGACGAGATTAGCCTCGGCGATGACGAGTTCGGCATACCCGAGGATCCCGTGGAGCAGGAGTGCTTCAAGCGCCGGCTTCTTGCCACCACGAGGAGCCTGAAGAAGAAGCAACAGCAACTCCAGGCTGATCAAGACCTTCTCACAAATAGATGGACTGAAGTCCTGGCAGCCGAGGAATACGGACTCGAGCGCCAAATGGCTGACCGGCCACCCCGTGGCCGGGATAAAACGCGATATCAGCTCGAATACCAGCCCGCACCCCCACGCCAATACACTACGGCCCGGGGCAATAGGCAAGACCTGCAAGACATACTGGAAAACAAAGCAGGACAGCCAAGATTGATCTACGGATCGCGGGGGCGCGCACCAGCGCGCGATGATGACCGTCATGCCGGACACATTATTAACAAGTCCAGCCGGGCCAAATACAGCAACCCAGACCAATTCGAACTGTGTAGCCACATAGCCCGGCACAGAAGCGCAATACACCCCCTCTGCTTCACTGACGAAGTGATGGATCATAAATTCCCAGAAGGGTTCAAACCCGTAAACATCAAATCATACGATGGCACAACAGACCCCGCAGTATGGATTGAAGATTTCCTTCTCCACATTCACATGGCCCGCGGAGATGATCTACACGCCATCAAGTATCTTCCCCTTAAGCTCAAAGGACCAGCCCGGCACTGGCTAAATAGCCTGCCAGCAAATTCCATTGGCAGTTGGGAATACCTGGAAGACACATTCCTCGACAACTTCCAGGGCACATATGTGCGACCACCGGACGCAGATGATTTGAGCCACATTACTCAACAGCCTGGAGAGTCAGCCAGGAAGTTCTGGATCCGGTTCCTAACTAAAAAGAACCAAATAGTTGACTGTTCGGACGCCGAAGCCCTGGCGGCTTTTAAGCATAATATCCGTGACGAGTGGCTCGCTCGACACCTCGGCCCGGAAAAACCCAAGTCCATGGCAGCCCTCACAACACTAATGGCCCGCTTTTGCGCGGGCGAGGATAGCTAGTTGGCTCGCAGCAGCACCACGCCACATTCCGACACTTTGGATGTCCGCAGCAATAACGGCAAGCCACGACGCAACAGACATAAGCGACGGAACAACAGCGACAACACTGAAGACACGGCAGTAAACGCCGGATTGAGCGGATCCAAGTCCGGTCAGCGGAAGAAGCCGTTCAAAAGAAACAATCAGGGACCGTCCAGTCTGGACCGTATACTAGAGCGCTCGTGCCAAATTTATGGCACCCCGGACAAGCCAGCCAACCACACCAACAGAGACTGCTGGGTATTTAAATAGGCCGGCAAAATAAACACCGAAAATAAGGACAAGGGGCTGCACAGCGATGATGACGAGGAGTCCCGGCGTCCGAACACGGGGGAGGGGGGGGGACAGAAGAAATTTCCCCCCCAGGTGAAAACGGTCAACATGATCAATGCCACTCACATACCCAAGCAGGAACGGAAGCGAGCACTGCGGGACGTCTACGCGATGGAGCCAGTCGTCCCCAAATTCAACCCATGGTCAGCTTGTCCGATCACCTTTGATCGTAGGGATCATCCTACTAGCATCCATCACGGCGGCTCAGCCGCATTAGTCTTAGACCCAATCATTGACGGATTCCACCTCACGCGAGACCTTATGGACAGCGGCAGCAGCCTGAACCTGCTTTACCAGGACACAGTGCATAAAATGGGCATCGACCCTTCAAGGATCAAGCCCACCAAAACCACCTTTAAAGGTGTAATTCCTGGAGTAGAGGCCCGTTGTATAGGCTCCACAACATTGGAAGTGGTCTTCGGATCTCCGGACAACTTCCGAAGCGAAGAGTTAATCTTCGATATCGTCCCTTTCCGTAGTGGTTACCACGCACTGCTCGGACGAACCGCATTCGCTAGATTCAATGCGGTACCACACTATGCATACATTAAGCTCAAGATGCCAGGCCCACGCGGGGTCATAACAGTCAACGGAAACATGGACCGCTCTCTCCGTACAGAAGAGCATACTGCAGCCCTCGCGGTAGAAGTATAATGCAGCCTCCTCCGGCAAACCACCAATCCGGCAACGACAACCTCAAGCACCGTCAAGCGAGTCCGGAGCACCCCGCAATAGGATCACCAGGCACGCCAAGAGCGCGACTACCAGTCCGGCCTCCGCTCAAATCCCATTAAAGCAGCATTCGTGCCACGCGTACACAATTACGCACTCAAAATACCATGGGCACAGGCGGAGGCGCAGCAGTGGCTCAGTCAACAGTGCAGTATCACCGCAACATACCTTCATAACCTTTCCTTTGACCTTTCAGGACATTGCTTTAGTGCAGCCTCTTCAAAAGAGCCGGATTGTCGGACTTACATAGGAGAGAAAACTAAGGAGGCAACAGGCTTTGCGCACAGAAGGAAATACCCAGGTGGAAACTATTTATGATTGTTATACCTGTTTTATCTATGTGTAAGTGGCTTGCCCCTAGATAGGATATGTCAAATAGTCATATTTATCTCCGCTTAATGCATTCATTGTAAACATACACTTAAACGTATTATTCATCAATGGGAGATCATATATAGCGTCAGCTTATTATTCTTATTTGAGCATTTTTTCTTACAAACGTTTATTTGATATTGCATCCGTACACCTTGGTACGTTCAGTTTGCCAGGGGCTTCGTATGGTGCCCCATAATACGGCAAGACAAGTCCGAACACTTTCAACAGTGTGGCACCCCAAACTTATAGCACTATATGCATCAGCTCCGAATCATGTCTTGGGTCTACAGTTGGGTTAGCCCGGCTCCCTTGTTTTGGTACCTTACGTTCCGTTATATTGGCTAAGGTAGCGCAGGGAGAACTACTGCGATTGTGTCCTGGTTCTTCCAGACAAGCACCTTAGTAGATAAAGCCGAAAACTAACTGGCATGATGTAGCGAGAGCTGGTCGCTGTTCGAGAGGTCTTAAAATCCTTAAAGATTTTTCCGCTTTAGGCGATAAATCGGTTTCGTCCGATCTAGGCGTATATAGCGCCCCAATTCGGCCTTCCGGATTCTAGGGGCTTCACTGAAATTTAAATTGTAGACTTCTATGGCTAAGTGAAAGTTATAAAGCCGCATAGTCCGATTGCCTTGTTCGCTGCGCTAGACACCTCCTTAAGGGACCAAATATTTGGATAAAGAGTGTCTGGGTTTTCCACGAACACCCCAGTACTAGTTACGTGGGGGCGGAAGCCGACAACTAGCCTACTTTCAGAATTTTATAAACAGTCGCACAAAAGTAATATTTTAAATAACAAAAGCGCTACATAGCACAAGTAACTTCGTCCTTAAATTATAAACATGACAGAAGTGAATTCATTCTAAAATTATGTCCTTAGTACATTCTTCAGCCACGAGGCGAGCGCCCTTCATAAGGCCATCATAATACTTCTCCGGATAGCAATGCGCCTTTCCCTCCGGTGGCCCGTCCTTCACCAGCTTCTCCGCATCCAGCTTGCCCAAATGCACCTTCGCGCGGGAAAAGGCCCGGCGGGCACCCTCAATGCAAACGGACCGCTTGATGACTTCGAGCCGCGGACAAGGATTCACCATCCGCTTGATCAAGTTGAAGTAGCTAGCCGGCAGGGGCTCACCAGGCACATCCGGACTATGAAATCTTTCATAGCCGCTTCGACTCCCTGTGGAGTTCGACCAACTGCTTCAGTTGGTCACTCAGAGGCATTGAATGTTCGGCCCCAGCATACTGGGACCAGAACAGCTTCTCCGTTGAGCTCCCCTCCTGGGCACGGTAGAACTCCGCGGCATCTGATACGCTGCGTGGCAGATCTGCGAATGCCCCTGGAGAGCTCCGAACTCGGGTAAGTAAAAGAAACGCCTCCTCCACATGTTTGCTTTGCATAAAGAATTTCTTACCCGCCACTATCTTTTTGGCCTGCTGGATTTCCTGCTGTGCCTTCTCGGCTTCGGCCTTGGCGTCTTTTATACTTGCAAGGGCCTTCGCAAGCTCGGCCTCTTTTGCCTTAAGCTCATGCTCCACGGACTCGAACTTTTTCCCGAGCTCCTGGAGCTCTTGTTGTACCTCGCCCACTCGGGCATCTTGCTTCTCGCGCTTTGTGCGTTCCAAGGACGCCTTGTCGTCGGCCTCGGACAGCGCTTTCTTCAGAGAGGCCACTTCGGTGGTGGCCCCTGTTACAAAATCACGACGTTTCATTGTTAGAATAACCAATTTTATATACTCTTCATTATGTGAGAGCGGGGAATCACTCACCTTTGCTCTCTTCGAGTTGCCTCTTCGTGAGGTCGACCTCTCCCTGAGCCTGCTCCAGATCTCGTTTTAGTCCGGCTATCTCAGCTGTGCGGACAGCAGCAGCAAGCAGCACAGCCTGCTTATTCACATTCACACTTATTATTAGACTCCTGCGGATTATAATTGACCCTCCGTTTGGTTTTTCCTTCCGAACACCAAACAGAGTATCAGGGGCTACTACCTATCGGGTGGTAATTTCACACATTTTTATTACTTACCTCAAAGCCTGTCAGGAGGCTGGTGCAAGCTTCAGTTAGTCCGCTCTAGGCGGACGAAACCTTCTGAATCACCGCACTCATAAGAGTATGGTGCTCTTCATCCATGGAAGCGCCGCGAAGTGCTTCCAGCAGACAATCCGGCCCCTCGGGTGCAACGGAAGTCCTCGACACAGACGGCTCTCCCTCCCTAACGAGGGGCTGCCCGCCTAAATCCGGAACCATTGAAGGCTCTGGAACAGTGTTCGGTTGAGAGCCCGGCCTACTGTAGATCTCACTGACACGATCTGCGGGGATCTTGAACCCCGCGTGTCCGACATCTGGAATTTCGCCTTGGGGTGTCTCTAGAATCACCCCCCCCCGCTCTGGGAGCCTTTGGGACAACACCTCCATGTCGTCCGCGGGTTGAGGAGTGGTAACCGTCGGGAGCGAGTTCATCTCTGAATCGCTCAGGGATCCATCCGAAGAAGATACCTCGGGATGAACCCTGGCCGGACTACTTATATGTTCGGCGTTATAAAAAGACTGTGAAGTAAAGTCATTACAGAGTGCGGATACTTATGATCGCGCTAGGGGCTTCCCCCTGGCAGCCACCCCTCCTCGCTATGGGCGGCCGTGGCGGAGTAGTCTAGAAGGGACACCTTCCCCTTCTTGGACGACCCAGCCTCCCCTTCCGGAGCGGCTTTCCTCTTTTTCTCCTCCCCAGTGCGGGGAGGTAGAGTTTCTTCTTGTTTCCCCCGCCTCTGCGGGAGGAATCTGTCTCGTCGTCATCAGACGACGTGGGTATGACGGCCTTGCACCGAGGGCCTTTCTCGGCCCCCTGATCCGTCTTCTCGGGCCCCTCACCCTCTCCGGGTGGGGTGGTCCCTTCTTCTTCTTCCTCCCCTTCGGGGGAGGAGTGTGCCTCGTCGCCTTCGGACGAGGTTTCTGGCGCAATCTTATGTCGGAGACCCTTTCAGATCCCCGGGGCCTTCTTATCGGCCTTCTTCTCCGGCACCTTGTAGGGCGCCGGGACCAGCATCTCCGTCAGGAGAGCATCATCTGGACTTTCTGGCAGCGGAGCCGGACAGTCAATCTGCTCCGCTGTCTCCACATAATCCTGAACAAATATGCACAATTACTTAAGGCTCCCCCATGAATATATTGGGAAGAACCGAATCCGGTGGTATCCTGAAAACTCACCTGACTAGGAGGCCGCGCGGCATGGAGCCCACGGTCCTCGGATGTAGGAGGAAGTACTTCGGAGGCCTTGAACAACGCCTTCCACGCGTCTTTATGCTTCATGCTGTAGAGCCTCTGAAGCGTCTGGTGTTCGGTCAGGATGAACTCCCACAGATTGAATTCCCGCCTTTGGCACGACAGAATCCGGCAAACGAGCATGACCTGGATCACGTTGACAAGCTTGATGTTCTTGTCCTTCATGCTCTTGATGCAGTTTTGGAGTCCGGTCAGCTCTGTAGATTCGCCCCAGGACAGACTCTTCTTTTCCCAGGAGGTGAGCCGCATGGGGGTTCCAGATCGGAACTCGGGGGCCTCTGCCCAGTTGGCACCGCGCGGCTCGGTGATGTAGAACCACCCCGACTGCCACCCCTTCACGGTTTCCGCAAAGGAACCGTCAAGCCAGGTGACGTTAGGCATCTTGCCCACCATGGCACCTCCACACTCTGCTTGCTGGCTGCTCACGATCTTCGGCTTCACACAGAAGATTTGCAGCCACAAGCCGAAGTGAGGCTTGATGCGGAGGAAGGCCTCGCATACGACAATGAACGCCGAGATGTTGAGGACGAAATTCGGGGCTAGATCATGGAAATCTAGCCCATAGTAGAACATGAGCCCGCGGACGAAGGGGTGAAGTGGAAACCCCAGTCCATGGATGAAGTGGGCGAGAAACACGACCCTCTCGTGGGGTCCTGGAGTTGGAGTGACCTGCCCGTCTTCTGGTAGCCAGTGCGCTATGTCTGCGGCCAAGTATCCGGCCGCCTGAAGATTCGCGATATCCTTCTCCTTCACGGTGGAAGCCACCCACTTGCCTCCTGCTCCGGACATGTTTAGCTATGCGGAGAAGACATGGGCTAGGGCGCTGGAGCTCGAGGGGGCAAGAGTGGGCAAAGGAGGAAGAAGGCATGGGTAAAAATGGGGAACTCTTATCCCTTTATAAAGGCGACGGAAGCGGTGTGCCTCCCCACTTGCCCGTTGGGAATCGCTTACCTCCCAAGTGCCACGACTGATGGCATGGTGGGATTACCCATACCCGTATTGATCAGAATCCCATGATAAGGGGACACGATCTCTGCTTTTACAAGACGTGTCAAGGAAACCGCCTCGCAATATGCGATGTGGCTGGTTGAAGGAAAATGGTTCGAATAATGACCCGACCATAATGACATGTTACGTCTAAAAAGTTGTCAGCAGAGTACATTTGTGAAATATCATTCTCTCTACGGTGATATATGAAGATCATTTTGCAGATATGGACACGGTCTACGTGTTCGATAATTACCTTGGAGTATTTGGAGAAGGAACCCGCCTTGCAATGCTGAAGACAAAACTGCACGCCAGACTCATCGTCATTGAAGCCTGGTTCAGGGGCTACTGAGGGAGTCCTGGATTAGGGGGTATCTGGACAGCCGGACTATATACATCGTCCGGACTATTGGAGATACAAGACTCAAGACTCCGGCCCGTGTCCGGATGGGACTCTCCTTTGCGTGGAAGACAAGCTTGGCGATCTGGATATTGTATTTTCTTCCTTGTAACCGACTCCGTGTAAACCCTACCCCTCTCCGATGTCTATATAAACCGGAGAGGTTGGTCCTTAGAAGGCTGATCACAATTACAATCATACCATCATAGGCTAGCTCCTAGGGTTTAGCCTCTACGATCTCGTGGTAGATCTACTCTTGTACTACTCATATCTTCAATATTAATCAAGCAGGAAGTAGGGTTTTACCTCCATTGAGAGGGCCCGAACCTGGGTAAACATTGTGTCCCTCGCTTCCTGTTACCATTAGCCTAAGACGCACAGATCGGGACCCCCTACCCGAGATCCGCCGGTTTTGACACCGACAGTGGGTTCAAGTCCCCCCTCGTGCATCTTTTTTACTAACAAATTTAGGGCTCGGTCCCGCCTGTCCAGTGGGACCCTCCTCTAAACGATATCTCGTTGAGTATACACATGTAAGCGAAAATGACAACTAAGCACTCCACATAGGCGAGACTGCTGAGGTGGCTGCCTAATCATACAACTGCATTAAAGCTCAAGTGTAACGACCATTCATATTGGTCGTAATTTCCTAGAAATGAGGCACGGACCAGGGATGTCTAATTTACGACCATTTTAACTAATGAAATTACAACCTTTCTGACTAGCATGGTCGTTATGGGTTAGGGTTTGGAGCCCCCCGAACAGCTTTTGACCAATTGGTCTAAAATGGTCATAAATTTATGACCAATTCTTCCAGGGTCACTGACAGAAGGTCACTAGTTGACATATTTCTTGTAGTGATGGAGTCTTCCACCGATTAAAACTTCTAGTCGACCACCATATCAGTAGTAGTATTCCCCCATGTATATAGTATAGTCCGAGCACTTTTGTAACGATAATTAGACCGATTGTAAGCCCTTGTGTGAATTTATTGAAGTGATATGATTGTGTTTGTCTCATGTGTATATGGGTAGTGTTTTCCCTCTAGACCTCATTCTATTCTGTTTTCTCACCTTTTCTAAACCAATCAGATGCCTCCGAGGCGTGGCAATGGATTTGCTTTCCCACCGGAGCTCACCCAGTTGATCCAGCAGCAGAATACCTTGATGCAGCTACTAGTTCAGAATCAGAACCAAGGCAACAACAACAACAACAACAATAACCCACCACCACCACCACCTGTTGACCATTTAGCCCGTTTTCTAAGGCTGAATCCGCCGGTGTTCTCTAGTAGCACCGAGCCGATTGTTGTAGATGATTGGCTCCACAAGATTGGAAGGGAGCTGACCACTGCAGGATGCACAGATGCAGAGAGAGTGTGTTTTGCTGCACATCAGCTTGATGGACCTGCATCATCATGGTGGGAGAATTTCACAGCCACTTACCCCATTGACACTGTTACATGGGACCAGTTTCAGCAGGCTTTCCGCACTACCCATGTTTCAGCAGGAGCTATGAACATGAAGAAGCGCGAGTTTCACAACTTGCGCCAAGGAGGACGCTCAGTGGGTCAGTATGTGGATGAGTTTAGTAAGTTAGCACGTTATGCCCCTGATGACGTCGCTACAAATGTTGCTAAGCAGGAGAAGTTTCTGGAAGGACTGAATGATGAACTGAGCATGCAGTTGATGGTGGAAACATTCAACGACCACCAGGAGTTGGTAGATAGAGCTCTTATGATTGAAGGAAAGCATCAGCAGATATATAGCCGCAAGAGGAAGTATGGACAAGGGAAGTACAATTCAGGAGCTCAGCAGAGGCCTCGTTTTACCCCGAATTCGGGAGGACACATTCACCATAACCACGGAGGCCATAATTCCAATGGAGGGAGTTCGCATAACCATAGTGGCCCCAAGAATGGGAATGGCAATGGAGGAAGCAACGGCCAGAACCGTTCCAACCCAGCAACGCCTGCCACAAAGGATCTAAGTCACATTACTTGTTTTAAGTGCGGGAAGAATGGACACTACGTCATCGAGTGTTCTCAAGCAAAGAATGGAAATGGCAATGGAAGCTCTGGGAACAAGCCCAACCCTTTCAACAGGGGACAAGTGAACCACGTTAGCATGGAGGAGGTTGAAGAGCTACCAGATGAAATTATAAGTAAGTTTTTGGTTAAGTCATTTACTGCAATCGTTCTTTTTTATACTGGTGCACCACATTCATACATATCAATGGGATTTGTGGATAAGTATAAGTTTCCCACCAAAGTTCTTAGGACACCTATGTTAGTAAGCTCACCAGGAGCGGAGCATATGGCAAGCCAATGATGTTTTCAGATGCCATTGACCATAGGTAGGCATTTTTCCCCTCGGATCTGATAATTCTGGAGTCGCAAGGATTGGATGTGATTTTGGGTATGGATTGGCTATCGATGTATGGAGGAAACATCGGTTGAGCCAGTAAGTCAATTATGCTCACCACCCCAGAAGGAAGCAGGATTAAGTATGTATCCTGACATATGCTGAAGAGGACTCAAGTGAATTCCTTATCAGGAGTTGTACAAGAGGAAGTGCCAGTGGTGAAGGATTTTCCTGATGTATTTCCAGAGGAGTTGCCAGGCATGCCACCGAATAGAGACATTGAGTTTTTGATTGAGCTTTTGCCAGGCACCGGGCTAATATCAAAAAGACCGTATTGGATGCCCGCACAGGATTTGGAGGAAATTAAGAAGAAGATTAAGGAGTTACTGGATAAAGGGTATATTTGACCAAGTTCGTCACCTTGGGGAGCCCCAGTACTTATAGTGGAGAAGAAGGATGGATCATTGAGGATGGTTGTTGATTATCGTGTGTTGAATGAAGTGACGATCAAGAACAAGTACCCAATGACGATGATCAATGATTTGTTTGACCAATTGCGAGGAGCTAAAGTATTTTCCAAGATCAATCTGCAATCAGGATAGCATCAGCTGAAGATTCGAGAGCAGGATATACCTAAGACAGCTTTTACCACAAGGTACGGGCTATATGAGTATACCGTTATGTCATTTGGTCTGACTAACGCGCCTGCCTATTTCATGAACATGATGAACAAAGTGTTTATGGAGTTTTTGGATAAGTTCATCATAGTGTTCATTGATGATATATTGGTCTACTCGAAGAACGAAGAGGAGCATAAGGAGCATTTGTGTTTGGTTCTTGAGAAGCTCAGGGAACATCAGTTATATGCCAAGTTAAGCAAATGTGAGTTTTGGTTGAAGGAACACTACTAGGGAAAACCTTATACACAAAATCTTACCAGCAATGATCTTCAAAATACAACGCTACTGCTATTTAGCAGCAGCGCGCTCCAAGAAAATGCGCTGCTGAAAGAAAAGTAGCAGTAGCGCGTTCCCACAAAACCGCGCTACTGCTCTAATTGCCATGACATGGTTGTCCAGCTAGTTATAGCAGTAGCGCCCTATAATGGACCGCGCTACTGCTACAGATGTTAGTAGCAGCGCACTTCTTTGAAACTCGCTACTGCTAAGTTCAGCCCACAAGTTCAGCCCCACCTCGCTCCGCGAATAGGGTGTTTACCACCTTAAATATGTTACTCCTCAAACTATCACAACCACTTGGTCTTCACTGAACTCTATGTGTAGAATTTGTGGCCACAATATGAGTCTTCTCCGGTTCCTACCGGAGAGGACCCATATTGACAATTCAGATTGTACACAAAAAGATCATTGATGGCCAATGTATTTTTGCATTGACAAACAACTTAGCGGTAGCGCTTTTCGTAGCAAAGTGCTGCTGCTAATCCAACTTAGCAGTAGCGTTCATCCCAGCGCATTGCTACTGCTATTCACATTAGCTGTAGCGCGTTTTGCTGCCCGCGCTACTACTAACCCTACCTTATCCCCACGTGCATGGCCGACCCCTCTCTCTCACTCACTCTCCCCCTCGCTCTCGCCCGCGCCGATCACCGTCGTCCATCGCCGCCGCCGCCGTCGTCCGTCCGCCACCGAGGTACTCCCTCCTTCTGTCTCTCCTCCTCCCACCGCTCCATCCTCCCTCCCTCCTCCCACCGCGCCCTCTTCCCTTCGCCTACAGTCGCCCCCTCCTCCCTCCTCCGTCGGCAGCCCTCCTCCCACCACCCCTCCCTCCTCCTCCTCCCACCACCCCTCCCTCCTCCTCCTCCGGCCGGCACCTCCCCCTCCTCCTCCGGCCGCCCCCTCCCCCTCCTCTCTCCTCCCTCCCTCCCTTGTCTCTATTCTTGCAAATCATAGGTGTTTTGAATAAAATAGAAGTAAGAAAATTTAGGGTAGAACTAGGGTAGTAGAATTTTTAGCAAGTATTTAATAGAAAATAGTTTATTTAGTAAGTGATTAATATAACTAGTTTATTTATATTAGGTACTTAATAGAACTAGTTTATTTGGTAAGTGCTTAATAGAACTAGTTTATTTATAGTAAGTGCTTAATAGAACTAGTTTATTTAGTAAGTAGTTAATAAAACTAGTTTATTTAGTAAGTAGTTAATAAAACTACTTTATTTAGTGTTAGGATTATATATAAGATATTTTCAAATGTTTTTTTTTATATTTTGAACCATTGAAATGCAATGACCATCGATAAGTGGCCTATGTTTTGTCGGGGTGTTGATTAATTTCCGTTCCGGCAAATTTCCGGCGCTCGATATGTCTTTTTTAGCAATGGTCATGCCAGATTTTTTGGGTTTTGCCTCGAGTTATAATCTTTGAATTTTGAACACAGGAGATGCCTGATGACGATGGGATCCCGGAGTGCGGGTACTAGTACGATGACCGTGGTGTGTGCGACAGGTTTTCTCACCTGCAAAATGATAGGTTTTTCACCATGAAGCTGGAAGAGACCTTCGATGTTTGTACGGTATGCAATGACAAGCATTTCATCGTAATAAATATCATCACTTGTGCTTCTTTTGTTCAACATGTAATTTATGGATTTTTTTTCAATTCGACTAGTACATCCCGTGCCATGCTAGACCATATATATTGGAGAAGCTTGGTTTTGGTTTAGATGACTTTGAGAATGTGGAGACGAGGAGGGCTCACTTAAGAACTAAACATGGTTATGAGTTTCTGGTTAAGTTCTACAATGCGGCCGATCGCTCCCATTTCGGTTGCTCTAATTGGGAAGCTCTCTGCAAGGCATATGGATTTGAGGAGGGAATGCAAATAAAATTAGATATTCGTCCCGAAGATTATTATTATGATGATGATATCGACATCTGGGTGGATGTGGATATGCCTCCAGTTTTACCTAGATGTGAGTTTGTCAAACTAATTTGTTAAGTTCAGTAATTTATGTTGTTAATTTAAAAATATTTGGTATTCGTCCGTACTAAACTTATTTATTTATAATTGTCAGCTTATTCTTATCTTCAAGAAATACTCGAAAGGTAGTAGATAGCACATACTACAGCTATGACTTCAAGCTTAATTGTGAGGAGAAAGGTTATCTTGTCTCATTCATAGAAGATGTTGAGGCCTTCAAAACCAGTCACTCTAGTAGCCCAAATTATACTAGATACGTGCCACTGGTCCATAAATTGCTTGATGGTAACTTCATTGCCAAAAACTTGGTAAGATTTTGTTAATGATGGTAACTTCATTGCATACATTATTCTTAAGTAACATCATTGCTAACTATATATGTTACTATTTCGGTTTTGAACAGAGGCTCCTGAAGCAGGTTGTGCCTGACATGCTATGTACCGAAGGTGATATGCATATGGTAGCTTATGACCAACTCCTTTAGAGGCTTACCATACTGCATACTCGATTTCTTCAAATGATGGAAGGCTCAAAATCAAAGAATGGAGCAAAGTGATGAATGCGCACATGCAAATAATTGGAGACAAAATGAATGTGCGCAAGCCACAAGTTGGAGATAGGTTTATGTCCATTCTCCATTATGGTGAAGGACCAGTTTATCTGTTTTATGGTATTTTAGCTAGGAGAGAGGAGTAGGTCCTAAGTATTAAGAACAATTATTTAGTGTTGATTATATATATGACTACAATGTCTTAGACTTGATGGTGATGTTGAGTAGGAGTAGTGATTATGAGTACTATGATGATGATGATGAGGAGGAGTTCTTATTATAACTAGTGACGAAGTGGTTATATGATGTCTCATCATAGACGAAAATGATGATTATGAGGAGTTATATGGCAATCATATATTATGATGATAAGTGATAAGTTATTATGTCATTGGGTGAAAGAACCGCATGTAAGTTTCAAATGGAAGGATCCAAAGTGACCATTGGTTACTTTGGATCCATGCACTTGAAACTAATCCAAAGTTCTTTCACCTAGTGATTTAATAACTCATTATGATGTTAAAACAATCTCTACATCGCTACTGTATGAAAAATTGTATACAGATGTATGAATACGACCTAAAATAAAAAAGAAATGGAACTAGGAATAATAGTAGTAGCGATTGTTCTCGAAAGCTCTACTAGTAATTAGCAGTAGCGCTTGTTTAGGAAAGTGCTACTACTAAGTAGATATAGCAGTAGCGCGTGCTAGCAGGCGCTACTGCTAAGCTTTAGCTGTAGCGCCTTATCAGTAGCGCGGTTTCCCGCGCTACTGATAGGCCAAAAACCAGCCCTACTGCTAGGCTTTTCCCTAATAGTGGAAGTTGGATTTCTCAGACATGTTATATCCAGAGAAGGAATAGCAGTAGACCCCACCAAGGTTGTTTCTGTGACTAAATGGGTAGCACCCACGTCAGTTGGAGAGATCCGGAGTTTTCTCGGACTCGCAGGATATTAACGGAGGTTCATTGAGAATTTCTCCAGGATTGCAAAGCCCATGACAGAGTTGTTGAAGAAGGACACCAAGTTTAAATGGACTGAGGAGTGTGAAGCCAGTTTTCAGGAGTTAAAGAAACGTTTGGTTACAGCCCTAGTGTTGATTCTTCCAGATCAACGAAAGGATTATCAAGTGTATTGCGACGCTTCACGTCGAGGACTTGGAGCAGTGCTTATGCAGGAAGGAAGAGTTGTGTCATATGCCTCGCGGCAACTTAAACCTCATGAGCTGAATTATGCTACACATGATTTGGAGTTAGCAGCCGTAGTGCATGCGTTGAAGGCATGGAGACATTTTCTCATCGGAAACCACTGTGAGGTATACACGGATCACAAGAGTTTGAAATATATCTTCACACAGAAGGAGTTGAATTTCAGGCAAAGGAGATGGTTGGAGCTCATTAAGGATTATGATATGAAGTTGCACTATCATCCTGGAAAGGCTAATGTAGTAGCCGATGCATTGAGTCGCAAGAATTATGTTAATACGCTCATGACCGGAGGATTACCCAAGGAGTTAGCTGAAGATCTTCGCGAGCTATGTTTGGAAATAGTTCCGAGAGGTTATGTAGCAGCATTGGAAATTCAGTCCACTTTGATGGATAAGATCAGAGAAGCTCAGAAGACTGACAAGGAGATTGCCGAGATAAAGGAAAGGATGAGCAAAGGAAAGGCCAAAGGATTTCATGAGGATGAGCACAACACTTTATGGTTTGAGGATCGCGTATATGTGCCTAATGACCCCGAGATCAGGAAGTTGATTCTGCAGGAGGCCCATGATTCACCATATTCGATTCACCCAGGAAACACCAAGATGTATCTAGATTTGAAGGAAAGTTTCTGGTGGACCGGAATGAAGAAGGATATTGTTGAGTATGTAGCAGTATGTGATGTATGTCAGAGAGTTAAGGCAGAGCATCAGAAGCCAGCAGGATTGCTGCAGCCATTGCTGATACCCGAATGGAAGTGGGACAAGCTTGGTATGGACTTTATCACGGGATTGCCCAGGACTCGTTCAGGTTATGACTCGATATGGGTTGTAGTCGATCGATTGACGAAAGTAGCTCGTTTCATCCAAGTGAAGACCACCTATACGAGTGCTAAGTTGGCAAAGATATATATGACCAGGATCGTATGTCTGCATGGAGTTCCTAGGACCATTGTATCAGATAGAGGAACCCAGTTTACCTCAAAGTTCTGGAATCAGTTGCACGAAACTTTATGTACTAGGTTAGAGTTCAGTACAGCCTTTCATCCACAGACAGATGGTAGACCGAGAGAGTCAATCAGATTCTGTAGGACATGTTGAGAGCTTGTGCGCTAGATTATGGATCCAGTTGGGACGACAATTTGCCATATGCAGAGTTCTCTTATAACAACAGTTATCAAGCCAGTTTGAAGATGGCCCCTTTCGAAGCTTTGAATGGAAGGAGGTGCAGGACACCGTTGTTATGGGATGAAGTTGGAGACCGTCAGTTGTTTGGATCGGATTTTATTAAGGAATCCGAAGAGAAGGTTAAGCTGATTCGCAACCAACTCATGGTAGCCCAGTCCAGGCAGAAGAGTTATGCAGATTCTAAACGCAAGGAGACAGTTTACGAAGTCGGTGACAGAGTATATCTTTGTGTGTCCCCACTTCGAAGAGTTAAGCGTTTTGGAGTTAAGGGAAAGTTAGCACCACGTTTTGTGGGACCATACAAAGTTTTGGAATGTATGGGAGAAGTTTCTTACAAGCTAGTATTGCCAGAAGGATTGTCAGGAGTTCACGATGTGTTTCACGTTTCCCAATTGAAGAAGTGCCACGCAGAGATGTCGATATTCCTCTGAGAGATACAATGTCACTCGAAGCGATTCAGTCGGACAGTGATTTGACCTACGAGGAGAAACCAGTGAAGATTCTCGAGTACGCCAGCTGAGTCACACGCAGCAAGGTTATCAAGTTTTGCAAAGTTCAATGGAGCCACCGAGGAGGAAGCCACATGGGAACGAGAGGAAGACCTATGGAAGGACCACCTGCACCTATTTTCTATCCAACCCGAATCTCGAGGGCGAGATTCATCTTAAGGGGGGTAGGTTTGTAACATTCCAAATTTCCAATTTCGAATGTTATACATAGATCATCATTGCATATCATATTTTATTGTATTTTGGTTGATCCTGGAAATTCTAAGCAACTCAAGGACCCACGGAGAGAGTTGGGGATTTCGTTATTTTCATATTTGAATTTTCTCAAATATTGAAAAGAGGATCATTTTAGTTTTAATCTTTTTGTCTCCGAATATTTCCAATGTCAAAATAAAAGAGAGGGGATAAAATGACTTCTCCAAAATAAAAGAAATATTGGAGGAAATATGTTATAATCAAATAAGTATTTTTATTGGGATTTTATTGCTATTTTATTTGAATTAGAAAAATTGCATGTTTTTCAAAATTGTATTTTCAGGCCAGAAAAATATTCACCTTGTTCTAAATATTTCATTTAGACGGTAAAAATTTGTTTTGGCATTTTTAGGATTTTTTAATATTTTTTAGGATTTTTTCTGTCTGGCCGAATTATTTTAAAAAAAGTTCTTCGCACCAACTGGGCCGAAGCACAGCCGGCCCAGTTCGCGTCGTCCCCGACCCCGAGCCGGCCTCCCGCTCGCGCACGCCGCCGCCCGTCGCCGCCTCGGACTCCCGCCGCCGCCAACCCCTTCCCCAGGCCACCCCGCCCCATCTTCTCCCTTAAATAGCACCGCCGCCGCCCCCACATCGCCACCCCGCCCCGCCCCGCAAGCCGCAGCAGCAGTGCACCACCGCCGCCGGAGCCGCCGTCGCCTGCCACGCCACCGCCACACCACCCGCCGCCTCCCGCTGACACCCACGCCGCCCGCCGGAGCCCGCGCCCCGCCTCGCCGGAGGTAGCCACCGCCGCCGCCGGCCGTTCGTCGTTTTTTTTTCTCGGTTAACCGTTTGGTTTTTTAGAAACCTAGATCTGTTTTTTTAGAATAGATCGGTTCGGTTTTTCGGTCTAGTTATTTAGCGGACGTTCGTACGTACATTCGTTATAATGAACGTTGTCCGTCGGTTAGTCACAGACAGTGAACGTTCGTTCGTCAGCCTGTTTGTCTCGTTTTATTTTCCAGGGTTTATCCGCGATTATTTTCGATCACGATTTCTGCCGTGATCTTCGATCTAGTTTATCTTTTCGCTCGTTTATCCGAATTAGAACAAGCGCCTAGGTCTTCGTCTCGAAGCCCTATTTCTGTTTAACCAACTTGAACAAGATTTTGGTACTATAAAATTTGACTTTAGTCCAGATTAGTAAACGATTCTTGTTTCTTTCGTAGATTGAGTTTCGTTGCTCCGTTTGATTTGATTCTTTTTGCAAACCGGAGTTATTCAGTTGAACTTTCTGGTTAGATCTTCTTATTTGAATTTTACCCATGCTTCTAGTTGAGTGCTTATGTATGTTATTGTTTGTTTGCGATAGAATACCCGGAGTGCGAAGCGTTCTACTACGAGTCTCTAGGTTTTGCGGATCATCAGCAAGGCAAGTAACACTTTGATCATACCTCTTTATTACCCTGTTTTTTTGCATTAGTCTCAATCCTCAAACATTGCATGGTTAGGATCTGAATAACATGTGGGTTTGGGAAGTAGATGATGAGGTAGAACCTATTGCCCTTTTATTATCAAACCTTTGGGAGTTACTTCTACGATTGCTCAAGATTGCTATGCTATGCTCGTAGACATGGATTTGTTGAGTGTATCCATGATAGATGTGAGAATTGTTAATTAATGGTTAACTTAAGGTGGCTACTTAAATACACATCTGGGTGGATTGGTTGAGGCACCCTGGAGTACCTAGTGGTTGTCAGGGCACCTGGAGAATCCAGTGTTGTCCTAGGATATCCCGGAGTACCCGTGTGACTACCCTACGGTCCGCCACCCAGGCTCAAAGGGATCATAAGATTATTCATGTTAGAAACTTCCATGTGCAGCCACAAGCTATTATGGGCTCTAGCATAGTTGAGTAGGTTGCATGACCTCTTTCAGTGGTGGGCTAGCAGATGTAGGGGAAAGTAGGTGTAACTGTCCATCCAGAGTAAAGAGTCAATGTTTCTGAAAGACTGTGTCTCGGTCATCCGTTTCTCAGACACCATGTAGTGCGAGAAATCTAATGGAGGAGATCGAGTCTTGTGGGGAAAAGTGTGCAAACCTCTGCAGAGTGTACAAACTAATTATGGTTAGCCGTGTCCCCGGTTATGGACATCTTGAGTATCTGGTTCTTGGATTATCATGTTGATCTCATCACTTTAAATTAATTTATTGGGTATAATTGATATTGCTTAATTGAGATTGAGTTGGAGAAATATTCTCAATGTTTAACAACCACCATGATAGTTAAATAAAATCTATTCCTTTGTTATAGGGAAAAAATAGCTTATTGCAAAAAAATAACCATAGAGCTTTTCACCAGTCATATATGCATGTAGTGATAGCATTTATTATGTTCATTACTCTCTTGTGTTATATTGCCAGCATATTCCATGTGCTGACCTGTTTCGGGCTACAACATATCATGTTGCAGACTTTTCAGACGACGAGTAAGGTGCCATAGGTCGTTGTCGTTCACTCAGCTATGCCGTTGGAGTTGATGGACTCACTTTATCTTCCAAGCCTCCCGTTGTTATCTTATTTAGATGGCCTTAAGCCATAGTATTGTAATAAGTTCTCTTTTGAGACATTCGATGTAATAAGTGTGTGATTGAGACTCTGTTATAAATCCTCAAGTACTGTGCGTGTCAGCATTACCGATCCAGGAATGACACTGATGCACAGAGACTAGACTGTTTGAGGTCTGGTCGCTACACGGGCACTTAAGGTTCCCTCATCATGTCATCCGGAACCGTGGGTTTGTGGATTTATTCCCCGGTCTTCGTGGGTCGTCGACCAAATGTGCTTCTGTTTCTCATAGTCTCGACTCTTTTGACATTCAATTGCTAAAAGCAAGTATATCCGTCAACTTTTGAAAGTTTACCCTAAAAGAACTTTTCAAAAGTTGATACGGCGAAACTCAGCCGTTAATAACAATTAACATGAAAAGTTGCTGTTTTTTAATACGTCAAAGATGGTATCTGAAGATTTGGGTTGAAAAGGCAGGCTTCTTCTACTTGCCGAACGTATATTGCATTTCAGATCGTTCTTCCAAATTATCCCCTCTGTAAAGAAATATAAGATCGTTTAGATCACTAATGTAGAGAGAGTACCTTTTACACGATTGATGACTCAGATAACATAACAGACGAGACAGGCAAAGCAGAAACCGAACCAGGTGCAAGTTATGAGTTTCTGCCTCATCCGGTGCTGGTGTACCTACTTATTTTGCTTCAGTGATGGAAGCATGCGCCAAAATTTTGCATATAACTGGAGTACCTGCTAATTTTGCAGTACATCTACCGTCCAATTAATGTGATTTTCTGATGCAGATTTACAAGTCACAGCGTACAATTCCAGACTGTTGAGTGAACATGCATCTTCTCAACGAGAACGAAGAAATAATGTTAAAAAAACGCCTTGAGGCTTCAGAGATGCTTTGGTAAGCTACCAACAGATTTTTTTTTTTTTGAAATTTTCGGCTTCACAGATGTTCACATGCTGTTCTTTAATCATCCAGAAAACTTGTCAATTGACAGCAACCCTGTGCCTGCTTCTGTGAGACCATTTGTACACACATGCACATTTCTTGAAACCTCTCCAGTTTTTATGCAAAAGGAACATCATGTTGTGTTTTTGGTAGCATTAGTAGTACATAAGAATGGTACCATTTCAAGAAACGAAGGTCACAGTCAATGCAAATGTAGACAAAAACCTTACATAACTAGTCCAGCAAAAAGCAAGCCGAAGCAGCAAAAGGATTCAGTGAGATGTTCTTTGGCAAAATGAGAGCTGTTACTGTGTGAAGGGTGCAACGGGATTTACAAGTCTCTGGCAATCTTCTTTGATAGATAAATGAGCTGTGAATCCGTAGATTTCTGTCTCAAAATTCCAACACAGAAGTTATATAACTTAAGCGCAATATATTCGCCACATGATTCAGATGTAAAAACTGACTATCGCAATTCTGCATGTTTGACGTAGTAACACAAAACGTTAGATACATGGATGCTGAAACAAGGTAAGAGAGAACAGACCATGAGAGGCATTCTCTTGCTGTTTTAAGGAGTCAAGCATACTAACAAAGATTCACTTGACTGATATTTGGTTATTATTACCAGTCAACAGCAAGTCCAAATGACACCCATGCTCCCACAAAAATCTTCCATGAACAACCATACCCCTCCAAGCAAGCTTAAATTGTACTCCCTCCGTCCAAAAATACTTGTCATCAAAATAGATAAAAAGAGATGTATCTAGAACTAAAATACGTCTAGATCCATCCCTTTTTATCCATTTTGATGACAAGTATTTCCGGACGGAGGGAGTACTATGCTTCTATGTGGTTCAAACCTCAGCCAACAGTTTATAAGATATGATTATATAACTGAAACTCGTATCACAGAATGGAATGAAACACTCAAGCATCTATGACCGTAGCAAGTTCTGAAAGTTCCGATACTTCAGAAGAATGTGAACCGGCTTTCATCTCCTTCTTGCTTGTTTTCTTATTGCCTTTCAGCTTATTCGTCATGCTATCTGCCCGTGAGACGACTTTTGAAACTGAGAATCCTGTTTCCTCAAAAATCGATGCCCTCTCATGGACAAGGGAGCTCCTGGGGACAACATCAACACCATCATATGTCCATAACCCTAATACTGCCTCTCCTTTCAGCCCAATTCCGTACCAGCCAAGACCTGAAATGGCTATATCCATAGTATTTGCATCCCAACTATTTCCAGAAACTTTGAATTGTTTCCTCACCCATTTCCCAAGCTCTTTCACTCGTTTCTGGCCTATAGGGGGCTGCACATATCACACCAAGCAGCAAGTTATTTTATGATGTACATGAATTAGGATAAAAACAACATCTTTTTAAGGATGAGATAGAAGATACCTGCAGTTGTAAGCCAAAGTGATCTTTCATCATAGACTCTGCATTTTCGGTCTTCCCCATGTGAAGTGGCACAAGTGGTGATGCCCAAACTGTAACATAGATTGATCCTACAGTCAAGTCTTCCACATCCAGGCGCACTAGCCCTCCTATATGTATGGACTGCCCTGCCTGAAAAGGTTGTAAACAAAACGAATTAGAAATATAAGAACCTGTCACACAGGTGATTCTTATCGAAAGACTATTCATGTCATTTCGGATTGAAGCAGACATGTGATATATATAGTCAAAAGTCTAAGAACTGAACTTTCTAAGCACACTCAGGGTGTTAATTCCCCAATCCAGTATATCATCACACATTTGTCAACTTCAGTTTCAGACTAACAAAATATGGTTACTGTTTAAAGGGTGAATTAACTACCCCCTCCCAACCATTCACAATTGCTTAATGAAAAGAAATACGGGCGACCAAGGGTATGAGGAAACAAGCAGCGAAGCTGTCCCCATATCACCTAATCACAAAATTCACTGACAAAATGTGCATAAGATGGACGGAATGAGACCTTTATTCTGTATGTTCTGGGTCGCATCTCCTTCCTCACTTGAACAAGCTTCTGCTCCTCGGGTGTAAGTCTGGACGTCAGCTGGTGTCCATGAAGCAGGCCCGGAGTATCAAACAGCTTGGCCTGAGCACCAAGAACGCCATCCACCCGGATCACCCCGAGGGTTGTTCCCGGAACAGGCGCCTCTGTCAAGGTTTGCCCGCTCTCTGCCCCAGAGCACCGAGCAATGGCATTCAGCAGCGTCGATTTGCCCACATTCCGCGCGCCAACAGCCCAGACCTTGCCGCGCGCCCCGGCGAGCTCGCGCACGTGGTTCAGCAGGTCGCGCACCCCCCACCCTCGCGCCGCGCTGACAAGGTGAACGCCGGCCAGCTGCAGGTCCGCGCCAGCACCGGCGCGCGCGCGGGCCTGCGCCCACGCGTGCACGTCGTCGGGGGAAAGCGACGGCGTCGGGAGCAAGTCGAGCTTGGTGACCACGAGCACTGCGCGGGGGAGGTTAGACGGCGCACCACGCTTCCAGTCCGCGTGGTGGGCCTCGCTGGTGACGGCGACCAGGCGCGCCACGGCGCGCGGAAAGGAGCCGTCGAAGTCCGACGCGTCCGCGAGGAGCAGCACCAGCGACCTGGCCCCCGAGGGCGACGCGAGGCGCGGGCCGACGGCGGCCACGAAGTCGAAGTCCGGGAGCAGGACCTCGGCGTCGGGGCGCTTGACGTGGCCGTAGTGGCGCAGCGAGTGGCACCGAGCACACACCACCACCTTGCTCTTCTTCTCGGCCTCCGCCTCCGCTGCCGCCGCCACCACCGCGACCGCCCCGCCCTCCCGTGAGTTCTCTTGGCCCTCCTGGAGGAGCCCGCTTTTCAGGGAGGCCGAGATGCCGGTGTCGTCGGCGGTGACGGGCGCGAGGCGCGCGCGGTAGTCGGGAGACTTGGGGGATGGGAGGTTGAAGAAGCCGGGGAGGGCCGGGTCGGCGGACTGCATGGCGATGCCGCAACCCGGGCACTTGCCATTGGTACAGACGGCTGGGAGGTCAGAAGACACCACCGCCGGAGGGGAAGACACCGGCGCCGGTGGGGACGAGAGGTGGCGGCGCAGGAGGGGGAAGGGTTTAGGGATTTGGGAGCCAGTTAGGATGTGTTGTGTGGGAAGAGGGTGAGGAGACGAGGGTGCAGCGGTTGCACGGAGGAGGCAGCGGATGGCGGGGTGGAGGCGCCGGGCGCGGGATAGCATCTTGCCGTGTCGCCGCCGCCGCCGCCAATTCGTGACCGGCGGTGGGTGTTGGACGTCTCAGCGGGGAGGAGTTAACAGAAGCTGGGCTTTCAGCCTTGTGAGGTAGCATGTGGGCCTTTAACGGGCCAGCAACACCGCGCAGGCCCCATCTTATTATTCCGAGCAGGCAAGCCCATATCTCAAAACCTCATCTCTCTGCTCCGACGCCGTCAGCAGGCCCTTTCTCGCCCCAAACTCCGGCGACGATCCACGCCTCGCGCTAGGGTTCTACAGAGGAGTTGTTGTGTGGCGATGGCGTTGACCAACTTGATCCTGACGGTGGTGGGCGTGGGCGCGGCGGTGATGCTGCTGCGGAAGGACGTGAAGCAGTCGTCCGCCGTCTTCCGCCGCAACATTCGCCACATCAAGACCTGGCTCGAGGAGGAGTCCACCGCCACCACGTACGCTCTCCGCCCCCTCCCTTGCTTGCACTAGTCGATTGTTCTCTGAGTCAATTGCAGTGGAGCTGGAGGAATCGGGATCATCGGCTTAGATCTTACTTAGTAGTATCAGATTGCTTTGCTCTTTGTGAAATTACAATATGATGTGTTCTCATCCGAGGTAGCTCAGGGTTGTTATATTCAACGGATTGAAAAATCATAGATCTACGTATTTTTCAATTAGGTTATCCCTGCATCGCAGCGAGAGATAGATATGGTGTAGATTCATATCCCCCATTTGGCCTGTTTGGTATAAATTCTTTATCGTGTTTGTCTAGTACTGGAAATTATCATCAGTGGTTTTCTAGTGCTGGAATTATCATTCCAGGCTTGATTCATTGGCGACAAGTAGTTCCCTCACTAGAAGATATAATCTTCAGTTTTGTTTCCACCTGCTTGGCCAGTCTCAACTTTTATAGAGGACCCGAATTCTGCACACGGTTATGTGCAAAGCTTGTGCCCAAATATGACTGCATGTGACTTCGTCAAAAAGGAAAATTGAACCTCTGAATGCATACTATTCACTACTCATGTTGTGCCGAAAAAAACTTAGGGCGCAGAAAATGTATGGTCATTATTTTGTACCATAATTTTCATGTGTACACTTTATAGCATGATGAACATCCATGAATTTTGTTTCTTCAAAACACACCCCTTTGGAGTTTGGAGTGAGCGCAGAGGAGAGAGAATGGTGATTACGCACAAAACCATTTCACTATGGAAATTACCCCTTTTGTAGATTTAATGTTGCATGATAGTGTAAGCTTTCTTTCAGATTTAGGTTTCTGCCTTTCAAGTTATAAACTTAGTATTTCAATATCTTGGCCCAGCACCTTATGTCACTCTGGAGCCTTACAGGCCCTTCCATCCTTTGCTGACAACATATTCATCATTTCATTCATGATAACACATTTTAGCTGAAAGCCTGAAATATTGCGAATTATTTAATTAATACCACCAATAATGGTTGTGGTTAATATTGAGCTCAGGCTTGTAACAAATTTCACCTCCAGTTTAGATGCTAGCCTGGTTTCTTTTGTAGCTTTCTTTGTGCTTTTATTTCTTCCTTTGTGAAGAGGCTATAATTAACACACTTGTGTTAAATGATTATGAACTTTATTTAGCTTTATCAAAAACTAGTCATAAAGGATTACACATGCTAGGCTAGCCACCTCAACTTCTTCTCGATACCTAAAAGCATGTGCCTATTGCCTATTGGCAATGCCAAAGAGAGCCAACTTGTCCCCAAGTTCCACACCTTGGTTTTTCATTCCTTCTTTTCTTGCCCTTCTTTTCCATGCTGTGCATTGGTTCCTGATGTGAAGGCTTAACCATATTGATTGGCATCGCATCAGTTTAAGAGAGGGCTAGGCAGGAATTGCTCTTGCCAATTGTTCTTGTACAATTCAATTTATCAGTGCTCTAACTAGCCTTTATCCACTGAGTTTGATAAAAAAAAGTTCTACTAATCTCATGTTCCAAAATGGCATTAGCAGCACTTGCTAGTCTTTCACCTTTGCACTATGTCCCAGTGGTTTGAAACTGCAAATTATGTTTGACATCACATTTCTACAAAGCTCCCTTTCGAAGATAACATTAATTTTTAATCGTTCCATTCTATAATACCATGATTGCATGGGTTTCTATTTCCTCTGCTTTATTCAAGGCTTCGTACTATGGTAAAGTCAACACAGCATATTTGATTTGGTCCCTGCCTACCATATCTTTGATCTCCACAGATCTGCTGAGCGATCGGTACCAAAGGAGCTTGAGTCCCAGGCTGCCAAGAAGGATTCCACACCCAAAGTGGACAAGGATTAGATGATTTTACACTGTTTCTATTCGACGCTACTGCGGGTTTAGATTCACAAGAAGTACTTGTAAATAGAAGATGTTTGGTAGGATCTTCACTCTAAAGAATATTGCAATCAAATAATTTGGGCATGTATGGGTAGCTGCATGTGGGTTCTATATGTCTTCAGGTTGGTCTGAAGATTTGAGTGCATTTTTATATTTCTGTCTGGTAAGATATTTTACTGAAACTCTACGGTTGAGATCAATCACCATGCAACTATCGTCTTGATATAGGTTTTGTCTGGCAGTAATTTGTTAGCCACTTATGTTTTTTATGGCACCATTCACCCCCATTGTTTTTATGAAATTAGCGTGTGTGTTTTCTTCATGTATGTGGTATTTACGTTAGAAACATGTTTGAAATTATTACATATCAAGTGCTTCTTGTCAATCTTGTTTTTTCTTCCCCACTAATCTTTGTAATGCACGTATGTTGTTCGCATTATTGTCTCGAGTTACAACAAATAAATTGACTGCAGAATTTCAAGTTACAACAAATAAAAGAATGCAGGATGTTGCCTGCATCTGATTGATGATTACTGTAGAATCCTATGTTACAACAAATAAATTGACTGTAGACTTTCAAGTTACATGCAACAAATAAAAAGATTGTGCTTACAAGAAAGGAGCACTGACAAGAAAGGAACACGGCATGCAGTGCATACAAGCCAAGCCAAAATGCCTATGTACAGGAGTGCAAGCCAATAAAAAGGAAACCCACTAGAAGCAATCTGGACAAACCAACAACCGAAAGCCTATGTACACGAGAGCAAGCAACTCAAAAAGGCCAGCTCTCCCTTTTTTTAAACCAAACACGCGAAGCAATCCTCTCTAAAGAAAATAAAAAATTAAGCAATGAACATGTGAATCAATGGTGGACCAGACCGGCTGCTGTGCCGGCGGCGACGTCCATGACAGCAAGTCAATCCTGAGTTGGTCTGAACTTTCAACGATCACGTGAGCCAATCACGGAAGCGGAACGAGCAGACCAACCAACCATCGGTGCGATGCGAGCGACGGTATCATTCTGGTGCGGCAGGCGGCTGGCCGCCGGCGGCGCGGCGCTTGAGCATCTGGGTGTAGTTGAAGATGGACTTGAGGCGCTGCTGCCTGAGGTCCTCCTTGAACCCCTGGATGAACTCCTCCGCCTTGGCGTCCACCTCGGACCCCGCCGCCTCCTCCTCCGTCGGCGCCGCCCGCTGCCGCCCCGCCAGGGCGAGCGCATACGCCTCGTCCATGCTCATCGAATTCTCGTCTTCCACGACGTCCTCTTTTGCGGATCTAGCCGGCTCGGCCGTCGCGTGTGGGCGTGGTAGACGGGGCGTCGATGGCGACCTCGTCTTCGGCGTCCCCGCGTCCTCTGTTTCGTGGAAGATGGCCGCGGCGGCACCCGGGCTAGGCTCCGCGGTGTGGAAGGACGAGGACGGGAAGGAGAAGATGCTGAAGGACCGGATGCGCTGCAGCACCGCCGACGAGGCCCTGCGCGTGATCCCGCCCCCGCTCCCGGCGCGGCGCGGCGAGGGCGACCGCGGCTGCTCTCGCGACGACAGGGCGAAGATGGCGCCCACGACGAGGTTGAGGGCCACGAACCACGCCGCGCCGGAGCCCATCCACGCCGGCAGCGGCCAGCACCACTCCGTTCCAGCCATCGGCGCCCGCTCTCGCTTCGGCGCTGCTCACCAGCTCGCGTGTTTCTTGTGCGTTGCTCTCTCCTTGGGCTCGCTGAAAGCTCGACAGACGAGATGATAAAGGAGCTTTGTCGCCTGTTGCGAGTGGCGCCGATGGCGATGGTATATATATAGCGCGCGGGATTAGCCCGGGTTTACGGTGGAAAAGGGAGATTAGGTTACGGAATCGTGGGTCTCGGGCTCATCTCGGCCGTGAACAGAAACGGTCAGACGGAGAGGCCGGGCATGCCTTCCATGTGCGGCTTGGCTTGCTGTCCTGTCAGTGAGTTAATCAGCATTAATCTCTTGCCCGCCTGGATAAGCACCCTGGCCCTGTTCGTTTGTTTGGCACCGCCGGCAGCTGTAAACACCAGAGACTTTTCTTGGCATCATTTGACGGGAGTTCGGAACTTGCTTTCATAGGAGTAGTTAACAGTGGGAACCATGCAAATGTGAAGCTCGTGTCGTCATTTCATTTCAAAAGAGAGATGGAGTACTCAAAATAGTCTTCACTCCTACTTGTACCTGGAATTGGCAAACCACGAGACGAGAGCTGGATTCCGCCGTCAGCCAGCCAACTCCGGACGTACGGAACCTTCGTTTATAAATCACACAAAGGCATTCAACGAAGACCAGCCCCAAACAAAGCTTTTCCCCGCTTTAAAAAAAAAAGTTTCCCCCGCTTTATATGTTATAAAGCAACGAACCAAGCATCCAACATAACAGTACAGAATACAATCAAGTCAAAGTCGCGCTGGGGGCACAGCAAGACAAGCCCAAACAAAGCTAAAAAGAAGCTAATCCGGCTCGGGAGGTGGTAATGGTGGTGGCGGAGGAGGCGCAAATGCCGACGCCGAAGAACGAAGACCAGCTATGATGAAGTCGATGGCGTCCCGGTCTCTCCGCTTGCTAAGCGGTTTCCAAAGCTGTAAGAGACCACACATTTTGTAGATCGCATCAATCACACGGCAAGGAATCACGCGTTCTATGACTAGTTTATTACGGTTACACCAGAGGGTCCACGCTAGGGTACCCTAAGCCACCCACATAGGGGGGGGCTAGGACCAGGAGCCGAAGAACCTCCCCAAATAAGTCCGGGAGGTTGTCGTGGCACCAATTGCCACCAACCATCTCCCGGAAGCAGCTCCATAGGAACTGCGCCACAGGGCATCGAAAGAAGATGTGGTTACAATCTTCCGATACCAAACAAATGGGGCAGAGGCCATCCCCAGGGCCATTATGTTTGCGGACCTCCGTACCCGAAGGTGGCTGCCCGCGAAGGTACTTCGCGTGGATAATCTCAAGCCACAGGCCGCCCTCAGCGGTCTGAATCCGCCAAAGCCATTTGGAGAGGAGGGCAATATTCATCTGCTTGGACGAAATAACCCCAAGGCCTCCTTGGTCTTTAGGTTTATAGATCTCAGACCACTTTACCATGTGGTATTTCTGTTTATTGTTCTCCAGTCCAGAAGAATCTGGAGAGGAGTTTGGTGACCTCATAATGAAGGGATTCATGCAGACTATAGAATCCCATGACATACATCAATAGGCTAATAAGGGAGGAGTTCATCAGAATCACTCGAGCGGCTTTAGATAGCCATCTCCCCTGCCAGGGCTCCATCCTAGGCTGGAGCTTGGCGATTATTGGACGAAAGTCCTTCTCTAGCAAACGTGTGTCACTAAGTGGCATACTGTTCCCAAACGACAATTCAAGCGGTTGGCAATTCGCTGAGCTTCAGGCTGGGAGTAACCCAGGACCATCACCTCACTCCTGGCGAAGTTAATTGTGAGGCCCGACATTTCCTGGAAGCAAAGAGGAGGAACTTGAGGTTCTGAATATCCTCATCCGATCCTTCCACCATCATAATGGTGTCGTCAGCATACTGGAGGTGGGTCAGACCTCCATTGGCCACCAGATGGGGGCAAATCCCCCTAATATGGCCGGCGCGCTTGGCCAAGTCAAGGATCGAGGCGAGGGCATCAACCACAAGGTTGAATAGAAATGGGGATATCGGGTCTCCCTGTCGGACCCCTTAGCCCATCAAGAAGTATGGTCCAACCTCCCCATTTATGTTTACTGTTGTCCGACCACTCATGACCAACTGCATCACGCGAGCAACCCAGTGGTCGTCAAATCCACGTTTGAGCAACACTTCCCAAAGGAAGGATCAGTGGACGGTGGCATAAGCTTTATGGAAGTCAATCTTGAAGAACACCGCGCGGATGCGTTGTGTCTTAACCTCATGGATCACCTCATGAAGGGCGAGGATCCCGTCGAGAATATATCTGCCTTTCGTGAAGGCCGATTGGTTTGGACGATGAATCCGAGGAGCGATTAAGGCCGCCCTAGTGGCGTACCCTTTCACCAGAATCCTAAATATCACATTGAGGACTGTGATAGGGCAAAATTGCCTAATATCCGTTGCACCCGACACCTTGGGGATCAGGGAGATGATCCCATAGTTAAGTCGGGACATGTCCAATGTTCCCCTAGAGAACTCACGGAATAGTTCAAGGATGATCTCCTTGACCATTGGCCAAAAAGCCTGAAAAAAACGGACAGGTAATCCATCGGGGCCTGGTGCCGAGGCCAGATTCATGGCTTTGACAAAGGCCTCAACTTCTGTTGCATCAAATGGGGTGAGCAAGGCTGCATTTTCTTCCGGGGAGATCTGTTGTTCGGGCGACCAAATATGGTCAGCAAGGACGATACCACTCCGTGGGCGCCCCTAAAATAGCGACTTATAAAAGTCGTCAACCACCAAGCGGATTGCCTGGGGGTCCAGGAACAGCTGCCGCCCTCCCATAAGAGGGGAATGGAGCAGTGTCGCCTACGGCCATTAGCAATGGCCTGGAAGTAAGCAGTGTTGTCATCCCCAAACAACACCCAGTTCATAGAGCCACGCTGACGCCAGAATTCCTCCTCCTTGGAGTAGATCTCCATGAGAGAGTCTTCCAAATTGTACCTATGAGCCCATTCCTCCGTGGAAATCCCGACAGTGTCTGCACGGAGGTCCAGGGCCCGGATCTCCTCAAGGAGGGAGGCCTTCTGGACCCAAAGATCCCGCCCTATATTAGCACCCCAACCTTTCATGAACTGCCTGGAGCGCTTGGACAGATGACGCCACTCGTCCAGGATCGACATCTGCCTATGGGGCTCGGCCCGGTGCCGAGACCCAGTGAGCCTGGACGGCAGCCACAAAGCCTGGCTGCCGAAGCCAGAAAGCCTCAAAACAGAACCACGAAGGTGGACGAGGTCTCTCATCCCTAGATGACAAGAGAAGGGGGACATGATCGGACCCGATGCGTGTGATCGCCTGGAGAGAGGCCAAAGGGAACCGGAGTTCCCAGTCTGGGGAAACAAACACACGGTCCATCACACTAAGGATCGGGGCAACCTGTCTATTGGTCCAGGTAAATCGTGCCCCGACCCTGTCCAGCTCAAGGAGACCCAGGTCCGCAACCCAGTCCTTGAAGCGACGAATCTCCTCATGGTCCACACGCGAGTTGCTCTTTTCCTCGAGAGAACGGAGGAGATTGAAATCTCCCCCAACAACCATGGGGAGGGTCGCGGAGGAGATCTTGGTGTGGAGCTCGGCTAGGAAACCGGCCGAGCGACTATGGTCAGCAGGTCCGTAAACCACAATGATCTACCACTTGAAGTTCATATCACGCTCCCACACCTCCATGCTAACGAAGTGGGCTCCACGCTCCATGGATCCCACCTCAAAGGTCGCATCCTTCACCCCTAGAAGGATGCCACCAGAGTGACCCATCACTCCACTAGATGGCAGCCAGTGTCATGCGAAAAGATGTATGCTAAGGCGCTCAAGTTCTACGAGAGAGAACTCACTGCGCATAGTTTCTTGGATCGCTGCCACATCTATGGACTCATCGCGCATGTATTGAATGAGCTGCCTGCGGTGGCCATCATGACCGAAGCCCCGCGGGTTCCAAAAAAGCGCGCACATGATCACTCGCCTAACGGGTCCTCCTGGGACCCTACAGTAGTCGTAGCACTAAGGGCATGGCGCAACTGGGCAGTACGAGAGCGTGTCCGACCACGGATCTCACCCGGATCGTTCACAAGCCGGTCCCGACCCCTAGCACGGAAGGCGTAGGGGGAAGGACCTCGGCAGCTGCTGCCGCCTCGCGAGCCCTAGTGGCCGCGAGGTGGCCCTCCAGAACCTCCTTAGCCTGGAGGGACATAAGCTGCTCCAAAACCGGGCCCTTCTCGCCACGGAATACTATAGCCGAATCGGCTGCGACCTTGGCCAGATGGCCAAGGGGGACACCAGCAAAGGCGAAAAAGGAGTTGTCGCAAATATCATCAGAATCAAAACATGGAGCCTGAGAGTCGGACGGACCTGTGTCAAGGTTGCGGATGGCCGCGCGACGGGAGGCCTTCTCCATCGCCGTCGGCGAAGCCCCAGTCAGCTAGGGAGCCGCCTCGAGCCGAGCACTCTTCCGGGCAGACGATGCCAGAGTAGAGGCCGAGCGGTGGTGGCCCCGGGACTTGGGAGGCCTGGTCGACGTGGGAGGGGAGGCGGCGGCGAGGTCGGAATCCAGAAGCGCCGGCGCCAAAGGGTCCTCCCTGACGAGCATCGAAGATACCAGCCATGGGGAGGACGGAGGCCGGACCTCCATGCTACCCCGGCTGTCTCCACTCCCTTCCTCCTCTGACAGGGACAACGGCGAAGGGAGGAAGGGGGGAGGGAGATGTTGGGGATCATTGCAGAAATTAAAATTTTCTACGCATCACCAAGATCAATCTATGGAGAAACTAGCAACGAGAGAGAGGGGAGTGCATCTTCATACCCTTGAGATCTAGAGGGGGGCGGCGGCCAAGGGGAGAGGGCTTGCCCCCCAAGCCAAGGGGGGCGCCCCCTTTAGGGTCCCCCCCCCCCCACCGTAGGTGCATGGGCCCTAGGGGGGATGGCGCCCAGCCCACTTGGGGCTGGTTCCCTTCCACATACAGCCCATAAGGGCCCTCTGGGGCAGGTGGACCCTCCCGATGGACCCCCGGAACCCCTTCGGTGGTCTCGGTACAATACCGACGAACCCCCGAATATTTCCGGTGACCGTATGATGAATTTCCATATATAAAACTTCACCTATGGACTATTCCGGAACTCCTCGTGACGTCCGGGATCTCATCCGGGACTCCGAACAACATACGGTAACCACGTACAAACCTTCCCTATAACCCTACCGTCATCGAACCTTAAGTGTGTAGACCCTACGGGTTCGGAAATCATGCAGACATGACCAAGACAGCTCTCCGGCCAATAACTAACAGCGGGATCTGGATACCCATGTTGGCTCCCACATGTTCCACGATGATCTCATTGGATGAACCACGATGTCGAGGATTCAAGCAATCCCGTATACAATTTCCTTTGTCAATCGGTACGTTACTTGCCCAAGATTCGATCATTGGTATCCCAATACCTCGTTCAATATTGTTACCGGCAAGTCACTTTACTCGTTCCGTAATGCATGATCCCGTGACGAACTACTTAGTCACATTGAACTCATTATGATGGTGCATTACCGAGTGGGCCCAGAGATACCTCTCTGTCATACGGAGTGACAAATCCCAGTCTCGATTCGTGCCAACCCAACAGACACTTTTGGAGATACCTGTAGCGCACCTTTATAGCCACCCAGTTACGTTGTGACGTTTGGTACACCCGAAGCATTCCTACAGTATTCGGGAGTTACACAATCTCATGGTCTAAGACAACGATACTTGACATTAGAAAAGCTTTTAGCAAACGAACTACAAGATCTTGTGCTATGCCTAGGATTGGGTCTTGTCCATCACATCATTCTCCTAATGATGTGATCCCGTTATCAATGACATCCAATGTCCATAGTCAGGAAACCATGACCATCTGTTGATCAATGAGCTAGTCAACTAGAGGCTCACTAGGGACATGTTGTGGTCTATGTATTCACACATGTATTACGGTTTCCGGTCAATACAATTATAGCATGAACAATAGACAATTATCATGAACAAGTAAATATAATAATAACCATTTTATTATTGCCTCTAGGGCATATTTCCAACAGTCTCCCACTTGCACTAGAGTCAATAATCTAGTTACATTGTGATGAATCAAACACCCATAGAGTTCTGATGTTGATCATGTTTTTCTCGTGGAAGAGGTTTAGTCAACGGATCTACGACATTCAGATCCGTATGCACTTTACAAATATCTATGTCTCCATCTTGAACATTTTCATGAATGGAGTTGAAGCAACACTTGATGTGCCTGGTCTTCTTGTGAAACCTGGGCTCCTTGGCAAGGGCAATAGCTCCAGTGTTGTCACAGAAGAGAGTCATCGGGCCCGATGCATTGGGAATAACTCCTAGGCCGGTAATGAACTCCTTCATCCAGAATGCTTCATGTGCTGCCTCCAAGGCTGCCATGTACTCCGCTTCACATGTAGATCCCGCCACGATGCTTTGCTTGCAACTACACCAGCTTACTGCCCACCATTCAAAATATACACGTATTCGGTTTGTGACTTGGAGTCATCCAGATCTGTGTCGAAGCTAGCATCGACGTAACCCTTTATGACGAGTTCTTTGTCACCTCCATAAACGAGACACATATCCTTAGTCCTTTTCAGGTACTTCAGGATATTCTTGACCGCTGTCCAGTGTTCCATGCCGGTATTACTTTGGTACCTCCCTACCAAACTCACGGCAAGGTTTACATCAGGTCTGGTACACAACATGGCATACATAATAGACCCGATGGCTGAGGCATAGGGGATGACACTCATCTTTTCTCTATCTTCTGCCGTGGTCGGGCTTTGAGCCGTGCTCAATCTCACACCTTGCAAAGAAGGAAGAACCCCTTCTTGGACTGATCCATATTGAACTTCTTCAATATCTTATCAAGGTATGTGCTTTGTGAAAGACCTATGAGGCGTCTCGATCTATCTCTATAGATCTTGATGCCTAATATGTAAGAAGCTTCTCCAAGGTCCTTCATTGAAAAACACTTATTCAAGTAGGCCTTTATGCTTTCCAAAAGTTCTATATCATTTCCCATCAATAGTATGTCATCCACATATAGTATGAGAAATGCTACCGAGCTCCCACTCACTTTCTTGTAAACGTAGGCTTCTCCATAAGTCTGCATAAACCCAAATGCTTTGATCATTTCATCAAAGTGAATGTTCCAACTCCGAGATGCTTGCACCAGCCCACAGATGGAGCGCTGGAGCTTGCATACCTTGTTAGCATTCTTAGGATCGACAAAACCTTCCGGCTGCATCATATACAATTCTTCCTTAAGGAAGCCGTTAAGGAATGCCGTTTTGACGTCCATTTGTCATATCTCATAATCGTATAATGCAGCAATTGCTAACATGATTCAGATGGACTTCAGCTTCGCTACGGGTGAGAAGGTCTCATCGTAGTCAACCCCTTGAACTTGTCGATAACCGTTAGCAACAAGCCGAACAGTATAGATGGTAACATTTACCATCCGCGTCCATCTTCTTCTAAAAGATCCATTTATTTTCTATCGCTCGCCGATCATCGGGCAAGTCTGTCAAAGTCCATACTTTGTTTTCATACACGGATCCTATCTCAGATTGCATGGCTTCAAGCCATTTGTTGGAATCTGGGCCCGCCATCGCTTCTTCATAGTTCGAAGGTTCACCGTTGTCTAACAACATGATTTCCAGGACAGGGTTGCCATACCATTCTGGTGTGGAACGTATCCTTGTGGACCTAGAAGTTCAGTAGCAACTTGATCCGAAGTACTTTGATCATCATCACTAACTTCCTATCTAGTCGGTGCAGGCACCACAGAAACATCTTCCTGAGCTGCGCTACTTTCCGGTTCAAGAGGCAGTACTTCATCAAGTTCTACTTTCCTCCCACTTACTTCTTTGGAGAGAAATTGTTTCTCCAGAAAGGACCCGTTCTTGGCAACAAAGATCTTGCCTTTGGATCTGAGGTAGAAGGTATACCCAATGGTTTCCTTAGGGTATCCTATGAAGATGCATTTTTCCGACTTGGGTTCGAGCTTTTCAGGTTGAAGTTTCTTGACATAAGCATCGCATCCCCAAACTTTTAGAAACGACAGCTTAGGTTTCTTCCCAAACCATAATTCATACGGTGTCGTCTCAACAGATTTAGACGGTGCGCTATTTAAAGTGAATGTAGCTGTCTCTAAAGCGTATCCCCAAAATGATAGCGGTAAATCAGTAAGAGACATCATAGATCGCACCATATCCAATAGAGTGTGATTACGACGTTAAAACACACCATTACGCTGAGGTGCCAGGCAGCGTGAGTTGTGAAACAATTCCACATTTCCTTAAGTGTGTACTAAACTCATGACTCAAATATTCTCCCCCATGATCTGATCGTAAGAACTTTATTTTTCTGTCACGTTGATTCTCCACCTCACTCTGAAATTCTTTGAACTTTTCAAAGGTCTCAGACTTGTGTTTCATTAAGTAGACATACCCATATCTACTTAAGTCATCAGTGAGGGTGAGAACATAACGATAGCCACCGCGAGCCTCGACGCTCATTGGACTACACACATCAGTATGTATGATTTCCAACAAGTTGGTTGCTCGCTCCATTGTTCCAGAGAACGGAGTCTTGGTCATTTTGCCCATGAGGCATGGTTCGCACATGTCAAATGATTCGTAATCAAGAGACTCCAAAAGTCCATCTGCCTGGAGCTTCTTCATGCGTTTGACACCCATGTGACCAAGGCAGCAGTGCCACAAATATGTGGGACTATCATTATCAACCTTACATCTTTTGGTATTGACATTATGAATATGTGTAACATCACGTTCGAGATTCATTAAGAATAAACCATTGACCAGCGGGGCATGACCATAAAACATATATCTCATATAAATAGAACAACCATTATTCTCGGATTTAAATGAGTAGCCATCTTGCATTAAACGAGATCCAGATACACTGTTCATGCTAAAAGCTGGCACTAAATAACAATTATTGAGGTTTAAAACTAATCTCGTAGGTAAATGTAGAGGTAGCGTGCCGACGGTGATCACATCGACCTTGGAACCATTCCCGACGCACATCGTCACCTCGTCCTTCGCCAGTCTCCGCTTATTCCGCAGCTCCTGTTTTGAGTTACAAATATGAGCAACCGCACCGGTATCAAATACCCAGGAGCTACTACGAGTACTGGTAAGGTACACATCAATAACATGTATATCACATATACCTTTGGTGTTACCGGCCTTCTTGTCCGCTAAGTACTTGGGGCAGTTTCGCTTCCAATGACCGTTTCCCTTGCAATAAAAGCACTCAGTCTCAGGTTTGGGTCCATGTTTTGGCTTCTTCCCGGCAACTGGCTTACCGGGCGCGGCAACTACCTTGCCGTCCTTCTTGAAGTTCTTCTTACACTTGCCTTTCTTGAAACTAGTGGTTTTATTGACCATCAACACTTGATGTTCCTTTTTGATCTCCACCTCCGCTGATTTCAGCATTGAATATACCTCAGGAATGGTTTTCACCATCCCCTGCATATTGAAATTCATCACAAAGCTCTTGTAGCGAGGTGGAAGCGACTGGAGGATTTTGTCGACGACCGCGTCATCCGGGAGATTAACCCCCAGCTGAGACAAGCGGTTGTGCAACCCAGACATTTTGAGTATGTGCTCGCTGACAGAACCATTCTCCTCCATATTACAACTGTTGAACTTGTCAGAGACTTCATATCTCTCGACCCGGGCATGAGCTTGGAAAACCATTTTCAGCTCTTGGAACATCTCATATGCTCTATGCTACTCAAAAAGCTTTTGGAGCCCCGGTTCTAAGCTGTAAAGCATGCTGCACTGAACCAGGGAGTAATCATTGATGTCTACTACACAACCTTCTTCTTGTAGACGTTGTTGGGCCTGCAAGTGCATAGGTTTGTAGGACAGTAGCAAATTTCCCTCAAGTGGATGACCTAAGGTTTATCAAACCGTGGGAGGCATAGGATGAAGATGGTCTCTCTCAAACAACCCTGCAACCAAATAACAAAGAGTCTCTTGTGTCCCCAACACACCCAATACAATGGTAAATTGTATAGGTGCACTAGTTCGGCGAAGAGATGGTGATACAAGTGCAATATGGATGGTAGATATAGGTTTTTGTAATCTGAAATAATAAAAGCAGCAAGGTAACTAATGATAAAAGTGAGCATAAACGGTATTGCAATGATAGGAAACAAGACCTAAGGTTCATACTTTCACTAGTGCAAGTTCTATAAACAATAATAACATAGATAGATCATATAACAATCCCTCAACATGCAACAAAGAGTCACTCCAAAGCCACTAATAGCAGAGAACAAATGAAGAGATTATGGTAGGGTACGAAACCACCTCAAAGTTATCCTTTCTGTTCTATCTATTCAAGAGTTCGTAGTAAAATAACATAAAGCTATTCTTTCCGCTCAATCCATCATAGAGTTCATACTAGAATAACACCTTAAGACACAAATAAATCAAAACCCTAATATCACCTAGATACTCCATTGTCACCTCAAGTATCCGTGGGAATGATTATACGATATGCATCACACAATCTCAGATTCATCTATTCAACCAACACAAAGTACTTCAAAGAGTGCCCCAAAGATTCTACCGGAGAGTCAAGATGAAAATGTGTGCCAACCCCTATGCATAGGTTCATGGGCGGAACCCGCAAGTTGGTCACCAAAACATACATCAAGTGGCACATGATATCCCATTGTCACCACAGATAATCACGGCAAGACATACATCAAGTGTTCTCAAATCCTTAAAGACTCAATCCGATAAGATAACTTCAAAGGGAAAACTCAATTCATCACAAGAGAGTAGAGGGGGAGAAACATCATAAGATCCAACTATAATAGCAAAGCTCGCGATACATCAAGATCGTGCCATAGAGAGAACACGAGAGAGAGAGATCAAACACATAGCTACTGGTACATACCCTCAGCCCCGAGGGTGAACTACTCCCTACTCGTCATGGAGAGCGCCGGGATGATGAAGATGGCCACCGGTGAGGGATCCCCCCTCCGGCAGGGTGCCGGAACGGGCTCCCGAGAGGTTTTTGGTGGCTATAGAGGCTTGGACGGCGGAACTCACGATCTATCTTCGTATTCGATGTTTTTAGGGTACGTAGGCTTATATAGGTGAAAGAAGTCGGTCGGTGGAGTCTTGAGGGGCCCACGAGAGGGTAGGGCACGCCCTCCTATCTTGTGGCCTCCTCGAGGATCTTCTAACGTGAACTCCAAGTCTCCCGGATCATATTCTTCCTAAAAATCATGCTCCCGAAGGTTTCATTCCGTTTGGACTCCGTTTGATATTCCTTTTCTTCGAAATACTGAAATAGGTAATAAAACAACAATATGGGCTGGGCCTCCGGTTAGTAGGTTAATCCCAAAAATGATATAAATGTGTAAAATAAAGCCCATAAACATCCAAAACGGGTAATATAATAGCATGGAACAATCAAAAATTATAGATATGTTGGAGATGTATCAATCATCACTAAGCGACTGCTAGGCGTTCATAACGTCTTGAGTTGCTGGGAAACTGGGCGCTTCACCTAGCGGTGCATCTAGGACATATGCTTTCTTGGCAGGTATGAGGATGATTATCTAGTTCCGGACCCAGTCCATATAGTTGCTACCATCGCCTTTCAGCTTGGTTTTCTCTAGGAACGCGTTAAAGTTGAGGGCAACATTAGCGTGGGCCATTTGATCTACAAGACATATTGCAAAGACTTTAGACTAAGTTCATGATAATTAAGTTCATCTAATCAAGTTATTTAATGAACTCCCACTCAGATAGACATCCCTCTAGTCATCTAAGTGATTCATGATCCGAGTCAACTAGGCCGTGTCCGATCATCACATGAGACGGACTAGTCATCATCGGTGAACATCTTCATGTTGATTGTATCTACTATACGACTCATGTTCGACCTTTCGGTCTCTTGTGTTCTAAGGCCATGTCTGTACATGCTAGGCTCTCAAGTCAACCTAAGTGTTTTGCATGTGTAAATTTGGCTTACACCCGTTGTATGCGAACGTTAGGATCTATCACACCCGATCATCACGTGGTGCTTCAAAACAACGAACTTTTGCAACGGTGCACAGTTAGGGGGAACACTTTCTTGAAATTTTATGAGGGATCATCTTATTTATGCTACCATCGTTCTAAGCAAATAAGATGTAAAACATGATAAACATCACATGCAATCAAATAGTGACATGATATGGCCAATATCATTTTGCTCTTTTTGATCTCCATCTTCGGGGCGCCATGATCATCATCGTCACCAGCATGACACCATGATCTCCATCATCATGATCTCCATCATCGTGTCTTCATGAAGTTGTCTCGCCAACTATTACCTCTACTTCTATGGCTAAAGGTTTAGCAATAAAGTAAAGTAATTACATGGCGTTATTCAATGACACGCAGGTCATACAATAAATTAAGACAACTCCTATGGCTCCTGCCGGTTGTCATACTCATCGACATGCAAGTCGTCATTCCTACTACAAGAACATGATCAATCTCATACATCACATCCTTTTGGCCATATCACATCACACGGCATATGCTGCAAGAACAAGTTAGACGTCCTCTAATTATTGTTGCAAGTTTTTACGTGACTGTTATAGGTTTCTAGCAAGATTGTTTCTTACCTACGCCAAAGCCACAACGTGATATGCCAATTGTTATTTACCCTTCATAAGGACCCTTTTCATCTAATCCGATCTGACTAAAGTGGGAGAGACAGACACCCGCTAGCCACCTTATGCAACTAGTGCATGTCAGTCGGCGGAACCTGTCTCACGTAAGTGTACGTGTAACATGTCCCACGATGCCGCTGAATCAAGATAAGACTAGTAATGTCAAGTAAATTGACAAAATCGATGCCCACAACAACTTGTGTTCTACTCGTGCATAGAAACTACGCATAGACCTGGCTCATGATGCCACTGTTAGGGATCGTTGCAGAAATTAAAATTTTCTACGCATCACCAAGATCAATCGATGGAGAAACTAGCAACGAGAGAGAGGGGAGTGCATCTTCATACTCTTGAAGATCGCGACACGGAAGCGTTACAAGAATGGGGATGAAGGAGTCGTACTCGTAGAGATTCAGATCGCGGTGGATTCCGATCTAAGCGCCGAACAATGGCACCTGCGCGTTTAACATACATGCAGCCCGGTGACGTCTCCCACGCCTTGATCCAGCAAGGAGGAGGGAGAGGTTGAGGAAGACAGCTCCAGCAGCAGCACAACGGCGTGGTGGTCGTGGAGCAGCGGTTCTCCGGCAGGGCTTCGCCAAGCTCAAACGGAGGAGGAGAGGTGTTGGAGAGGGGGAGGGATGCGCCTTGGATGTGGTGCGGCTTCGCTCCCTCCTCCCCTCTATTTATAGGGTGAAGGGGGAAGGGCGCCGGCCCCTCTAGATGAGATCTGGAGGGGGGCGGTGGCCAAGGGGAGGGGGCTTGCCCCCCAAGCCAAGGGGGGCACCCCCTTTAGGGTTCCCCCCAACCCTAGGCTCATGGTGATACGTCCATTTTGCATCATGCTTTTATATTAATATTTATTGCATTATGGGCTGTTATTACACATTATATCTCAATACTTATGGCTATTCTCTCTTATTTTACAAGGTTTACCATGAAGAGGGGGAATGCCGGCAGCTGGAATTCTGGCTGGAAAAGGAGCAAACATTGGAAACCTATTCTGCACTACTCCAAAAGTCCTGAAACTCCACGAAACATGTTTTTGGAATTTATGAGAATTATTGAGCGAAAGAAATACATCAGGGGGCCCACACCTCAGCCAGGAGAGTGGGGGGTGCCCCCCCTACTGGGCGCGCCCCCTGTCTCCTGGGCCCCCTGGTGGGCCTCCGATGTCCATCTTCTGCTATATGAGAGATTTTACCCTGGAAAAAATCCTGGGCAAGCTTACGGGACGAAACTCCGCCGCCACAAGGCGGAACCTTGGCGGAACCAATCTAGGGCTCTGGCGGAGCTGTTCTGCTGGGGACACTTCCCTCCGGGAGGGGGAAATCATCACCAATGTCATCACCAATGATCCTCTTATCGCGAGGGGGTCAATCTCCATCAACATCTTCACCAGCACCATCTCATCTCAAAACCCTAGTTCATCTCTTGTATCCAATCTTGTATCAAAACCACAAATTGGTACCTGTGGGTTGCTAGTAGTGTTGATTACTCCTTGTAGTTGATGCTAATTTGTTTACTTGGTGGAAGATCATATGTTCAGATCCTTTATGCATATTATTACTCCTCTGAGTATGAACATGAATATGCTTTGTGAGTAGTTACGTTTGTTCCCGAGGACATAGGTGAAGTCTTGCTATTAGTAGTCATGTGAATTTGGTATTCGTTCGATATTTTGATGAGATGTATGTTGTCTTTTCCTCTAGTGGTGTTATGTGAACGTCAACTACATGACACTTCACCATTATTTGGGCCTAGAGGAAGGCATTGAGAAGTAATAAGTAGATGATGGGTTGCTAGAGTGACAGAAGCTTAAACCCTAGTTTATGCGTTGCTTTGTTAGGGGCTGATTTGGATCCATATGTTTAATGATGTGGTTAGGTTTACCTTAATACTTCTTTTGTAGTTGCAGACGCTTGCAATAGGGTTTAATCATAAGTGGGATGCTTGTCCAAGTAAGGGCAGTACCCAAGCACCGGTCCACCCACATATCAAATTATCAAAGTACCGAACGTGAATCATATGAACGTGATGAAAACTAGCTTGACGATAATTCCCATGTGTCCTTGGGAGCTCCTTTCGCATTATAGGAAATTGTCCAAGCTTATCCTTTGCTACATAAAGGATTGGGCCACCTTGCTGCACTTTATTTACTTTCATTGCTTGTTACTCGTTACAATTTCTCTTATCACAAAACTATCTATCACCTACAATTTCAGTGCTTGCAGAGAAAACCTTAGTGAAAACCGCTTATCATTTCCTTCCGCTCCTCGTTGGGTTCGACACTCTTACTTATCGAAAGGACTACGATAGATCCCCTACACTTGTGGGTCATCAAGACTCTTTTCTGGCACCGTTGTCGGGGAGTGTAGCGCTTTTGGTGGGTGGAACTTGGTAAGGAAACATTTATATAGTGTGCTGAAATTTTCTGTTACTTGTCACTATGGAAACTAATCCTTTGAGGGGCTTGTTCGGGGTATCTTCACCCCGACCAGAATAGCAAAGAGTTTCTCCTCAACCTACTGAACTTTTTGAAAATATTTACTTTGAGATTCCTTCGGGTATGATAGAGAAACTGCTAGCTAATCCATTTGCAGGAGATGGAACATTGCATCCCGATTTACACCTTATCTTTGTGGATGAAGTTTGTGGATTATTTAAGCTTGTAGGTATTCCCGATGATGTTGTCAAAAGGAAGGTCTTCCCTTTATCTTTGAATGGAGATGCATTGACATGGTATAGGCTATGTGATGATACGTGATCTTGGAATTATAAGCGATTGAAGTTGGAATTTCACCAGAAGTTCTACCCTATGCATCTTGTTCATCGTGATCGTAATTACATACATAATTTCTGGCCTCGCGAAGGAGAAAGCATCGCTCAAGCTTGGGGTAGGCTTAAGTCAATGTTATATTCATGCCCCAATCATGAGCTCTCCCGGGAAATGATTATTCAAAAATTTTATGCTCGGCTTTCTCTCAATGATCGCAACATGCTCGATACTTCCTGTGTTGGTTCTTATATGCTGAAGACTATTGATTTCAAATGGGACTTATTGGAAATAATTAAATGCAACTCTGAAGATTGGGGTTCCGACGATGGTAAGGAGTCAGGTATGACACCTAAGTTCGATTGTGTCAAATCTTTTATGGATACCGATGCTTTTCGTGGATTTAGCGCTAAATATGGACTTGATTCTGAGATAGTAGCTTCTTTCTGTGAATCTTTTGCTACTCACGTTGATCTCCCTAAAGAGAAGTGGTTCAAATATGATCCTCCCATTGAAGTGAAAGTAGTTGCACCTATTACAGTCGAAGAAAAGACTATCACCTATAGTGATCCTATTGTTCCTACTACTTATGTTGAGAAACCTCCTTTTCCCGTTAGGATAAAGGATCATGCTAAAGCTTCGACTATTGTTCATAAGAGTAATAATAGGACTTATACACCTCCTGAGCAAATCAATGTTGAACCTAGTATTGCTATGGTTAAAGATCTCTTGGATGATGATTTAGATGGGCATGTTATTTATTTCTGTGGTGAGACTGCTAATATTGCTAGACCAGACACTAAGATACATAGACCTGTCGTAGGAATGCCTGTTATTTCTGTTAAAATAGGAGATCATTGTTATCATGGCTTATGTGATATGGGTGCAAGTGCTAGTGCGATACCTTATACCTTATATCAAGAAATTATGCATGATATTGCACCCATTGAATTAGAAGACATTGATATTACTATTAAGCTTGCTAATAGGGATACCATTAAACCAGTTGGGATTGTTAGAGATGTTGAAGTCTTGTGTGGGAAGGTTAAATATCCTGCTGATTTTCTTATTCTTGGTTCCCCACAAGATGATTTTTGTCCCATTATTTTTGGTAGACCCTTCTTGAATACAACTAGTGCTAAGATTGATTGTGAAAAAGATAATGTCACCGTTGGCATAGATGGTATGTCTCATGAGTTTAATTTTGGTAAGTTTCATAGACAACCTCGTGATAGGGAACCACCTAGTAAGGATGAGATTATTGGTCTTGCTTCCATTGTTGTGCCTCCTACTGATCCGTTATAACAATACTTGCTAGACCATGAAAACGATATGTTTATGAAGGAAAGAAGGGAAATAGATGAAGTGTTCCTCAAACAGGAACCTATGCTGAAACATAACCTTCTCGTTGAAATTCTTGGGGATCACCCTCCACCCAAGGGTGATCCTGTGTTTGAACTCAAACCATTACCTGATAATCTTAAGCATGCTTATCTTGATGAAAAGAAAATATATCCTGTTATTATTAGTGCTAACCTTTCAGAGCAAGAAGAAGAAAGATTATTGAAGACTCTGAAGAAGCACCGAGCAGCTATTGGATATACTCTGGATGATCTTAAGGGCATCAGTCCCACATTATGCCAACACAAAATTACAGTGGAGAAAGATGCCAAACCAGTTAGAGATCCTCAACGACGACTAAATCCCAAGATGAGAGAAGTGGTAAGAAAGGAGATACTAAAACTCCTTGAGGCAGGTATTATTTATCCCATTGTTGATAGTGAATGGGTAAGCCCTGTCCATTGTGTTCCTAAAAAGGGAGGTATTACCGTTGTTCCTAATGATAAAGATGAATTGATCCCGCAAAGAATTATTATAGGTTATAGGATGGTAATTGATTTCCGTAAGTTAAATAAAGCTACTAAGAAAGATCATTATCCTTTACCTTTTATTGATCAAATGCTAGAAAGACTATCCAAACACACTCATTTCTGCTTTCTAGATGGTTATTCTGGCTTCTCTCAAATACATGTGTCAGCGAAGGATCAATCTAAAACTACTTTTACTTGCCCTTTTGGTACTTTTGCTTATAGACGTATGCCTTTTGGTTTATGTAATGCACCTGCTACCTTTCAAAGATGCATGATGGCTATATTCTTTGATTTTTGTGAAAAGATTTGTGAGGTATTCATGCATGATTTATCCGTTTATGGATCCTCTTTTGATGATTGTTTGAGCAACCTTGATCGAGTTTTGCAGAGATGCGAAGACACTAGTCTCGTCCTCAATTGGGAAAAGTGTCACTTTATGGTTAACGAAGGCATTGTTTTGGGGCATAAGATCTCCGAGATAGGTATTGAAGTTGATAAAGCCAAAGTTGATGCTATTGAAAAGATGCCATGTCCCAAGGACATAAAAGGTATAAGAAGTTTCCTTGGTCATGCCGGTTTTTATAGGAGGTTCATTAAGGACTTTCCTAAAATCTCTAGGCCTCTGACTAATTTATTGCAAAAAGATTTCCTTTTGTCTTTGATGATGATTGCGTAGAAGCATTTGAAATACTTAAGAAAGATTTGGTCACTGCACCTATCGTCCAGCCACCTGATTGGAATTTACCTTTTGAAATTATGTGCGATGCTAGTGATTATGCTGTAGGTGTTTGAGGGAGTCCTGGACTAGGGGGTGTCCGGATAGCCGGACTATCATCATCAGCCGGACTATCATCATCGGCCGGACTCCAAGACTATGAACATACAAGATTGAAGACTTCGTCCCGTGTCCGGATGGGACTTTCCTTGGCATGGAAGGCAAGCTTGGCGATACGGATATGTAGATCTCCTACCATTGTAACCGACTCTATGTAACCCTAGCCCTCCCCGGTGTCTATATAAACTGGAGGGTTTTAGTCCGTAGGACACAACAACCATTACAACAATCATATCATAGGCTAGCTTCTAGGGTTTAGCCTCCTTGATCTCGTGGTAGATCTACTCCTGTAATACCCACATTATCAATATCAATCAAGCAGGACGTAGGGTTTTACCTCCATCAAGAGGGCCCGAACCTGGGTAAAACATCGTGTCCCTTGTCTCCTGTTACCATCCGCCTAGACGCACAGTTCGGGACCCCCTACCCGAGATCCGCCGGTTTTGACACCGACATTGGTGCTTTCATTGAGAGTTCCTCTGTGTCGTCACTGATAGGCTTGATGGCTTCTTCAATCAACAACAACGCAGTCCTGGGTGAGACTTTTCTCCCCGGACAGATCTTCGTATTCGACGGCTTCGCACTGCGGGCCAATTCACTTGGCCATCTGGAGCAGATAGAAAGCTACGCCCCTGGCCATCAGGTCAGGTTTGGAAGCCTAAACTTCACGGCCGATATCCGCGGAGACTTGATCTTCGATGGATCCGAGCCGCAGCCGAGCGTGCCGCACTGTCACGATGGGCATGATCTAACTCTGCCGCCGGACAGTACCTTGGAGGCCGCACACGGATCCGCTCCGACCCATAGTCCGGAGCCGATCGCGCAGATCGAGGACGGGTGGCTGGACACCGCCTCGGGAGCTGCAACTTCCACGGCGATGGAGCCGAACACTGACCTCGTCCCTTATAAAGCTCATGACTCCGAGGTGCCAGACTCCCTGCCGGACTCCGAACCTCCTGCGCCCCTGCCAATCAAATCTGATTGGGCGCTGATCATGGAGTTCACCGCTGCAGACATCTTTCAGCACTCACCCTTTGGCGACATCCTGAAATTGCTAAAGCATCTCTCGCTATCCGAAGAGCCCTGGCCGGACTACGGCCAGGATGGTTGGGATGCGAATGACGAAGAAATTCAAAGCCCACCCACCACCCACTATATAGCCACTGTCGACGATCTAACCGACATGCTAGACTACGACTCCGAAGACATCGACGGTATGGACGACGATGCCGGAGATGATCAAGAAGCAGCGCTCACTGAGCACTGGAAGGCCACCCCGTCACATGACGTATATATGGTGGACACCCCAAAAGGAAGCGATAACGAGGAAGAACGGGGCACGGCAAAGGATAATCCCGCCGATAAACAACCAAAACGGCGACGCAGACACCGCCCTAAGTCCCGCCTCGACAAAAACAGCATTCCTAATGACCCAGCAATAGAGCAGGGCAAACCAGTGGACGACGAACATGCAACCAAGCAACCGTCTGAACAGGACGAATCGGATAATCAATACATGCCCGGCGAAACCAACAGTCCAGACAACCTCACGCCGGACACAACACTGGAGCATAAGAACCTTCACAAAAGACTCGTCGCCACTGCAAGAAGTCTGAAGAAGGAAAAACGGAAGCTCAAAAAAGTGGAAGACATACTCAGAATGAGGTGGAGCAAAGTACTCAAGACCGCGGACAAATATGGCAATGGCCACCAAACAAAGAGCTACCCGAAGCGCAAGCTGCTGCCAGAATTTGACGTGGAAGCCATAGAGCCCCCACAGTCAAAAAACAAAGAGGACGCCTGGCCGGATAGACGGCCAGATGACAGGCCAAAAGCGACAAGCGGCACCGCACACAAGCCGACTTATGATCCTGGGAAAATAAACGGCCCAGCCAGGTCCATTTACGGGCCAAAAAAGAGGGCCCCAGGAAGCAACACAACAGGACAAGTGTTCGAAGACAGTGGCACACCCAAATACAGAGGCGCCGCACACCCACTATGTTTCACCGATGAGGTGCTGGATCATGAATTTCCAGCAAGGTTCAAACCCATAAACATAGAGGCATACGACGGAACAACAGACCCTGGAGTCTGGGTAGAAGATTACATACTACACATACACATGGCTAGAGGAGACGATCTCCATGCCATCAAATACCTACCCCTCAAGCTCAAAGGGCTATCTCGGCATTGGCTCAAAAGCCTCCCAGAAAACACTGTTGGAAGTTGGGAAGAGCTTGAGGACGCGTTTAGAGCAAATTTTCAAGGGACTTATGTCCACCCTCCGGATGCAGACGATCTAAGTCATATAACTCAACAGCCCGGAGAGTCAGCGCGCAAATTCTGGAACAGGTTCCTTACCAAAAAGAACCAAATAGTCGACTGTCCGGACGCTGAAGCCTTAGCAGCTTTTAAACACAACGTCCGAGACGAATGGCTCGCCAGACACCTCGGCCAAGAAAAGCCAAGGACAATGGTCGCGCTAACAAGCCTCATGACCCGCTTTTGCGCGGGGGAAGACAGCTGGCTAGCAAGATGCAGCACCAGCGACCCGAGTACATCCGAGATCAGAGATGGAAATGGAAAATCACGGCGCAGAAAAGATCAGCGCCGGAATAAAGAAAAAAGCCCAAAGAGCACGGCGGTCAACGCCGGATTCAAAAGCTTGCGGCCAAACAATAAAACACTGCCTCTTAAGGACAACAGTGATGAGCTATCCAACTTAAACAAAATTTTGGATCGAATATGTCAAATCCACAGTACCTCCGGAAGGCCTGCAAACCATACCCACCGAGATTGTTGGATTTTAAACAGTCCGGCAGACTCAACACCGAACACAAGGGGCTCGACGCGCCAAGCAAGGACGATGATGAACCCTACCAGCAGAGCACCGGAAAACAAAAGACTTTCCCACAAGAAGTCAAAGCAGTAAACTCACTTCATGTGATAGTACGGAAAAACAATACGGCACCCGCTAAGATAGGTGTCGCACGGTCCACCCCAGCGGAACCTCGAGATTGGATGTCAAAACCAATCACTTTTGACCACCTGGATTATTCCAGAAGTATCCGAAATGCAGGATGGACTGCTCTGATATTGGATCCTATAATCGACGGACTGCAATTTACACGAGTCCTGATGGACGACGGCAGTGATTTAAACCTGCTATATCCGGACACAATCCGCAAGTTGGGGATAGACCTTACTAGAATTCGACATAGCCGCACTTCCTTCAAAGGAGTGGCGCCAGGCCCTTACGCCAAGTGCACAGGCTCATTATTACTAGAAGTTGTGTTCGGGTCACCTGACAACTTCCGACGCGAAAAGCTAATCTTTCATGTCGCCCCATTCAAAAGTAGCTATCAAGCACTGTTGGGACGTGAAGCTTTCATCCGCTTTAACGCAATACCACATTACGCGTCTCTTACACTTAAAATGCCCGGCCCACGCGGCATCATTTCATTAAAAGGTCGTCTAAGACCCCGGACACGGCTGGACGAGTCCGGAATAAATAAGCTAGGGGCTACCTAGCCGCACACCCCTTCACAAGGGGCTGTGCATATAAGCAATAATGAGCTAACATAGGCTCAGCTTTATTAATTTATATTTCAATTTTTTATGCACTTTTTCGCACGATCCCTTTTCAAACTAAGTTCCTCTCTTTTTATAGATGAACAACATGCACACCCGTCCAGGATACGGCACAACGGAGACACAGGCACAGACGTGCAGTAGGGACCCATTTCAAGGATTCTTTTCAGATTAAGACCCTGCGTAAACCTTTCTTACTGTCTCTTGTTGCTATAACCCTGGTTTCTCATTATAACCAGAGAGGAGACTGGCGTTTTGGCATTGGCCGCGTCAGAGGACCTTGCCCGTACCTGGACACTAGGGGCTTAGGGCATTGTTCTGCCCGTTATTATAAAGACCGAACACCTTCGGGAGTGTTCGGCGTCTCGAGTTAGGCCTTGTATGCATCAGCTCCGAATCATGTCTTTGGTCAAATGTTGGGTTTGCCCGGCTCCTGTGTTTTGCTGCCTTACGTTCCGTATCATCGGCTAACGCGGCACTAGGAGAACTACTGCGATTGTGCCCCAGTTCGGCTGGGCGAGCACCTCAGTAGAGAAAGCCGAAAACTGACTGTCATGATACAACAAGAGACTGGTCAACCACTCGATCGACCAATGGAATGTTTAGAATTCTTCCGCTTTGACGAAGGGCCGTTTCCCAGTCAGGCACATACGCGCCCCGAATTCGGAGAGCGCGGTGCCCCCAGGGGCTATATCGTAGCCCTACCCTCAAACTCCCATGGCTAAGTGAAAGTGATAAAGCATTATAGTCCGGTTGCCTCGTTTGCTATGCTACCACCTCCTTCACCGGACCGAGACGTCGGATTAAGTGTGAAAATGCGCTATTTTTGCGAACACCCCCGCACCTTGTGCGTGGGGGCTGAAGCCGACGACTGCCATCTTTCAGGTTATACACACGTATACACAAACGGCCGCATAGGAGATATTTCACTACTTGAACGCACAAGTATAAAAGGCGCTTACATCATAAACATTGTTTTACAAAATAAAAACGTTCATTTGAACGTGACATTTTTTGAGCACTGCGACTCTATTACACGAGCACCACGTAGAACTTCGCCAAAATAGTGCTCGGCAGGTAACCGGCTCTCATCCGAACCCTGGGTTGCAACAGCGGTGGCATCCATCTCTGTCCAATGTGTCTTCACACGGGCGAGCGCCATCTATGCACCCTCTATGCAGGCCGACCGCTTCATCGCCTTGATATGCGGCACCGCCCCAAGAAATTGCTGCAATAAGCCAAAGTAGCTCTTCGGCTTGGCCCTATCCGGCCAGACATGAGTCACGATATCCGTCATGGCAAGCCCGGACAACCTATTTAGCTCAGCCCACTCGGCCAACCGGTCGGTCAGCGGAAGTGAACGCTCCGGACTATGGAATTGAGACCAAAACAGCTCTTCCGTCTCGTGATCCTTCTGGCTCCGGAAGTGCACAACGGCATCCGCCGCACTCGCTGCTAAGTCCATATAAGGGTCCTCCGGACCCCACAGCTGGCCAAGCTGAGCATACTTTGGATCCGTAAACCTTCGGCGCAGCAGAAAAGGCTTGTCAGCTACAATGTCTCCGGCCTGGCGCAGCTCTTCCTTTATAGCCCGCATTGCAGAACGGGCATCCTTGGCTTCGGCGGTGGCCTTCCCCGGGTCTTCTTGCCCCGTTAGGCGCTCCTTTTCAAGAGCCTCATTGCGGTCGGTAGCATCTTTTAACTTCACGGCCATTTCGGCCATCTCTTCCCTGCTTTGGCAGTGTGCTGCCTTTTCGGCTTCTAACTCCTTGGCCGCCCTCGAGGCAGCCGCATCACTCCTTCTAGCTTGTTCCTTCGCTTGAGTAAGTTCGGCCCGAAGGCTCTCCACAGCAGCGACACTATCTGCATTTCACACGCATGTTGTAAGGAGTGGGCTTCGGCTCCCTTACCAAGTGACCGCAAAGAAACACTTACCTTGCGACTCATCAAGTCGCCTGTTGACTAGCGCGATGTCAGCATCCGCAACATCGAGTTGCCGCTTTAGTTCAGCAACTCCATCAGTCCGGCTGGCCCCCGGATGATCTGCCACCTGCATAGGAACGGCGAAAATTGAAACCTGCGATTTTGATCCTCGGCACGCTGTCGCTTTCGACAACCTACCGAGTCTCGGGGGCTACTATCTATACAGGGCGCACTTTTATGTGCAAAACTGTCAAAAGGTGTGTCATTTTTATGTACCTCAAACCCCGCCAGCAAACTCCTGACGGCATTACGCAATCCGCCTTCGGCGGACGAAATCCTTCCAATCACCATACTCATCAATGCATGGTGATCTTCTGAGATAGACGCTCTCTCAAGCAGATCCTTCAGCCGCACACCAGTTGGTGCCGAACTATCCGGCATTGCCAAACTAGGGGGCACCCTCCGTGATGACACTTCAGGCTCGTCCGCCTTATCCGACGGTGCCGCGGACGGAGGCGTCTCGCTCTCCACCATCTCCGGATGAAGGTCCCCCGAAGACGAGCTCATTTGCGAAGGACGGAGATCCGAACTACAAGGTAAAAACTCGAGTTATCCTCAGAAGCACAAATAGGGTGTCCCTTATTATAAAACTCCCTTTTTTCTACTTACGGCTCGTTGGAGGGCTGATTCTTTAGGGGAGACTGTGCGGCCGGGGCCTCCCCGGGCGCAGGACCCTCTGGCGAAGATTTCTTCCCCCGCTTAGGGGCTTTGGCCCCTGGGTCCTCGGAGGCAGTCCTCTTCTCCCCTTGGAGGGAGGGGTTCTCGATCCCCCCTCTTTCAAGAGCCTCCTTGGGCGAGGCGGTAGCTCTTCTCTTTTCCCCTTCGCCTTCCTCTGAAGGCGCAACCTCCAGCATCCTGACATGCACGGAATCCGACGCGGTCTCTGGGAGGGGGGCGGACACCGTATCAGTTTAGAAGGAAATCGGTCAAAAGGTGAATCATAGAAAGGCAAACAAATGGTATACCCGGACTCGGAGCTACTTACTTGTGTATCCGGGCAATTGCAGCTTAGGCCAGCGTCCTCGGTCAATTCTGGACACGCCTCTCGCGATCCGAAGAATAATTTGTACATCTCCATGGGTGTCATACCCATGAAGTGTTGAAGAATCCGTGGCCCCTCCGGATTAAACTCCCACAGCCGGAGAGGGCGGCGTTTGCAGGGCAGGAGACGCCTAATCAGCATGACCTGCATTACCACAGCCATATCGATCTCCCTCGTTTGGAGGTTTCGAATCCGGCCCTGCAGTAGGGGCACGTCCTTTGACGGCCCCCAGTTGAGCCCTTGGTTGACCCACGACATCAACCATCGTGGAGGTCCCGAGCGGAATAAGGGCAGCGGCTTCTGCTTGCTGCCCTTCGGAGCGGTAATATAGTACCATTCCTGTTGCCACAAGCCGAGCTCTTCTTGGAAGGAGCCCTCGGGCCACGGGGCATCGGCCCTCCTGCTTACGACCGCCCCGCCGCACTCTGCTTGACGCCCCTCGATCATCTTCGGCTCCACATTGAAGGTCTTCAGCCACAGGCCGAAGTGGGGGGTGACACGGAGGAAGGCTTCGCAGACGACGATAAATGCGGAAATATGGAGGATGGACTCCGGAGCCAAGTCGTGGAATTCCAACCCGTAGTAAAACATGAGCCCTCTCACAAAAGGATCCATCGGGAAGCCTAAACCCCGACGGAGGTGGGATACAAAGACGACGTACTCGCCAGGCTCAGGGGTGGGGATGGCCTGCCCTTCCGCGGGCAACCTGTGCGAAATCTCGTAAGACAGGTACTTGGCCTCTCGCAGCTTTAGCACGTCCTCCTCCGTGACGGAGGAGGGCATCCACCGGCCCTGAAGGTCGGAGCTGGACATTGTTGAAGGTCCGAAGCACTCAAATCTGGGGCTCTGGGTGTTGGAACTTGGAGCAAGGAGAAGATTCGATGGAGGATTGAAGAAAAGAAACGAGCCTTGGTCCCATTATAAAGAGGGAGAATACTGAGAGCCGTCTCCGTGACCGTTCGGGACTCGCCCTCGATAGAGGGGGCGTGGCGACGGGCGCGGTTGGGTTACCCACGTCCGTATTGATGAGAATCCCGGAATAAGGGGAACACGATCTCTGCTTCGACAAGACGTGCCAAGGAAACCGCTTCGCTAAACGCGCTGAGGTGGTATAGTAAAAACTGATTCAAGTAAAGGCTTGGTAGTGGTGTGACGTCATGCCACAAAATACGTCAGCAGATTGAACTTGTGTACATATTATTCTCTCTACGGTGGAATGTGGAATTTATTTTGTAGAGCCGAACACTATCCTGGTGTTCACAATCTTCTATGAATTATTCGAAGGAGGAACCCGCCTTGAAATGCCGAACAATATGCGCACCGGACTCATCGTCATTGAAGCCTGGTTCAGGGGCTACTGAGGGAGTCCTGGACTAGGGGGTGTCCGGATAGCCGGACTATCATCATTAGCCGGACTATCATCGTCGGCCGGACTCCAACACTATGAAGATACAAGATTGAAGACTTCGTCCCGTGTCCGGATGGGACTTTCCTTGGCGTGGAAGGCAAGCTTGGCGATACGGATATGTAGATCTCCTACCATTGTAACCGACTCTATGTAACCCTAGCCCTCCCCGATGTCTATATAAACCGGAGGGTTTGACTCCATAGGACACAACAACCATTACAACAATCATACCATAGGCTAGCTTCTAGGGTTTAGCCTCCTTGATCTCGTGGTAGATCTACTCTTGTAATACCCACATTATCAGTATCAATCAAGCAGGACGTAGGGTTTTACCTCCATCAAGAGGGCCCGAACCTGGGTAAAACATCGTGTCCCTTGTCTCCTGTTACCATCCGCCTAGACGCACAGTTCGGGACCCCCTACCCGAGATCCACCGGTTTTGACACCGACAGTGTTGTTCTAGGGCAAAGAGTTGATAAGAAATTGAATGTTATCTAGTATGCTAGTAAGACTCTTCATACCGCCTAGAGAAATTATGCTACTACTAAAAAAGAGTTCTTAGCAGTTGTGTTTGCATGTGATAAGTTTAGACCTTATATTGTTGATTCCAAAGTTACTATTTACACTGATCATGCTGCTATTAAATATCTTATGGAAAAGAAGGATGCTAAGTCTAGGCTCATTAGATGGGTTCTCTTGCTCCAAGAATTTGATTTACACATTATTGATAGAAAGGGAGCTGAGAACCCCGTTGCAGATAACTTGTCTAGGTTAGAGAATGTTCTTGATGACCCACTGCCTATTGATGATAGTTTTCCTGATGAACAATTAGCAGTCATTAATGCTTCCCGTACTTCTCCTTGGTATGCTGATTATGCCAATTACATTGTTGCTAAATTTATACCGCCCAGTTTCACATACTAGTAAAAGAAAAAGTTCTTTTATGATTTAAGACATTACTTTTGGGATGACCCACACCTTTATAAAGAAGGAGTAGATGGTGTTATTAGATGTTGTGTGCTTGAGCATGAACAGGAACAGATTCTACGTAACTGTCACTCTGAATCTTATGGAGGACACCACGCTGGAGATAGAACTGCACACAAGGTACCACAATCTGGTTTTTATTGGCCTACTCTCTTCAAAGATGCTCGTAAGTTTGTCTTATCTTGTGATGAATGCCAAAGAGTAGGTAACATTAGTAGACGTCAAGAAATGCCTATGAATTATTTTCTTGTTAATGAACCGTTTGATGTTTGGGGCTTTGATTATATGGGACCTTTTCCTGCCTCCAATGGTTATACACATATTTTGGTTGCTGTTGATTACGTTACTAAGTGGGTAGAAGCTATTCCAACTAGTAGTGCTGATCATAACACTTCTATTAAAATGCTTAAATAAGTTATTTTTCCGAGGTTTGGGGTCCCTAGATATCTTATGACCGATGGTGGTTCACATTTTATTCATGGTGCTTTCCGTAAGATGCTTGCTAACTATGATGTCAATCATAGAATCACATCTCCTTATCATCCGCAGTCTAGTGGTCAAGTAGAGTTGAGCAATAGAGAGCTCAAATTAATTTTGCAAAAGACTGTGAATAGATCTAGAAAGAATTGGTCCAAAAAACTTGATGATGCATTATGGGGCTATAGAATTGCATACAAAAATCCTATGGGTATGTCTCCATATAAGATGGTTTATGGAAAAGCGTGTCATTTACCTCTTGAACTTGAACATAAAGCATATTGGGCTATTAAAGAGCTCAACTATGACTTCAAACTTGCCGGTGAGAAGAGGTTGTTTGATATTAGCTCACTTGATGAACGGAGAACCCAAGCATATGAGAATGCCAAGCAATTCAAAGAAAAAGTCAAACGCTAGCATGATAAGAGGATACAAAAGCGTGAGTTTAACGTAGGAGACTATGTATTATTATTCAACTCTCGTTTAAGATTTTTTGCAAGAAAACTTCTCTCTAAATGGGAAGGTCCCTACGTTATCGAGGAGGTCTATCGTTCTGGTGCCATAAAAATCAACAACTTCGAAGGCACAAGTCCAAGGGTGGTAAACGGTCAAAGAATTAAGCATTATATTGCAGGTAGTCCTATCAATGTTGAAACAAATATTATTGAAACCGTAACCCCTGAGGAATACATAAGGGACACTTTCCAGAACGTTCCAGACTCCGAAAAGGAATAGGTATGTGGTACGGTAAGTAAACCGACTCCAAAACAACTCCAATGGCAATTTTTATCAGTTTTGGAATAATTAAGAATTTTAGGAAGAAAGAAGTAGTCCGAAAGGGACACGAGGCCTCCACGAGAGTGGAGGGCGCGCCCCCTGTCTCGTGGGCACCTCGTGTGCCTCCCGGACTCTGTTTTCTCGCACGTTAAACATTTTGGTCGATAAAAATTCATTATATATACTCCCAAAGGTTTTTACCACTGTATCACACAAATATCCTCTGTTTTCGTTTCGAGTTGTTCCTGTTGCAGAATAAAGCAAGATGTCTTCTCAGGAGTCAGTCGGGGAGAGTCGGGTGTTTCACCCAACACCGGGTCCAGGAGCAAATAGCGATGCCTATCACTTTGGATCATCAACGGAGGATGAGATGGAGGCTGATTTGAAAAGGATAGATGCCATGGGGGAGGATCAAGAAGTTACCTCTCGTCTCCAAGCAGAATTCACTATGGGGGAACTACCTAGCCTGGCTATCCCTACTTCAGTCACCCCTTCCAACTTTAAATTTCTCTCTTATGAAAATATGAAAAAGAGTTTTACTTGTTCTCCATAAGCTATGCAGCATCCTTGGGTAAAAGGAGCTTTGGCCGTTACAGGCAAGCTCCGTAAAGAAATTATGAACCTCAAACAACAAGTCAACAAGCTCGAGGAGGAGAATCGTATCCTGAAGGGCATCATCGCCAAGAAGATCATAACACCAACCGTGAAGAAGGAGAATTAACTACATGGGTATGGGCACTCCCCTTGGCAACTGCCAAGCTTGGGGGAGGTGCCCCGGTATCATATCACCATCACACCCCTATCTTTACCGTTTTATTTAGTTCGATCCTTTTATTAGTATCTTGATCTAGTAGATTGAAGTTTTGATATCAAGTAGTTTTGAGTTTTGCTTTGTGATCTCTTTTTGTAATCGAGTCCGTGAGCTATCTATAATAAAGATTAGTATTGAGTCAAGGGCTTTGCTATGTTGCCATGATCTTGAGAAAGTAGAAAGAAAAAGAAAAGAGTTCATATTGATCTTATGGATAGTGATGACTTCACATATAGAAAGTATGAGGCATAAAAGTTGTTGAGAGTTGATAAACGTAGTCTTGGTCATCGTTGCAATTAATAGGAAGTGATAAGGAGAGAGAGGTTCACATATAAATATATTAACTTGGACACCTTTTATAATTGGGAGCACTCATTAGGTATGACATGCTAAAAGAGTTGACGTTGGACAAGGAAGACAATGTAATGGTTTATGTTTTTGCATATCTCAGTTAAAGTATATTGTCATTGACCTTCCAAACATGTTGAGCTTGCCTTCCCCCCTCATGCTAGCCAAATTCCTTGCACCAAGTAGAGATACTACTTGTTCTTCCAAACACCCTTAAACCCAGTTTTGCCATGAGAGTCCACCATACTTACCTATGAATTGAGTAAGATCCTTCAAGTAAGTTGTCAGGTTGCAAGCAATAAAAATTGCTACCTAAATATGTATGACTTATTAGTGCAGAGAAAATAAGCTTTCTACGATCTTGTTGTGGAAGTAATAAAAGCAACGGACTGCATAATAAAGGTCCACATACAAGGGGCAATATAAAGTGACGTTCTTTTGCATTAAGATTTTGTGCATCAGCCCTAAACGCACATGACAACCTCTGCTTCCCTCTGTGAAGGGCCTATCTTTTACTTTATGCTTTTACCTTATGGTTGAGTCAAGGTGATCCTCACCTTTCCCTTTTTCATTTTATCCTTTGGCAAGCTCCTCGTGTTTGAAAGATCATGATATATATATATATCCAATTGGATGTAAGTTAGCATGGGCTATTATTGTTGACATCACCAAAAGGTGAATACGTTGGGAGGCAACACGATAAGCCCATATCTTTCTCAGTGTCCGGCTAAAACTCCATAACCACAAGTATTGCATGAGTGTTAGAAATTATAGAAGACTACAAGATAGTTGAGTATCTGAATTTGCTGAAAAGCTCTATTGTTGACTCTTTCTGATGTTATGATAAATTGCAATTGCTTCAATGACTGAGATTATAGTTTGTTAGTTCCCAATGAAGTTTTTGAACCATACTTGACATTGTGAATTGATTGTCACTTGAGCATAGGAAATCATATGATAAAATCTATATATGTTGTTGTTATAAGAATGATCATGATGCCCCCATGTCTGTATTTTATTTTTATCGACACCTCTATCTCTAAACATGTGGACATATTTTTCGATATCGGCTTCCGCTTGAGGACAAGCGAGGTCTAAGCTTGGGGGAGTTGATACATCCATTTTGTATCATGCTTTTATATCAATATTTATTGCATTATGGGCTGTTATTACACATTATATCTCAATACTTATGGCTATTCTCTCTTATTTTACAAGGTTTACCATGAAGAGGGGGAATGTCCGCTGGAATTCTGGCTAGAAAAGGAGCAAACATTGGAAACCTATTTTGCACTGCTCCAAAAGTCCTGAAACTCCATGAAACATGTTTTTGGAATTTATAAGAATTATTGAGCAAAAGAAATACATCAGGGGGCCCACACCTCAGCCAGGAGACACTACAAAAAAAGACACATCCATGACATTTTCGGTCGAACGATTTTTTTTCTGTCATACATATGACACTTCTATGACGATAATTGTGACAAAACCCGGTATCATCATAGATGTGGTGGGCTCCTACTTCTATGACAAAAAATCATGACAGAAGATGGGCTTTTCGTCCTGGGCGGGCCGGAGACGCAGCTGCATGACATTCTTTGGGCCGTCCATGACGGAAAAAACCGTGGTAGAAGCGAGGGGGAGGAAAATTTTGGGGAGTTGCCGGTTACGGTGGGAGGTCGGGGGCGGAGCGATGCGCGTTTCTCTCGTACGTACGCATGTGTTGCGAGGCGTTGGCTCTAACTGAAGTCGAGCGAGGCATTGGGCTCTAACCGAACCCGAGCGATTGCACTGCAGGCTACACGTTACTGAACCCGAGCGATCGATCGATGGTTGTTAACTGAACCCGGTGGAGAGATTCCTTCGCTACTGCTGCTAACTGAAGCCGATCGATGCTGCCTCTGGGATGAACAGTGAGCATTGCGGGGGGGGAGGGGGTTTGGATGAACAGTCAGCGGTGGCGTTGCCTCTGGATGAACAGGAACCCGTGGTGTGGAGGGCTGGATGAACAATAGACGATGGATGGGTGGTCGTGGAGGGGTGGTTGAACAGGACCCCGTGGTGTGGAGGGCTGGATGAATAGTAGACGGTGGAGGGGTGCCCGTGGAGGGGTGGTTGAATAGTAGCCGGTGGAGTAGCCCGCGGTGGAGGCTGGATGAACAGGAGCCCGTGGAGGTTGGAGGAGGTCGACGGTAGCCCGTGGAGGCTGGAGGAGGTCGATGGTGGAGATGAACAGTATCCCGTGGAGTCCCGTTTTGCGGTACGCCACACCCCTCCCCCCCTGTTTTGACTGTAGCGCTCCAACACAAGTCCGTTTCGTCCATTTTGCGGTATGCCACACCCCTCCCGATGAACAGGACCCCTGTTTCGACCGTAGCGTTCCAACACAAGTCTGTTTCGTCCGTTTTGCGGTATGCCACACCCCTCCCGATCAACAGGACCCCCATTTTGACTGTAGGAGGTCCGTTTCCTCTGTTTTGTGGTACGCCAGGCCCCTCCCGATCAACAGGACCCCGTTTCGAACATGGCCGGTCGAACACAAGGCCGTTTCCTCCGTTGTGCGGTACGCCAGGCCTCGTTTCCATCGCCTGTTCCGTCCAAGCCCTCCCGATGAACACGACCACGCATTCCGTTCCGACCCAGCCGGTTGGCTCCCCATGAACACAACGACAATGTTGTTTCTTTGTTCCGACCCAGCCATGTATGTATGTGTGATAGGCGTTAGAGACCCTGCCCGTATGTATGTACGTGGCCGTATTTTCTTTCTTGCACCCTCGCCGCTATACGTACGTGTACATGCTACGTGTGTGCCTCTACATCCACCAGTATATATGTACGTACACGTTCGCGACTAGAATGACAACGCTACGTACGCTTCGACCAGGTGGGTCTCGACTGTCATGCACTTCCTTGCGTGCGAATATGTAGCTAGTGGGTCCCAGCAGTCAGGGGGGCGAATTGTTTTTTTTGCCCGGACGCACTTCCTTGCGTGCGAAGGTGTAGCTGGTGGGTCCCAACAGTCAGGGGGGAAACATTTTCTTCGCGAAATATGGTGGCCCGTCCGGTGGGTCCCCGCTGTCAGGTGGAGGAATAATTATTTTGCGTGTAATAAGGAGGCACTTCCTTGCTGCGGCCGTGGACCCAGCTGTCAGCCTCTCCACGTAGTGTCCACGTCCAATGGAAGCCATTCCTTGACCACGTTGACCACGCCGAGGCGAGAGCACCAGGGCGGTGGACGACGGCGAGGCCTAGGAAGGGGACGACGCGGAGCCGGGGAAGACGCGGCAGTGGATGCCCACGCGTAGAGGAGTACGAGGGTTCACTAGTTTGCTGTGGTGTGAGGCTCCCGTTGCCGCAGAATAACAGGGGGTGTGGGTGAGTAGAGGGATGGCCTGGCCAGCGGTGGGAGTAGTAGGGGGCGGTGAGGCCTCCGCCGCATCGCAGCCGGCCACGGGAGGCAGGAGCACGAGGCATGACCGGCGTTGGTTTGGGCGGCTGGAGCAAGAAGACCAAAGGTTGAAGAAGCACTATGGCCGTTGGATGGACATCGTACGATCACTGGAGCTAGAATCGTGCATATTGACTAAGTTGACAAAGTCCTCCGTCCCCGTCAACTTAGTAGGCCCACAAGTCAGCCTGCCACTATACTGGGTCCCAGCTAATAGGGGGAGTATTCATTTTTTTGTGCGTAATAAGGAGGCACTTCCTTGCGTGCGAAGATATAGCTGGTGGGTTTGAGCTGTCAACGGCGGTAACGTTTTTTTCGTGAAATACTGAGGCCCTTTCAGTGGGTCCCCGATGTCTGGTGGAGGAATCATTATTTTTGCGCGTAATAAGGAGGCATTTCCTTGCGTGCGGCCGTGGACCCAGCTGTCGGCCTCTCCACGTACAGTCCACTTCAGATGCATGTTGGTTGTTGACCACGTTGACCAGGCCGCGCCGAGAGCACCAGGGCGGTGGACGACAGCGAGGCCAAGGAAGGGAACGACACGGAGGCAGGGAAGACTCAGCAGTTGTTTCCCACGCGGAGGGGAGTACAACTGAATGAGGGTTTACAGGTTCGTCTGCCGTCGCCGGAGAATAACAGCAGGTGTGGGTAAGTAGAGGGATGGCTAGGCCAGCAATGGGAGTACGGTGGGGCGGTGAGGCCTGCGCGGCAGCACAATCGGCCGCGAGGAGGAGGGAGCTGGTAGTCCCGCCGGCGCTTGTTTGAGCGGCTGGAGCAGGAAGAGCAGAGATTGAAGAAGCACGATGGCCGTTGGATGGCCATCCAACAGTCACTGCTTGTGCGTCAACCTTTTTTTAGGAAAGCCTCAAATCTGTGGAAAACAGCATATAGCCCATCTGCCATTATTTCTAATAATTTACAGCCCATTTGCTAATTCTTAAGGTTTTGTTTGGAGCCCATATTCTTTTTGTTAGCATTACAGCCCATATTATGGCCACGGTTAAAAAATTATACAAAATTTTGCATATTTCGGTGCGGTCCGAACTGTTTTTAATCCCAAAATTTTGACTCACATTCAAACTGATTTTAAAACTAAATGTATATCAATATAAAATCCAACAAATTCTCCACGCATAAAAATTAATGTAATTTAAAATCTCAAAATGAAAAAAATATATTTCAAACTAATTGCCGCTTTGATGTGTCTTAAAAATGTACAACCCATTTCTCATTACTGATGGGCCATTTTCTCGGCCAGCTGAATGAAAGCTCTCCTCGTCTTGAAAGATTTGCAGCCCAACAGGCCTGACAAAGCGACTTACTTGGCAAATCACAAAAAAACTGGGCTGTGGCCATGGACCCAGTTGTCAGCCTCTCCACGTACAGTACTCTTCCGATGGAAGTCGTTCCTTGACCACGTTGACCACGCCGCACGGAGAGAACCACGGCGGTGGACAACGGCAAGGCCTAGGAAGGGGACAACGCGGAGCCGGGGAAGACGCGGCAGTGGAAGCCCGCGCGGAGAGGAGTACGAGGGTTCACTGGTTCGGCTGCCGTCGCCGTAGGGCCTGGCCAGCGGTGGGAATAGTAGGGGGCGGTGAGTCCTCCGCGGCAGCACAACCGGCCACGGGAGGCAGGAGCATGAGGCACGACCGACGCTGGTTTGGGCGGCTGGAGCAAGAAAACCAAAGGTTGAAGAAGCACTACGGCCGTTGGATGGACATCGTACGGTCATTGGAGCTAGAATCGTTCATATTGACTAAGTTGACAAAGCCCTTCGTCCCCGTCAACTTAGTAGGCCCACAAGTCAGCCTCCCACCAAGGTGGGTCTTAGCTAGGAGGGGGAGTATCATTTTTTTGTGCGTAATAAGGAGGCACTTCCGATGGATCCGAGCTGACAGCGGTGGGGGGGGGGGACGTTTTTTTTGCGAAACACGGTGGCCCGTCAGGTGGGTCCCAGCAGTCAGAGGGCAAACATTTTTTTCGCAAAATACGGTGGCCCGTCCAGTGGGTCCCTCCTGTCAGTTGGAGGAATCATTATTTTCCGCGTAATAAGGAGGCACTTACTTGCTGCGGCCGTGGACCCAGCTGAGACTCTCCACGTACAGTATACTTCCGATGGAAGTCGTTCCTTGACCACGTTGACCTCGCCGCATTCCGTTGCATGCATGCGTCCATGGGCGTGGCGCGTCCCCACTGTCAGCCTCTCACGTACAGTTATCTTCCGATGACTCTCGGTTGTTGACCACGTTGACCACACCGTGCCGAGCGCACCCAGACTGGAACGACCCGGAGATGGGGAAGATGGGGCAGTGGAGTCGTAGATGGAGAGGAGTGGGAAACTTCACTGGTTTGGGTGCGTGCCAGCACAGCCGCGGTGCCGCCCATGGGAGACAGGAGCAAGAACAGAGGTTGAAGAAGGAGCAGGACTGTTGGATTAATATCCAACGGTCCAGCTGCTAGAATCATTTGTTGATTAAGTTGACAAAGCCGTGCGTACACGTCCGCTTAGCAGTCCCACAAGTCAGTCACCAAATATGACGGGTCCCAGCTGTCAACGGGATGAATAATTTTTTTCGCAAAACAAGGAGGCACTTCCTTCCGTGCGAAGATACAACCGGTGGGTCCCAGCTGTCAGGTGGAGGAAACCTTTTTTTCTAGCTTAATAAGGAGGAACTTTCCTTGCGTGCGACCATGGACCTTGTGGGTCCCAGCCATTAGGCTCTCCACGTACAGTCCTCTTCCGATGACTCTCGTTTGTTGACCACACCGCACCGAACACAGCGAGGCGGTGGACGACGGCGAGGCCCACGACGGGAACGACTCGGAGATGGGAAAACACGGCAGTGGAGTCGTAGATTGAGAGGAGGAGAAGGGTTATAACTGGTTCTGTTGCAATTCATATCAAACTCAGGTTCACAGGGCACGTTCATATTCATAGCCAACATTCACTATCAACAGCTCAAAAGATTCATATATACACAAGCTCAGCATATCTATGCATCCAAATGATTGATAGATCACACGACAATATTCATACATAACTCACAAAAAGATTCAGATATACACATGTTCAGTATGTTTATGCATCCAAATGATTGAGATCACAGCCAATATGATGCATGGACGAACTTTAATTACCTAGGGTACGGACTGGTAAATGGTGTTCAATCAGAGGTACTTCTTGCTAAAATTAGTTCTTGTACGAGTAAACTTTCGAGTACATAAGAGGCAGCACATGCAATCTGAACTTTGCTTGTAGGTTTATCCTCAAATAGTGGCCTCGTGCCGACGGAGGTTTGAGAAACTTGGCCACTACTTTCATCCAACTAGTTTACTGGCTCATCTTGGTCCTGTATCTCGCCAAAATTCTACATTGCAGACGAGAAAGGAGGCGGTTGAGAAAATGAACCACCCAAATTTTTTGTGCAGTTCAACGGAAATGGAGCATCCTTGGCGTGCAGACTGATTAAGTCCCAGATGAATATACGCGTCAACCAACTTGTTGGAATCTTTAGACTCCATGCCATATAGTTCGCTACCATATGTGCCGATAACCAAAAGGCACAAGTTGGGACCAAAGACTGGACTGCGTTTTTCTGGGCTATGCACCAAGCAATATTTTTGGCGTTCACTCTCCTAATACTTGGAGTTTGACAATTGGTTGACGCCGGTTGATACTTGAATGAATATAGGAACTTCTTATCAACATCGATGCTTGTCTGAGTGAACTTTGGAGTACATAGCAGTAGCATAAGTACCTGTCCATCTGATCATTTTGTGCAGTTCTACTGAAATCACCCGATGTAATGATTTGCCTACGAGTTCAGGCTCCAAATTACTCCTTTATGAAATCGGCAAACAGTAGCACAATACCAAATTACCAATACATATGATAGGCTCAATAATCAGGATAAAGACCAGTACCAACCTGTGTGAGGTAGCATATCAATTACTATTTCCTTTGACTGGAAGCTGAGATAAGCCAAGCGACTGACAGCAAAGGAAGAAAGCAAGCGGAGATTAGCGACTGACAAGAAAGGACGGAAGCTGTCGAGGCAATAAAGCACCCAAAGTTTTTGTGCAGTTCCACCAAAATCGAGCATCCCTGTTGGCACATATATTGAGAGAGTGAGATTACTGTAATAGTGGGACTAGTTGATGAAACATACACTAACAAATAGAAGCACCCTCATTATCTTAATGGGTAAAGTTAGCAACATAGTAGTCTTGCTTAAAGAGAGGTATTAGTTTATTTAATCACTGCCAATTAGCTCAACTCAACACTCAAAGCATTGCCATTTATCATAGGTTGCAAAACTTAAAAGTGCAAAGATAAAGGAGTTTCTCATGACAGTAGCACGATACAAATAGAGATGACAGCAAACTAATATGGATGAAGGCCTTAGGCTCGTATCAACCTGAGAAAAAAGCTTATTCATGTAGTCCCATAAGAGATGATAAAGCACTCACTAGAATCACACAATAGTATATATTTTTGTGCACTTCAAATGTATGGTTGAAATCACTCTTGTTTACCAGTGCTGAGATTATATCGAAAGATTACCAAGAACTTCCAGCAGAGTTAAAGCACTAGCTGGGATACAGTTCATTGTATTGTCTTGTGTAGTTGCACTAAAATGATTGATTGGCACAACAGGATCCCTGTTTGCACAAGTAGGAACAAGGTGAAACCTTCATTAGCTTAGTGAGAAAGGATAGGAAGACATTAGCATATTACTCAAATAGTAGCATCGAATTCATGATGGACAATACGCAAAACATTGCCTCATTGAACCAATGGCAATAAATTGACATGCAAAACAATAGCACTATTATGTCATGACACTAATAATATTCCCTCCCTGCTCCACCACATGATTCACCTCCATAGACAAACATTCACACGTACATGATTCAACATAGGGTCCTACTAAAGATTTGTTTAACTCCAACAGGAAAATTAGGCAGTAATAAATTAGTGGTACTTACGTGCTCCTAATTAATTAAGTGAGACAATAGAAGTGGAAGGGCTCCCTGGAGGATCGTCTCACATGTAAGGTAGTCATTGCCGGAGCCCTTGAATAGCCTCGACTGAGGCCTCTGGCTTCAGCAAGATCGCCTTGGCACTGTTTATTCTTCTTCTTCTTCCTCTTCATGCTATGTTTCTCTTTCTCCTCACCAGTTGGTGAAACCAAGTACATGATTGGCCTTCTAATTTAGAATTGGTTTTGTCAGTGAGGGAGTACAAGTGTACTAGTAAAAAACAGCATTATTTTCTCATGGCAGTCAGAAAATAGAGATGAACACATGCATTAAATATCATTCTTACCTAAAGGAAGGTTATGGCGCCAATATGGATGATGAGGATTGGAACACAGATCTCCCTTTGTGCAATTCCACCAAAATGAACCAACTGTTCCATCTGACATTCCAGTTAAACAGCACAAAAGTCACTTCTTCTAAGAAGAGTTTTGTGCAGTGCACCAAAAGGTCACAACAGCAACCAGGTGAATTGGATATCCCTGTTTGCACAAAAAGGCACAGAGGAAACAGTCAGAGTCTCAAACAATTACAGGCAAAAACATTTGGCTAAACTTGTCAGAGTCTCAAACAATTACAGGAAAAAACAGTGGCATGGCTTCATTTTTACCAGGGACATTATATTAAGAACAGCTAAGGCTGCGTTCGGTTCACGGGTTTGGTGCAGGATTTTCGTAGGAACACAATTCCTATAGTATTCTTTCCCTTCCAACCATTCGGAACACGGGAAAGGTGAATAGTGTTTCATAGGAAAGCTGGTCTGGTAGTACTGATTCCATCGGATTAGAAACATCCACGCGCTGCTCATTTTTTGGGCAGAAGCCCGAGGCAGGCGCTCGCTGCCATGCGTTAGACAGGTTGCTGCGCTGTGTTTGCCGGAATAAAAAAATCAACCTATGTGTGGTACGTGAGGTGAGGAAAAGAGTAGTCACTGTGCAGCTGAATAAACAAATAGCATCTCATACTGCCAATCATGCTACTTTAAAAAAACAAATATGTACATTTCGTAGTCCATCCGAACACATTCTCTTGAGAGTTTCCTCCGGTTCGCTGTTCCATAGTTTTATACCTACATTCCTTTCCTATTCCTCTATTTTCATCAAGACCTATGTTTTCTGCCCCTTTATTCCGACCGGAGCCTAAATATTTGGTATAAGGGCATGGGACAGTGGGTGCACCAGCAGTACAACACCATGTACGTAAACAGGGGCATAAAGTGGTGATTCATAGTTTGTTGCCCCGAGAAACAAACATCCAAGAAACATATCTGGGTTGGTCCCATTTTTGTTCACTCTAGCCACCTACTCCTATGTGTTGATAGCAAATCTAGTCCTGGTCATACCACTGTGTACAGCGTTACCCCTATATTTCCCTTTTCGACCAAGAGACCGGTTGGATGACCAGTCTGTACTACTTTCATCCCCTTTCCTTCATGTTTGTACCAAGTCCGATGTACATACTAAATTCCCCCACCCCCACTTTATTTCAATGACAAGTATTTTCGGACGGAGGGAGTACAAGATTCTACTCCATGAAGTAGCTTTACCTCTAACAATAGAAGAAGAAAAAATAGTTGACGTTGGACCATCCGATCGAGAGGGGCTGAGAGGTAGAAAATGATGCACATGCAGCGATGTAGCGAGCTGGGGAAGTAGAGCTAAGGCGGTTTCGAACGAAGATATACCTGAAGGTCGTCGGGATGTGGATAGGTGGGCGGCGGGAGGCCGGATCCGCCCACAGGCAACGACGAAGAGATCGGAGGACCTCCCGCGCTGGCGCTCGGCCAGAGATAATGGTGCGGCCAGCAGTGGGTCTCCTCCCTCGCTGTCAACGATGGCCTGAACGCTGCCCCTCCTCCCCTTCACTGGCGAAGGGGGATACGTCCGGATCTGTAACCAGCGGTGAGGATAGAAAACCAGTGTTTTTTGAAGGGAGAAAGACAGGGTTACTACCCCTATCTTGTTTAGATCTGGAGAGGATGAGAGTGTGTGAATAGAGCAGCCCTTGCAAGCAAGCGCGGAGGCTCCGACCTATATATAAGTAGTGGGGTAGTTTTCCTTTTTCACTCCATCAAAACAATCATTCAAAATTGTGTACTATACTACATGCCAGGTCGTGATTTTTTTTAGTTGTTGATTGTTTTTTGAGATAGCTACCCGCTTGTTCCAAGTGGTGTTACGGTGTGCCAGCTCGCACTTTGTATCATTCAAGTCTGGTAGTACTACAAGTCCCTCCATTAAATGAACAACCACCCCCTCATAAAAATTGTGAACAAGCCCACGGCTAAAATTAGCGGAAATGTGGGTTGCCCCAACATGCATTATTATTTGTATTTTCTACTCCCTCTGTTCCTAAATATAAGTCTTTTTTATTAGCCACACCTAAGACAAGAATTTTTTTATTAGCAGTGAACCCCACATGTCATAGACACAAAAATTGTGGCAAGATTCCCTTAGGCAAGCCAAAGTGTGTCTAACAATTTGAGCAACTCAGGTTAGGCAAGTGTGGGAAAAATAATGTGGCAACATAAGACAAACATAGTCACAATCCAAACAGCCCCGTGATTTTTTGTGACATGCATGAAAATTTGGTTAGTTAAATTTATAGTCAAAATTTGGCAAGGTGCATCAAATCAACACATGCAAGTATCAAAAGGAAGTCACGACATGCATGCATGCGTTGTACTCCCTCCGTTTCCAAATATAAGTCTTTTTAGAGATTGCAACAAGTGACTACTCCCTCTGTTCCTAAATGTGAGTCTTTTTAGGGATTCCACTACAAACTACATACGGATGTATATAGACATATTTTAGAGTGTAGATTCACTCATTTTGTTTCGTATGTACTCCAGTTCATAGCGAAATCTCTAAAAAGACTTATATTTTGGAACGGAGGGAGTACATACGAAGCAGAATATGTCTACTCCTACATACGAAGTAGCCCATTTGAAATGTGTAAAAAGAGTTTTATCGAATGCAGTGCTTTGATGTGTCGCGTCAACTCGTACAAGCCCGAGAAATTTGATTACTACGACGCCCTCTCCCTCGCGGACTGAGCTCCGGTGCCTTAACTGCACCTGCCTTTGGCTGCATGACAGGTGGGCCAACCACCTATTGGGCCCACCTGTCATGGACGCAAAGGCAGGAGCAGTAAGTAGAAGCTTTCGCTACACGCTATCCCTCCCGCACGAGGTGGACGGACATGCAGCAGTGGATTCGATACTGTAGAAGTAGGAGTAACATCATTGTTCGTCTTCTCGAAGAGGCGAAGAGCCAAGTGCAAACCGAACGTGGCAGTTGCGAACGCTCGCGTGGTGTGGTTCCTTGGAGTACTAGCGAGGCTCTTGCATGAGACAAAATTGCTATTGTTTAACAATTAAACTCCATTATCCATTGGTTGATACTCATTCTGCATAGGTCCATGCGCTTAGCACCGTTTCCTCCTGGGGTCACCAATGTTTATTTGCTAATTAATAGCATTCCATGAATTGAACTAGCCATTGCAAGTCATTAAAAGCATGCACACCTCTCATCTCTTATTGGTTGATACGTATGTCAAGAAACAAGAAACAAGGTAGAAGTTAATGCACCGCGCCTAAGTGTTTTGGGACTATTTGGTTTTCGTAAGATGACTTACACACCTAGACGGAGGTAGTAGTATAGACCTGTAAACCGGAAAGGAGTATTTGCCTTTCTAGAGATTTCAACAAGTGACTAGACTTCGGCTCAAAAAAAAACAAGTGACTAGACTACACCGTGTGCAGTACCCCCTCCCTTCCGGTTTATAGGGCTCAAATCTCAAATCTCATGAACCAAGGCATTTTGCGATTGGAGGAATGTATCTCGTACTTTACAAAACTACCCTAATTAAACTCATGCATTAATTACGTAGTTCTCTCGTTTTCCTCTCCGCCTTGGTCGCGGTGCACAATATTGAGGCTAGCCATAGTGGGAGTAACTTAGGTAGTAACTTAACACATCCCAAGACAATTTTGCTTATGTGGCAAGTATTTAATGAGGAAAGAGGTGCCTGTGGTAACATAATATGTTACTGTAACATAGCGCTTTCCGAGGCAAAATGAGTCTATGAGATAATAAATGAAGCAATCTATGATACTACTACTATGTTACTTTGCACTATGGAGGTAGTAACTTACACTAGTGTCATATGCATGACACTAGTCTAAGTTACTCCCCACTATGACCAGCCTGAGAGAGTGCTTTGATACGTTTTAGTCTCATGATTAAAAGTAGTGGGACTAAAACTTGTTAGCCTCATCCATGCTAGGATCCAAATACTAAAGAGACTAAAATCAAGTTAATGACATTTCAAAGCATCCGGGCCCGCGTGCCATCCACCAAATCACAGCAAGGTGCTACAGTCGAGACTCACCTGTCACCCCGGTGTGGCCGTCATGACCCGTCATATCACAAAACCCACACCTTTACAAGCAGTGGTAAGGTGGCCTCCAAGTTGGGCTGAACGAAGCAACCATCATTTCATTGGAATGCTCGTTCAAGCCCTTTCTTCCCTTTCTTGAAGAAAACCTCACTCCAGGCTACTCACTTATGCCATTTTTCTTCTCTACCAGCGAAGGAAAGGTGGGCGAATCAGTTATGCTGCTATATTTTCATTCCAATAATCTTCTTTTTGCGAAGCACCGACCGATTCTCACATCCTATTCTTTTCTCGTTTTCATTGCGATTGTGGTTTCCTTTCGATTGCTTTTTGTTTGTCAGTTCATTGATGGATCCTAGAGCACTAGGCAAAGAGTTGCCAGCGGACAACCCACTGGAGACAGCGATCTCCAGGAAGCGAGCACCGACCAACGAGTTGACCATGTTGGCGGGCCAACCCATGGAGACGAAGAACTCCAAGACACAAGCACTGGCCAAAGAATTGAGGACGTTGGCGGACGAACTCCTCAGAGAAAGTTGGAAGAACAGCAAGGGCCCCACCATGCCTACCCCAGGAGCTCTGATTGCCACCTATGTGAGGCTCAAGACCGAGTTTGAGGAGATAGTCGCTGTTGAGAAGCAGTATTCCCCTGGCAAGGTGATGGCCCCCATCGAGGACGAGGAGATGGCCCCCGGAGGGATGAGATCCCCCGGTGAGCTGCACAAGGTAAAAAATAATGGCTTATTACCATAGTTGTCGTTTTTGATTATTTTCAATGTGATTGCTTTTTGATTATTTGCAATGTGCTTGCTAATATGTTAGTGTTGTGCAGGTGCCGGTGGTTGTCCTTGATGATTCCGATGTCATGGCCCATGCTGTTGGCATCGCCCCGGAGATCGATTCTGATACCGCTGTCCATCCTGTGGACATTGCCCAGAGATTCCGATGTCACGGTCAGTCCTGTGGACATCGCCCCAGAAATCGATTCCCATGCCGCTGTCTGTGCTATGGTCATTGCCAGAGAGATCGATGACAAGAAATAGTTGGTCGCGCTAATCCTTCAGGGTAGTTTGCATTTCCCTGTGTTTAATTACCAGAACGATGCGTGTTATCATACCATCTTAGGGCTAGTGCACTGTCTTGTGTGGGCGGATCTTGTTACTTTTGTTTGATAGTGAATCATGCGATGAATCATGTGAACCCTCTCCGAGTTATGGAAACAGATGTATCTTCACTAGCTTTTGATGTAATATATGACATGCTTAGATGTAAGTTTGAACTGTTTATCATATCAGCAGGGCTTGTTTGATGATTCTTGGTGTTAGTAGGCTAGCTATTGTGCGAGCTATAGTACTTGCAAAACACTCACCGAAGAGAAACATTGGGGCTGATGAGCTCGTGGTATGCTTATACTTATCCCTCGTCGATCGACCAATAGCCCTAGCTCCTAAAATTGTAGGCTTAGCGATCGATCAGACAATAGTCGACATACATTCAGGCCTCATTTGGTTCATAGGGTAGGAAAATCGTAGCAAAAGTACAGAGAACGTGCAACACAAAATCATAGCAGTGCAGAGACGTACTCCCTCCATTCCAAAATAGATGACCTAGGCGGGCTAGTTTGGCCTAGTGGGTTTCAGTGATATGACGTGGTACAATGTCGTCCAGTCTTCGCGTGTGGTAGCAGTATTGCGGGTACAGTAAGTTTTCTTGAAGAAGCGGAATTCAACGAAGTCATGATGGTTCCTTTGTCCGAACAACTTACAGTGGGAAAGGTTGGGCCTGCGAAACGACCGGGGTAGACTAGGATAATTTTGTGCATGGCAGGTGGACCAGGATGGTCGACGTCCCACATGTTGGTGAATGAAAGTATTCTTTCCGATATAGAGGACGAGCAACGAGTATTCATTGTTTATTTTTTATGAAAGCTATTGTCTCCACTATTACTCCTTGACTTTGTCAAATCCTCTCTCTCCTCCACATAAGCGGGGACTACTTGCTATGCATGCAGCGGGCAGCTGGCGTCTTGAGGGGCCAGGGCGGTGAGTGCGGGCTCCGAAAGCGGTCCGGACTCCAGCATGGCCCACCTCACATTATCACCATATATTTCTTGGAGTCCATGCACAGCGGGCGGGCGATCTCTTCTCCCTCCCCTGTTTCTCTCTTCTCAGCTGAGGCCCGCCGAGCGATTAGATTTAGGCTATCGGCGGTTTATTCAAATTACTGTCCCACATGTCAGTGAAATTGCAAGACAACGCGTGTCCCCTTTGGTGAGTGGCGTGCGAGCCGGACTGTCGGGGTTGCGACGCGTATGAGTCATAAGTGTGCCGCCTTTTCCTTTAGAACTTGCGAAGCGTAACATTTTCACGCGATCGATCGATAGAAATACTGAACAAAATGACGAGGGCGGTGCTTTCCCGCTCGTTAGGCGGGCTAGTTCGAGTGATATGACGTGCTACAGTGCCATCCACTTGCTCCATTTTTATGTAAGCAAGAGTTTACACTCGTATGCAGGAGTGCGAAACACCGCGGATCTGATTTTGATCGAGGGATAACTGTTCCTTGCCAAATAATGGAGGATTGTTAGCGATTATAGCATGATAGTTAGGGCATCTCCAGTGCTGGCCCACAAATTTACACCGGCATCTGTCCGAGGACACTGATGGATGCCATCCGATGCTGCCCGCATACCTTTCGACAACTATATGAACTAACTGGACGAAATTCATGCAAACAAAGCAAATTCCGGATGAAATTAATCAGATGAAATTCATTACATTTCAAAAACTTTTCCTACAAACTGGACGAAATTCATTACATATTTTGCACAAACCGTACTAAATCTACTGTAAACCTAATCTAAACGATCGCCGACACCCGACCACCAAGTCCGGCCATGAACCCGAGAAAGCAGGCCATTGCCTTTGCCTCCTCCTCATCCGCCTCGATAATCTCCTCCTTCGGCCGGAGCACAAGGTTATGAAGATTTCCGCCTCCACGTCGCTGTCAAGCGGCTAATTGGCCACCGATGTTTACCCCACCAAGCTTGGCATCGACTAAGTGGAGTAGCGGTGGCCTTCCCGGGACCAGAGCAGCGGCGACCTATCATGTACTACTCTTCCTCGCTGTCGGCTACAACCGCGCACGCGTGCCGGCTTCGTGGTCGTGGCGGCGGAGGGCGGCCCGAGGGGTGCCGGCGATCTCCTTCGTTTGCTCCTGCGACAGTACGTCGAAGAGAGCTTTGGAGCGCGCCCGGAGCGGAGCAGCCGATGTCCCTCGTCTGCTCCTGCGACAGTACGTCCAAGAGAGCTTCGGAGTGCCACGAGGCCATGGTTGAAGTGGTGCCGACAGAAGGAAGGGACCGGAGGAGAATAAGTGTGGGTCTTTGGCTATGGCTGGTAGCTGGGGCTCAATTTAATATAGCGGGCGAATGGCACTGGGCCACGACAGACGGATGGACAACTAGCGCCGGAGTAGGTTCGTCGGGCGTGAATGCAGACGCTGCTTCAGTGACTTAACTGCAGATGTGTTTGGGTGACTGACATGTGGGCCCAACGGGCATCTGGCCCGCATGTCAATAACACACCAATTGCACCTGCAGTTAAGCCCAGTAAATGCAACATTGACATTCTGGAGATACGGTGACCGTTTCAGGCGCATGCGGACTGTTTGACTGGTCAACCATACAAATACGGAGCTATACGCTGAGCCAGCGACCATATAATCACCATATCTCATATACAATGATCAAAGTGAGCTATCAAGACAAGTTCGATGACCGCCAATGCATTTTACTCGGTAATAAATGACCAGGATTGAAGGGGAATCCTAATTTGCTTCGTCTTCTGTCCTTGAGCTCTTGACAAACCAATGCACTATACGGTTGTCCGGCCACTCCACCCCAGAGCTCTCACCAAACGCCGTTCATGCCACCGCGCCGCACACTAACCGGTAAGGCAGCAATCGCATCCCGCCGCGCCGAGTTCCTCGCCGCCCACGAACGCACACAAAATGGTAGGGAAGCGATGGCATCCTGCCGTGCCGAGTTCATCTCCGCTCACGACCTCACAACTATGTGGGAGGAATTTGAAGATGCCAAGGCCGAATGGCGGTAGAGCAAGAGGCGGCCAAAGCCGCACAGAGGAAGCGGAAAAGTCAGAAAGCACTCAAGAAAAGAGAGGCCCGCCGCCGCAAGAAAGAAAAGGACGCACGCGCTGCTGCAGAGAGGTCGGCGAAGATCCAATCACGGTGGGGTGTCGCCGACAAAGCCGGGAAGGAGAACGACGGCGTCTGGCCAGCATGTGAGAAGTAGTAGTACTAGTAGTTAGTGTGTGTGTCTGTGTCTGAGTACGACCATGTACCAGTACTACTAGTTACTACTGTAGTTTTTAGAGCAAATTACCAGTACATTAGCCTAGACTAAGTGGAAAAATTCCTATCCTATGCATCAAATGGCATCTCTTTCTCTATAGGAATTGAGATGCATGTCATCTCACTTCCTATGATTTTCATATTCCTATCCTATGAACGAAAGGAGGCCTCTGTTGGAGTAAATACTATAGCTAGCAGTACTGCTGGTACAGTAGTTTTCTTCAAGAAGCGGAATTCAACGAAGTCATGATGGTTCCTTTATCCGAGCAACTTCAAAGTGGGAAGTGGGCATGTGGTTTGACGGCTCATTAGTCATTGTTACTGCGGCGCGACGACCTGGGTGACTCTCCCTTGGAGTTCTGTGTGCATGGCAAGTGGACCAGGATGGTCGACGTCCCACATGTTGGCGAACCGAAGTATTATTTCCGAAACCGCGTGGTATAGTATCACTGCTGATTGGTTCGCAAAAAAATAGTATCAATGCCGATTTATAATTATTTTTTATTTCTGATGAATGCTAGCATTTCAACTCTTACAACGAAGGGTGCCAAACACGGCACACGCTGGATGTCCCACACATCAGCGAAAAGAGTGGGACATGAACATCGTGGTAGAGCCCAGCGTAAAAAAACAGCGTGGTAGAGCGTCTCCACTTCTTCCACTTCTGGGTCGGAGACCACACGTAGTAGTACTTAGCTGTATGAACGATACAAAGTGCGACCTGGAGAGAAAGACACGTCTAGTTGGTAGGTCTCGGGACATATACGTAAACAAATATAAAAGTTAATATGTGCCTCCAACTAATATAGTAGTAGTAGAGTACTTAGACACGTACCCCATAACATCACTGTGCATTGCACATACAACATTTAGTGGTAGTACGTAGTAAGAGACAAATGCCGCCCAAGAGTTCCCTTCTCGACCTACTTTTGGGTGTTTGGTAGAGTGTATGGAGGGTGCATGAGTCCACACTAGTTTAGCACAAATACACTAGAAGCATGCATGAAGAGAGCATGCATGAAGAGGGGTGTTGAGTTGAGCATGCATGAAGAGGGAACAACTATGCTGAGACGAGAACGCAACCAAACACACCCTATATGCCACGCATGTTCATACCATTTGTGCCTTTCTACTTCACTTACTGCGCTACATTACTCAGGTTCGTACGCCCACTCCTGGGTACATGTCCGTCTCGTAGTTCCAGTGCCACGTGTTCTTCATATAGATGGAACGATCATTGCATAACACGTGCGCCCTGATGCTAGATGTCTCGCGTGTTGGCAAAAGGATGAACAAAGCTCACGTAAAAAAATAGAGTGGAAGAACATAGATTTCGGACGACCGAGAAGGAGCAAGGAACCTCGTGGTGGAGCGTCTGCACTAATAATATTTAATATTAGTCAGCGATATAAAATTAACCAATCATCTCCACAGTGGACTGGAAGAGTACGAAACACGGCAGCCCAGTGTAGTTACATCATACTAGTACATGGCTAACCCACGCTATCACCATATTTTTTGGCTTCCGTGCGACACCTATCTCTAGTAATCCAGCAGCCTATATCGCTTCTCCCTCCTCGTCTCTATCAAAGTGCGGCGGGCTAGCGTTTCTGCCGTCTATTGAGGTCGGTTAACTATCACATGTTAGCGACATGCCAAGAGCATTCTAAAAAAAATTCCTTTCACGTTCCATTTTCAAAAAGAAAAAAATCCTTTCACGTACGAATTTTCCTGTATGCTTTGAGCAACTTGCATGTCCTATACTTCTCCTGTTTGATACTCTAACTTAGCTAGAGGTTAGACTAACTCATGACTAGCCCTGAACTAACTGTAGCCAAAGAGGTGTTTGGTGACAGGGTTAGATTGAAAATAAATGCACTTCATGGAGAGAGAAAAGTGATTTTTCAGTGGTCCCAATGAGAACTATCTCCAGTTAGCACCTCTTGGGTGGGATAGTTTTTTTTGTGGGTTCGGTGCAACTTGCTCCAATTTAAACCCTCATGCTTGGATACTTTAGGGCTATTTGCACCCCAACTAGCTCAAACTAACTCTAACCCATGGATCCAAACAGGGCCTATGGCCAGTCTCGACGCGGAGCAGTCGCGTGCACCGGGAAGCGGTGCTCTCTCGGCCGTCGCGCCACTTCAAAGCCGGCGCCAGTGAGAGGTCGTCTCCACTCTGGCCGGGCATTAATGCGGCACTGACGCTCCAGGCGACGCTAACCGTTTCACGCAGGAAGCGCGCGCTGGCAAGGGAGTATAGGTTTTGAACCATTTCAGTAATGGTAGTTTGCAAAACTACTCAATTATTGCACTCAGTTTCCTAAGAAATTGTGGTAAAAAATGTTACTCCATAGCCCACTTCCCTTCTCCTTCCTGCTCGTGATTTATGTGGCCATGTTAACGTGGTTGTGTCAAAAAAATGTCACCTCCTGCTCGTGATTTGCGTTATATAATTACAAGCAAGATTCTCGTGCATTGCACGGAACATCAATATGCATTTTTTTTACAAAACACCTGTTGTGATTGACCCATGCAGGAGTAATCCCATGTGTAAAAACTAATGATACCTCGAGAATTTTATCGGAAAACTGATATCTCGAGAATTTCATCGAAAAAATGAAAGATGAGAGATAAGGTGAGGAGGAGTGGAGCGTGGTGGTGACTGGTGGTCGGAATGGGCGGAGGCATGGGGATGGACGGCGCCGGCAGGCGGCAGCGGCCACCATGCATGCTAGATTGTTCCAGAGACTTATTCCCTTTTTAATTGCTGAGCAATGAGGTTGCGGGAGATAATGATGTGGAGAGAGGTGCGGGTTTCTTTTGTAAAATTATCATAGTTTGCTTCCTATCCGTCAGATATAGATCATACGGTCTGTATTACAAGATGCCAGGCACACCATCATCGCCAACTCGTTTTTTTATAAGGGTATACAGATGATAAGTTTGCTGACTACTAAAGTAAAGTGGAATCTATCCATGTTATGCAAGTAAATAAAGGTGATTGTTTATCATACGGGTAAGGTTGGATGAAGGGTGGTAGGAACAAATGCTCCGCCTAGAGCATGTGTGTGTGAGATGGAGTCTTAGTGTGTGTGTATGTGTGTGTGTGTGAGAGAGAGAGAGAGACAGAGAGAGTGAGAGAGAGAGAGAGGAGAGAGAGAGATGGAGTCTTAGTTTGTGTGTGTGTGAGAGAGAGAGAGATGGAGTCTAAGTGTGTGTGTGGCTGTGGGTGTGTGTGAGAGAGAGAGAGAGAGATGGAGTCTTAGTGTGTGTGTGTGTGTGGGGTGGTGGTGGTGGTGTGTGTGTGTGTGTGCACGCGCATGTGTGTGTGTGTGTCCCGGGGTCCTCTGTGGCAGATGTAATTTAAGTGTGCATGGCTTCATCATAGAGAGGTGATGTGTATGGCAGAGGCCACCAACGATGGGGTGCGAGAGAGAAAATGCCCATAGGAGGGAAGAGAAGGTGCGTGCGCGTGAGAGGAGTCGACATCGAGAGAACGTGTTTGTTCGAGAGACACCACAGAAGACTACTATATATCGATGGTGCATGTAGGCGGGAATTAAACAAATGGATGGTCTTATTGGTTTCGGGGATATAGGGGAAGAGTGAGAGGCGCGCGGGGCGGGGGGGTAGCTAGAAGGAGATTGTTAAGTGTGAGGTGCGTTTTGCCCATCCAGGCGAAAGTTATGTGCACAAAAGAGGAGAACGATTCGATGTGGCGTTAGCATTGAGGGTAATTAACTACGTATGGAGACATAGAGACCTTGAACGTGCATGTGTGAGAGGTATACATGTATACGTGGGATGTGTGTGTGCGCGCGCGCGCGCATGATCGAGATAAAAGAAAGAAGACATAAGTCCTAAGATCAACGACATGGGAGAGATGGATCGGTATGACAATATGCATGCATGTGAGAATGCAGGGAAGAAGGCCCGACAATTGAGCATGTGTTTTTGTCTTTAAGAGATAGTGGTGTGGGCTGGAGCATGCATCTATGGTGAGTAGAGGGGGTGAGGGGCAACGATTGTGCAAAATAGATCAACCTATAAATGCATATGTATGGATAGACATATATAGTGTGGGTGACAGGAAGCAAGACTCCGTGTGAGAAAGAAATGTTGACGGAGAAACTACAGGTAGATACAGAGATGGAGATGCTAGCTAGAGAGACATCCGTTAGTTTGGGTGTCAGAGATGACCGTCGGGTGGTTCAAAGGGTGAAGTTATATATGTGTGTGAGAGGGCACTTGACTACATGCATGTAGAGAGAAACATATGTAGTGTGCGTGATAGGAATCAAGAGTGAGGGCGAGAAAGAAGGTTGATGGAGAAACAAATAAATAGAAAGATAAAGATGCTAGCTAGTGTGGGCTAGAGATAGGAGTCGAGTGGATCAGAAGGTTGGGTTATGTGTGTGGGTGTGAGAGAGATAGAGAGAGGGTGCATGTGAGTCACATACAAACAAATATCAGAGAGAAATGAGATCCAGAGAGACGGAGTTTTGTGTCTGCGAGAGAGAAAGATATTTCACAACGAGAGTGATAGCTAGAGAGACATATGAGGGAACGCAAGATATCTCTAGGGAGACAGGTGTGTTTGAGCGACATACAAGAGAACAATGGAGAAATATGAGACCCTGGGAGACAGAGTTTGTGTTTGTGTGTGAGACAGAGATATTGAAGAGGAAGAGTCGTAGGTTCTCATATCTAAGGAGCGAAAGACATCTCCGTATGAGGGGTGTGCGAGTGGCACACATGGGAATAGTTGAGAGAAATGAGACCGCAGGAGACAAAGTTTTGTGTTTGTGTGAGAGAAAGAGATTCCACATGGAGAATCATAGCTAGAGACACATAGCAGGGAGCGAGATATACTTAGAGAGAGATAGAGTGATGAAGGTCGATGGAGAGAGTACCGTCAGTGTGTTACGAAGATAAAAGATCATTCTCAACATACAGGTAGCACGAGAGATGCCTGAGAGACGATGAACGTGTATAGGTCCAGAGAGATAGTCCTATATAAGCATGAGTGATAGCTATATCACACGAATATCTGGATTAAAGGGGATTCAAATATTTAAACTGGAGATGACGACATCGATAATATCATAACGCAAATTGGTGTATCAAACATGCATATTCATTTGAATTTGGGCACACGTGTAATGTTATATAGTTTATCAATATTGGTGATCCATAGATTCTTCAATTATAAACAATGCATGGTTTATATGCAATTAGTGTCTAAACGGGATTACACTATATGTTGCGTGTGTGAAACACATTATACATGTTTAAGAAGTAAAAAAAAACCGCATGAAACACACATTAATTGGAGACAGTTAGCAAGGAATGCATACATTGGATTCAACATAAAGTGGTTTCAAATATTTGAAAATCCAAATTGATGGATACAACCTTATGAATTTGAGATCATGCCATTTGTAAACCATATTTATGTATAAATGGTGTTGTGCTTTTGAAAGTATATATGTAAAAAAAATGATGTATATAGAATGTAATTCCAATTGAAAATGGATCCCGCCCGGAAAAAAATAGTAGAATAAAAACGGGATTCGAATTGAGTTGGCACGGTAAACGTGCACTGTGCAAAATTTGAACGAAGCGGGGAAAGTCGCAGTAACCGCCCGAAACCAAAATCTGTGAGATGGAAATCACTACTGCCTATCCCTGCCGCGCAAAGCCTATCTGCTGGATTTCTATAGGTTTCGATAGGGGTAGGTTTGTAATTTCACCCAAACGTGACGTAACCGCCTCTCACCCAGATTCATACATGGTGGGCGCCAAAACACAGTGTGCCTTCGGCCGAAATCGACTCCCTCCCCGATTCATATTCATACACGGTGGGCGCCAAAAACAAACTCTCGTCGGCAAATATTCGGTGTATGCGAGATTACCGTCATATCCCCAACCGACTAATGTTGTTGTGATGTAGTAGAAATTTGAAACAGGGGCTAAGTTTGTAAATTTCCTCGCATTTGAGACAAGCGCGCCCTGTACATGGTTCCCCCCTTCCTCTATACCTCCCTTTTCCCCAGTCGTACTCCGTGGGCGCCAAAACACCCTCTCCACCCCACCCTCCTCCGTACGCCACCGTCCGCCACCCCATCCGCCGCCGTCCTCCTCCACCATGCCAGAGTTGATACCCCGACGCCGCCATCCATTACAAGAGACCGACCTCTCTCATTCACGCCTTCGGACCGGGATCCTTGCATCCCGTCCTCTCACTTCATCCCCGCCGTCATCCACCTTGCCGGCGCCGCACCTACAACCGTCTCGTCCACCGCGCCCCGCCGCCACCGTCTACCCTCCTAGATCTGCTTCCACGCCGCCGACAGCCATCGCTACCGCAGCACCGTCAAATTCTCACCAGATGCGTACACGGCGCCACACCAGCGGCGGTACTCTTTCGTATCTGCTCAACTTATTTATCGCAGCAAGAAAATAGATCGCCACTGCTTTACTCTAATTTCTTGTCTTGGTTGCGAAGTTGCCTTTGTCCGGTTTGCACCTTCAGATCCGCCATGGCACGCTCAACACTATACTCCCAATGCTTATGGTTTCCCCTTTTATATTCCACACTAGTTAAATCACAGTAGACTAAATTTCAAAATTGGGTCAATCGATTTTTCAGAGCTCGCCGAAGTTCGCCGGTGCGATCCAAGGGGCTCGGGTGGTTGTGGGGCCTTGCCGAACGAAGAAAACTCGACGCGGGTGGGGGGTGGGGGTGGCGGAGGAACACAGGCAGTGGGGGCCGGTGGTCCGGTGGGCGGCCCGTGCGGTGTTCTGTATGGGAAGAATCACAGACGAGGAAGAAGAAGGGTTAGGAGACGTAGGATCTTCATCCAACCGCCTGAAATGGTCGAGAGACAGGTGGGAGTTGCATTCTTAATGCTTTCTGGTTCATCATGTGTGGGCACTGCGCAACCAACATTTTATTATCCAAAATTTGCTTACTCTTCTTTACCATGTTCGATAGCGCTGGCCTGTACGCGATCGATAGGCTTTCAATTACTAGCGGCAATACAACACCGTATTTTCAAGCCAGTTCCACTTTCCCGATTTATATATCATGGTTATGGTGTACCCCTGTTATGTACACTATGATCTGTCTAGTTGTTGTGTGCTCTTGTTATCATGGTTTGGCAATAAACTATCTATACAATATATTATGAACCTATCATCTGCCAGCTATCCTTACTTCTGGAGCCTATTTTCTGTGTACTTGTGCCAGATTATATAAATGCACGCACGATATTACAGCACACATGAGCTCTCTCATCAGAATCCAGTGATAGCACATAAGTGTTTACAGGGACGCCCCTATATTAGAATATCATCTGCATTACAAAGATAATCTCACAACTATTTATGTTTTCATGGTTCTCAGATATTATACGCAATTACAATGAATATCAGAATCCGCGCATCAGAAGAATATTGTGGAACACTGCAATGACTTACAAAATTGGCACCAAGGCATTGAGTGCCATTTTGGAAGCAATGAAACTCGTACGCTCCCCACCTGTTGATTCTTGTTCAGAATATCATTCTAATGACTATTCTAACCTCGAGGATTCAAAGGCAGATGGCATGTCCTGGTCACCCATCAAGGTGCCTGTTCTAATTTGGCAAGGTTTTATTGATTGCGCGTATCTTGCATATGTTGTCTTGCATTTCTTCTACTTTGTTGCACCACCATCTACTTAGTTTACTCATCATATAACTCGAGATGCTATGCCCATCCATTATCAATACATATTCCATCTGTCGTCATACCATGTTTTTCCACTCAAATGTTGTTCTTGTGCATGAGACATGAAAAAGGAAGAGGGTGATTGCCGAACCTAAAAGAGCACCAGCAAAGTCCTTGAAAAACGTGGTGGTGCCGGAGAAATCAGACAGCGCCCCACTTATATTGGTTGTACAACGAGTGACACAAAACATAGGACCGACTCCAGCATACTGTACCCGTACTTCACTGGCCACACCACTAGCCCCACCACACAGGACCTGCACTCCAGCAAAAGGTATACCGATTTCATTTGCCATAGCACCAGCCGTACCACAGAAAAATCCCACTCCAGTAAAAAGTACAGCAAGTCCACCGGCCGAAGACCTATCCCAACTGCAGAGACGGCCAATTCCTGCAGATTGGAACCCCATTCCATTTATTCCCAGTTTAAAAGATAATGCTTTCAATGTTGTTAGGGACTACGTGCATATATTCCCATCATGGGAAGATTATAGTGAAGACAAACACCATTTTCACATCTTCATGTCCAACTTACGTGTAAGTGCTATTATTCATGGTTATTATTTTTCCCGTTTTCTGCTGATTGAACACATCAATGATTTACATTACATTGTTGTAACTAGGTGAGGGTCAATCTGGATAGTCATGACGAGCAAAGCTTGCTTGTGCTTTTCAAGGAAGCATTGCAGCAGTATCTGACGAAATCTCACTTTGATGGCAAGTCTATAAACGAATTTCCGGTGAAGTCTCCTGTGCTAAATTTAGAAGACATTGAATGGAAAAACCTTGTTATGCACTGGTCTCGTTCCCAGGATGAGGTATTGTCTATGAAATCACATGACAATTTGAACTTCTACTTTTCCGCATGTGCCTTACGGATCTTTTTTGCAGGAAATCAGCTCAAAGAAGAATTCCGGTTTGAAAAGAACGACAGGATATCACAAATATACTGCCAGCTGCTTTGCTCTTGTTAGTACCTGTTGTCCTATATCACTGTACTTGCATACATACCTGGTTCATTATGTGACAGCAGTATGCATGATAGCTTTCTTATCAATTGTTCGCTCCAAATTATCTGATCTGTATGAATGGTTACATTAGTGTAGAATATATCCAATGCCAATGAATTTCTTTAGCTCTGCATTGTTCTTGTAAGTACATGTTGTCCTTTATCAGTGTACTTATATTGATAGGTAGTTGTTCATGTACCATCACTCTACAGCTTATTTTCCTTTGCCCTCCATTTTCTACACATCAGATCTATATTTACTCATACCATAAGGTTGGTACTGAAGAAGTTTAGCTGTGCATTGCTCTTGGCTGTGCCTTTTGCCTGTATCGCCGCACATACATTTATAGCTACTTGGTTATGTAGCATCACTCTTCATCTTTGTCACATCCCTAGCTTCTGGTAATGCTCTAGGCTAGCTCATGTGTGCATCATGTTTAAATTCTGAAAATTTGAACTGAGGGAATTTGGAAGCCTCAAAAACTTAATTAAAAGAAGGGCAAGCACCCTTTAAATTGCATTCTGTGAATCCAAAATGCCCTAAAAATAGTTTTGTGAATTTTGGCAAGAGTTATATATCAAACCAAAATTCTGGAATATTTTTAAGGAATTATTTGGTCTCTGAATTTAAATCAATAATCTATTTGAATTTGGGGATATATTCATAATATATAATGAATATATTTTCAAATGCTTTGAAATGTTTTATGTACTTTTGGAATAGTCCAGAGAGGTAACATAAAATATTTCAGAATGTTTTGGCACTGTATGAAATTATTTTGAATTTGAAAACAATGGCAAAAGATATTAAATAAAACAAACAGAACAAAAAAAAA